>NW_027362762.1:32493246-32817905 GCF_046119375.1 Phyllobates terribilis | reverse complement strand
ACAGTGTACGGGGAGGTGTAATGTCTCTATATATACTGTATACAGTGTACGGGGGGGTGTAATGTCTCTATATATACTGTATACAGTGTACGGGGGGGTGTAATGTCTCTATATATACTGTATACAGTGTACGGGGGGGTGTAATGTCTCTATATATACTGTATACAGTGTACGGGGGGGTGTAATGTCTCTATATATACTGTATACAGTGTACGGGGAGGTGTAATGTCTCTATATATACTGTATACAGTGTACGGGGAGGTGTAATGTCTCTATATATACTGTATACAGTGTACGGGGGGTGTAATGTCTCTATATATACTGTATACAGTGTACGGGGGGGTGTAATGTCTCTATATATACTGTATACAGTGTACGGGGGGGTGTAATGTCTCTATATATACTGTATACAGTGTACGGGGGGTGTAATGTCTCTATATATACTGTATACAGTGTACGGGGAGGTGTAATGTCTCTATATATACTGTATACAGTGTACGGGGGGGTGTAATGTCTCTATATATACTGTATACAGTGTACGGGGGGGTGTAATGTCTCTATATATACTGTATACAGTGTACGGGGGGGTGTAATGTCTCTATATATACTGTATACAGTGTACGGGGGGGTGTAATGTCTCTATATATACTGTATACAGTGTACGGGGGGTGTAATGTCTCTATATATACTGTATACAGTGTACGGGGGGTGTAATGTCTCTATATATACTGTATACAGTGTACGGGGGGGTGTAATGTCTCTATATATACTGTATACAGTGTACGGGGGGGTGTAATGTCTCTATATATACTGTATACAGTGTACGGGGGGGTGTAATGTCTCTATATATACTGTATACAGTGTACGGGGGGGTGTAATGTCTCTATATATACTGTATACAGTGTACGGGGAGGTGTAATGTCTCTATATATACTGTATACAGTGTACGGGGGGTGTAATGTCTCTATATATACTGTATACAGTGTACGGGGGGGTGTAATGTCTCTATATATACTGTATACAGTGTACGGGGGAAGGGTGTAATGTCTCTATATATACTGTATACAGTGTACGGGGGGTGTAATGTCTCTATATATACTGTATACAGTGTACGGGGGGAGGTGTAATGTCTCTATATATACTGTATACAGTGTACGGGGGGTGTAATGTCTCTATATATACTGTATACAAGTGTACGGGGGGGTGTAATGTCTCTATATATACTGTATACAGTGTACGGGGGGGTGTAATGTCTCTATATATACTGTATACAGTGTACGGGGGGGTGTAATGTCTCTATATATACTGTATACAGTGTACGGGGGGGTGTAATGTCTCTATATATACTGTATACAGTGTACGGGGGAGGTGTAATGTCTCTATATATACTGTATACAGTGTACGGGGGGGTGTAATGTCTCTATATATACTGTATACAGTGTACGGGGGGGTGTAATGTCTCTATATATACTGTATACAGTGTACGGGGGGGTGTAATGTCTCTATATATACTGTATACAGTGTACGGGGGGGTGTAATGTCTCTATATATACTGTATACAGTGTACGGGGGGGTGTAATGTCTCTATATAGATACAGTGTACGGGGGGGTGTAATGTCTCTATTATATTCGTATACAGTGTACGGGGAGGTGTAATGTCTATATATACTGTATACAGTGTACGGGGGGAGGTGTAATGTCTCTATATATACTGTATACAGTGTACGGGAGGTGTAATGTCTCTATATATACTGTATACAGTGTACGGGGGGGTGTAATGTCTCTATATATACTGTATACAGTGTACGGGGGGGTGTAATGTCTCTATATATACTGTATACAGTGTACGGGGGGTGTAATGTCTCTATATATACTGTATACAGTGTACGGGGGGGTGTAATGTCTCTATATATACTGTATACAGTGTACGGGGAGGTGTAATGTCTCTATATATACTGTATACAGTGTACGGGGGGGTGTAATGTCTCTATATATACTGTATACAGTGTACGGGGGGGTGTAATGTCTCTATATATACTGTATACAGTGTACGGGGGGGTGTAATGTCTCTATATATACTGTATACAGTGTACGGGGGGGTGTAATGTCTCTATATATACTGTATACAGTGTACGGGGGAGGTGTAATGTCTCTATATATACTGTATACAGTGTACGGGGGGGTGTAATGTCTCTATATATACTGTATACAGTGTACGGGGAGGTGTAATGTCTCTATATATACTGTATACAGTGTACGGGGGGAGGTGTAATGTCTCTATATATACTGTATACAGTGTACGGGGGAGGTGTAATGTCTCTATATATACTGTATACAGTGTACGGGGGGAGGTGTAATGTCTCTATATATACTGTATACAGTGTACGGGGGAGGTGTAATGTCTCTATATATACTGTATACAGTGTACGGGGGGGTGTAATGTCTCTATATATACTGTATACAGTGTACGGGGGGGTGTAATGTCTCTATATATACTGTATACAGTGTACGGGGAGGTGTAATGTCTCTATATATACTGTATACAGTGTACGGGGAGGTGTAATGTCTCTATATATACTGTATACAGTGTACGGGGGGGTGTAATGTCTCTATATATACTGTATACAGTGTACGGGGGGGTGTAATGTCTCTATATATACTGTATACAGTGTACGGGGGAGGTGTAATGTCTCTATATATACTGTATACAGTGTACGGGGGGTGTAATGTCTCTATATATACTGTATACAGTGTACGGGGAGGTGTAATGTCTCTATATATACTGTATACAGTGTACGGGGGGGTGTAATGTCTCTATATATACTGTATACAGTGTACGGGGGGGTGTAATGTCTCTATATATACTGTATACAGTGTACGGGGGGGTGTAATGTCTCTATATATACTGTATACAGTGTACGGGGAGGTGTAATGTCTCTATATATACTGTATACAGTGTACGGGGGGTGTAATGTCTCTATATATACTGTATACAGTGTACGGGGGGGTGTAATGTCTCTATATATACTGTATACAGTGTACGGGGGGGTGTAATGTCTCTATATATACTGTATACAGTGTACGGGGGGTGTAATGTCTCTATATATACTGTATACAGTGTACGGGGGGGTGTAATGTCTCTATATATACTGTATACAGTGTACGGGGGGTGTAATGTCTCTATATATACTGTATACAGTGTACGGGGGGGTGTAATGTCTCTATATATACTGTATACAGTGTACGGGGGAGGTGTAATGTCTCTATATATACAGTGTACGGGGGAGGTGTAATGTCTCTATATATACTGTATACAGTGTACGGGGGGTGTAATGTCTCTATATATACTGTATACAGTGTACGGGGGAGGTGTAATGTCTCTATATATACTGTATACAGTGTACGGGGAGGTGTAATGTCTCTATATATACTGTATACAGTGTACGGGGGAGGTGTAATGTCTCTATATATACTGTATACAGTGTACGGGGGGGTGTAATGTCTCTATATATACTGTATACAGTGTACGGGGAGGTGTAATGTCTCTATATATAGTATACAGTGTACGGGGGAGGTGTAATGTCTCTATATATACTGTATACAGTGTACGGGGGGTGTAATGTCTCTATATATACTGTATACAGTGTACGGGGGGGTGTAATGTCTCTATATATACTGTATACAGTGTACGGGGGGGTGTAATGTCTCTATATATACTGTATACAGTGTACGGGGAGGTGTAATGTCTCTATATATACTGTATACAGTGTACGGGGGGTGTAATGTCTCTATATATACTGTATACAGTGTACGGGGGGTGTAATGTCTCTATATATACTGTATACAGTGTACGGGGGGGTGTAATGTCTCTATATATACTGTATACAGTGTACGGGGGAGGTGTAATGTCTCTATATATACTGTATACAGTGTACGGGGGGTGTAATGTCTCTATATATACTGTATACAGTGTACGGGGAGGTGTAATGTCTCTATATATACTGTATACAGTGTACGGGGGGGTGTAATGTCTCTATATATACTGTATACAGTGTACGGGGGGGTGTAATGTCTCTATATATACTGTATACAGTGTACGGGGGGTGTAATGTCTCTATATATACTGTATACAGTGTACGGGGGGGTGTAATGTCTCTATATATACAGTGTACGGGGGGGTGTAATGTCTCTATATATACTGTATACAGTGTACGGGGGAGGTGTAATGTCTCTATATATACTGTGTACAGTGTACGGGGAGGTGTAATGTCTCTATATATACTGTATACAGTGTACGGGGGGTGTAATGTCTCTATATATACTGTATACAGTGTACGGGGGGGTGTAATGTCTCTATATATACTGTATACAGTGTACGGGGGGGTGTAATGTCTCTATATATACTGTATACAGTGTACGGGGGGGTGTAATGTCTATATATACTGTATACAGTGTACGGGGGGGTGTAATGTCTCTATATATACTGTATACAGTGTACGGGGGGGTGTAATGTCTCTATATATACTGTATACAGTGTACGGGGAGGTGTAATGTCTCTATATATACTGTATACAGTGTACGGGGGGGTGTAATGTCTCTATATATACTGTATACAGTGTACGGGGGGGGTGTAATGTCTCTATATATACTGTATACAGTGTACGGGGGGGTGTAATGTCTCTATATATACTGTATACAGTGTACGGGGGGGTGTAATGTCTCTATATATACTGTATACAGTGTACGGGGGGGGTGTAATGTCTCTATATATACTGTATACAGTGTACGGGGGGTGTAATGTCTCTATATATACTGTATACAGTGTACGGGGGGGTGTAATGTCTCTATATATACTGTATACAGTGTACGGGGGGGTGTAATGTCTCTATATATACTGTATACAGTGTACGGGGGGTGTAATGTCTCTATATATACTGTATACAGTGTACGGGGGGTGTAATGTCTCTATATATACTGTATACAGTGTACGGGGGGGTGTAATGTCTCTATATATACTGTATACAGTGTACGGGGGGGTGTAATGTCTCTATATATACTGTATACAGTGTACGGGGGGGTGTAATGTCTCTATATATACTGTATACAGTGTACGGGGAGGTGTAATGTCTCTATATATACTGTATACAGTGTACGGGGAGGTGTAATGTCTCTATATATACTGTATACAGTGTACGGGGAGGTGTAATGTCTCTATATATACTGTATACAGTGTACGGGGGGGTGTAATGTCTCTATATATACTGTATACAGTGTATGGGGGGGTGTAATGTCTCTATATATACTGTATACAGTGTACGGGGGGGTGTAATGTCTCTATATACTGTATACAGTGTACGGGGAGGTGTAATGTCTCTATATATACTGTATACAGTGTACGGGGGGTGTAATGTCTCTATATATACTGTATACAGTGTACGGGGGGGTGTAATGTCTCTATATATACTGTATACAGTGTACGGGGGGGTGTAATGTCTCTATATATACTGTATACAGTGTACGGGGGGGTGTAATGTCTCTATATATACTGTATACAGTGTACGGGGGGTGTAATGCCTCTATATATACTGTATACAGTGTACGGGGGGTGTAATGTCTCTATATATACTGTATACAGTGTACGGGGGGGTGTAAT
The DNA here is from genome assembly GCF_046119375.1 of Phyllobates terribilis. Lineage (NCBI taxonomy): Eukaryota > Metazoa > Chordata > Amphibia > Anura > Dendrobatidae > Phyllobates > Phyllobates terribilis. Next base: position 32,812,252 of record NW_027362762.1, on the reverse strand, counting down.
GTCTCTATATATACTGTATACAGTGTACCGGGGGGTGTAATGTCTCTATATATACTGTATACAGTGTACGGGGGGTGTAATGTCTCTATATATACTGTATACAGTGTACGGGGGGGTGTAATGTCTCTATATATACTGTATACAGTGTACGGGGGGGTGTAATGTCTCTATATATACTGTATACAGTGTACGGGGAGGTGTAATGTCTCTATATATACTGTATACAGTGTACGGGGGGTGTAATGTCTCTATATATACTGTATACAGTGTACGGGGGGGTGTAATGTCTCTATATATACTGTATACAGTGTACGGGGAGGTGTAATGTCTCTATATATACAGTGTACGGGGGGGTGTTATGTCTCTATATATACTGTATACAGTGTACGGGGGGAGGTGTAATGTCTCTATATATACTGTATACAGTGTACGGGGAGGTGTAATGTCTCTATATATACTGTATACAGTGTACGGGGGGGTGTAATGTCTCTATATATACAGTGTACGGGGGGGTGTAATGTCTCTATATATACTGTATACAGTGTACGGGGGGTGTAATGTCTCTATATATACAGTGTACGGGGGGGTGTAATGTCTCTATAATATACAGTGTACGGGGAGGTGTAATGTCTATATATACTGTATACAGTGTACGGGGGAGGTGTAATGTCTCTATATATACTGTGTACAGTGTACGGGAGGTGTAATGTCTCTATATATACTGTATACAGTGTACGGGGGGTGTAATGTCTCTATATATACTGTATACAGTGTACGGGGGGGTGTAATGTCTCTATATATACTGTATACAGTGTACGGGGAGGTGTAATGTCTCTATATATACTGTATACGGTGTACGGGGGGGTGTAATGTCTCTATATATACTGTATACAGTGTACGGGGAGGTGTAATGTCTCTATATATACTGTATACAGTGTACGGGGGGGTGTAATGTCTCTATATATACTGTATACAGTGTACGGGGGGTGTAATGTCTCTATATATACTGTATACAGTGTACGGGGGGGTGTAATGTCTCTATATATACTGTATACAGTGTACGGGGGGGTGTAATGTCTCTATATATACTGTATACAGTGTACGGGGAGGTGTAATGTCTCTATATATACTGTATACAGTGTACGGGGGGAGGTGTAATGTCTCTATATATACTGTATACAGTGTACTTGGGGAGGTGTAATGTCTCTATATATACTGTATACGGTGTACGGGGGGGTGTAATGTCTCTATATATACTGTATACAGTGTACGGGGAGGTGTAATGTCTCTATATATACTGTATACAGTGTACGGGGGGGTGTAATGTCTCTATATATACTGTATACATTGTACGGGGGGTGTAATGTCTCTATATATACTGTATACAGTGTACGGGGGGGTGTAATGTCTCTATATATACTGTATACAGTGTACGGGGAGGTGTAATGTCTCTATATATACTGTATACAGTGTACGGGGAGGTGTAATGTCTCTATATATACTGTATACAGTGTACGGGGGGGTGTAATGTCTCTATATATACTGTATACAGTGTACGGGGGGGTGTAATGTCTCTATATATACTGTATACAGTGTACGGGGAGGTGTAATGTCTCTATATATACTGTATACAGTGTACGGGGAGGTGTAATGTCTCTATATATACTGTATACAGTGTACGGGGAGGTGTAATGTCTCTATATATACTGTATACAGTGTACGGGGGGTGTAATGTCTCTATATATACTGTATACAGTGTACGGGGGGTGTAATGTCTCTATATATACTGTATACAGTGTACGGGGGGTGTAATGTCTCTATATATACTGTATACAGTGTACGGGGGGTGTAATGTCTCTATATATACTGTATACAGTGTACGGGGAGGTGTAATGTCTCTATATATACTGTATACAGTGTACGGGGAGGTGTAATGTCTCTATATATACTGTATACAGTGTACGGGGGGTGTAATGTCTCTATATATACTGTATACAGTGTACGGGGGGGTGTAATGTCTCTATATATACTGTATACAGTGTACGGGGAGGTGTAATGTCTCTATATATACTGTATACAGTGTACGGGGGGTGTAATGTCTCTATATATACTGTATACAGTGTACGGGGGGGTGTAATGTCTCTATATATACTGTATACAGTGTACGGGGGGTGTAATGTCTCTATATATACTGTATACAGTGTACGGGGGGGGGTGGAATGTCTCTATATATACTGTATACAGTGTACGGGGGGTGTAATGTCTCTATATATACTGTATACAGTGTACGGGGGTGTAATGTCTCTATATATACTGTATACAGTGTACGGGGGGTGTAATGTCTCTATATATACTGTATACAGTGTACGGGGGGTGTAATGTCTCTATATATACTGTATACAGTGTACGGGGGGGTGTAATGTCTCTATATATACTGTATACAGTGTACGGGGGGTGTAATGTCTCTATATATACTGTATACAGTGTACGGGGGGGTGTAATGTCTCTATATATACTGTATACAGTGTACGGGGGGGTGTAATGCTCTATATATACTGTATACAGTGTACGGGGGGTGTAATGTCTCTATATATACTGTATACAGTGTACGGGGGGTGTAATGTCTCTATATATACTGTATACAGTGTACGGGGGGGTGTAATGTCTCTATATATACTGTATACAGTGTACGGGGGGGTGTAATGTCTCTATATATACTGTATACGGTGTACGGGGGGTGTAATGTCTCTATATATACTGTATACAGTGTACGGGGGGGTGTAATGTCTCTATATATACTGTATACAGTGTACGGGGGGGTGTAATGTCTCTATATATACTGTATACAGTGTACGGGGGGTGTAATGTCTCTATATATACTGTATACAGTGTACGGGGGGTGTAATGTCTCTATATATACTGTATACAGTGTACGGGGGGGTGTAATGTCTCTATATATACTGTATACAGTGTACGGGGGGGTGTAATGTCTCTATATATACTGTATACAGTGTACGGGGGGTGTAATGTCTCTATATATACTGTATACAGTGTACGGGGGGGTGTAATGTCTCTATATATACTGTATACAGTGTACGGGGGGTGTAATGTCTCTATATATACTGTATACAGTGTACGGGGGGTGTAATGTCTCTATATATACTGTATACAGTGTACGGGGGGTGTAATGTCTCTATATATACTGTATACAGTGTACGGGGGGTGTAATGTCTCTATATATACTGTATACAGTGTACGGGGGGTGTAATGTCTCTATATATACTGTATACAGTGTACGGGGGAGGTGTAATGTCTCTATATATACTGTATACAGTGTACGGGGGGGTGTAATGTCTCTATATATACTGTATACAGTGTACGGGGGGTGTAATGTCTCTATATATACTGTATACAGTGTACGGGGGGGTGTAATGTCTCTATATATACTGTATACAGTGTACGGGGGGGGTGTAATGTCTCTATATATACTGTATACAGTGTACGGGGGGTGTAATGTCTCTATATATACTGTATACAGTGTACGGGGGGTGTAATGTCTCTATATATACTGTATACAGTGTACGGGGGGGGTGTAATGTCTCTATATATACTGTATACAGTGTACGGGGGGGTGTAATGTCTATATATACTGTATACGGTGTACGGGGGGTGTAATGTCTCTATATATACTGTATACAGTGTACGGGGGGTGTAATGTCTCTATATATACTGTATACAGTGTAGGGGGGGTGTAATGTCTCTATATATACTGTATACAGTGTACGGGGGGGTGTAATGTCTATATATACTGTATACGGTGTACGGGGGGTGTAATGTCTCTATATATACTGTATACAGTGTACGGGGGGGTGTAATGTCTATATATACTGTATACGGTGTACGGGGGGTGTAATGTCTCTATATATACTGTATACAGTGTACGGGGGGTGTAATGTCTCTATATATACTGTATACAGTGTACGGGGAGGTGTAATGTCTCTATATATACTGTATACAGTGTACGGGGGGGTGTAATGTCTCTATATATACTGTATACTGTGTACGGGGGGGTGTAATGTCTCTATATATACTGTATACAGTGTACGGGGAGGTGTAATGTCTCTATATATACTGTATACAGTGTACGGGGGGGTGTAATGTCTCTATATATACTGTATACTGTGTACGGGGGGGTGTAATGTCTCTATATATACTGTATACAGTGTACGGGGGGTGTAATGTCTCTATATATACTGTATACAGTGTACCGAGGGGTGTAATGTCTCTATATATACTGTATACAGTGTACGGGGGGTGTAATGTCTCTATATATACTGTATACAGTGTACGGGGAGGTGTAATGTCTCTATATATACTGTATACAGTGTACGGGGAGGTGTAATGTCTCTATATATACTGTATACAGTGTACGGGGGGGTGTAATGTCTCTATATATACTGTATACAGTGTACGGGGAGGTGTAATGTCTCTATATATACTGTATACAGTGTACGGGGGGGTGTAATGTCTCTATATATACTGTATACAGTGTACGGGGGGTGTAATGTCTCTATATATACTGTATACGGTGTACGGGGGGGTGTAATGTCTCTATATATACTGTATACAGTGTACGGGGGGGTGTAATGTCTCTATATATACTGTATACAGTGTACGGGGAGGTGTAATGTCTCTATATATACTGTATACAGTGTACGGGGAGGTGTAATGTCTCTATATATACTGTATACAGTGTACGGGGGGGTGTAATGTCTCTATATATACTGTATACAGTGTACGGGGAGGTGTAATGTCTCTATATATACTGTATACAGTGTACGGGAGGTGTAATGTCTCTATATATACTGTATACAGTGTACGGGGGGGGTGTAATGTCTCTATATATACTGTATACAGTGTACGGGGGGGTGTAATGTCTCTATATATACTGTATACAGTGTACGGGGAGGTGTAATGTCTCTATATATACTGTATACAGTGTACGGGGAGGTGTAATGTCTCTATATATACTGTATACAGTGTACGGGGGGGGTGTAATGTCTCTATATATACTGTATACAGTGTACGGGGGGGGTGTAATGTCTCTATATATACTGTATACAGTGTACTGGGGAGGTGTAATGTCTCTATATATACTGTATACAGTGTACGGGGGGGTGTAATGTCTCTATATATACTGTATACAGTGTACGGGGGGTGTAATATCTCTATATATACTGTATACAGTGTACGGGGGGGTGTAATGTCTCTATATATACTGTATACAGTGTACGGGGAGGTGTAATGTCTCTATATATACTGTATACAGTGTACGGGGAGGTGTAATGTCTCTATATATACTGTATACGGTGTACGGGGGGGTGTAATGTCTCTATATATACTGTATACGGTGTACGGGGGGGTGTAATGTCTCTATATATACTGTATACAGTGTACGGGGAGGTGTAATGTCTCTATATATACTGTATACGGTGTACGGGGGGGTGTAATGTCTCTATATATACTGTATACGGTGTACGGGGGGGTGTAATGTCTCTATATATACTGTATACAGTGTACGGGGGGGTGTAATGTCTCTATATATACTGTATACAGTGTACGGGGAGGTGTAATATCTCTATATATACTGTATACAGTGTACGGGGAGGTGTAATGTCTCTGTATATACTGTATACGGTGTACGGGGGGGTGTAATGTCTCTATATATACTGTATACGGTGTACGGGGGGGTGTAATGTCTCTATATATACTGTATACAGTGTACGGGGGGGTGTAATGTCTCTATATATACTGTATACGGTGTACGGGGGGGTGTAATGTCTCTATATATACTGTATACAGTGTACGGGGGGGTGTAATGTCTCTATATATACTGTATACAGTGTACGGGGAGGTGTAATGTCTCTATATATACTGTATACAGTGTACGGGGAGGTGTAATGTCTCTGTATATACTGTATACGGTGTACGGGGGGGTGTAATGTCTCTATATATACTGTATACGGTGTACGGGGGGGTGTAATGTCTCTATATATACTGTATACAGTGTACGGGGGGGTGTAATGTCTCTATATATACTGTATACGGTGTACGGGGGGGTGTAATGTCTCTATATATACTGTATACGGTGTACGGGGGGGTGTAATGTCTCTATATATACTGTATACAGTGTACGGGGAGGTGTAATGTCTCTGTATATACTGTATACAGTGTACGGGGGGGTGTAATGTCTCTATATATACTGTATACAGTGTACGGGGGGGTGTAATGTCTCTATATATACTGTATACAGTGTACGGGGGGGTGTAATGTCTCTATATATACTGTATACAGTGTACGGGGGGGTGTAATGTCTCTATATATACTGTATACAGTGTATGGGGGGTGTAATGTCTCTATATATACTGTATACAGTGTACGGGGGTGTAATGTCTCTATATATACTGTATACAGTGTACGGGGAGGTGTAATGACTCTATATATACTGTATACGGTGTACGGGGGAGGTGTAATGTCTCTATATATACTGTATACGGTGTACGGGGGGGTGTAATGTCTCTATATATACTGTATACAGTGTACGGGGGGGTGTAATGTCTCTATATATACTGTATACAGTGTACGGGGAGGTGTAATGTCTCTATATATACTGTATACGGTGTACGGGGGGTGTAATGTCTCTATATATACTGTATACAGTGTACGGGGAGGTGTAATGTCTCTATATATACTGTATACGGTGTACGGGGGAGGTGTAATGTCTCTATATATACTGTATACAGTGTATGGGGAGGTGTAATGTCTCTATATATACTGTATACAGTGTATGGGGAGGTGTAATGTCTCTATATATACTGTATACAGTGTATGGGGAGGTGTAATGTCTCTATATATACTGTATACAGTGTACGGGGAGGTGTAATGTCTCTATATATACTGTATACAGTGTACGGGGAGGTGTAATGTCTCTATATATACTGTATACAGTGTACGGGGAGGTGTAATGTCTCTATATATACTGTATACAGTGTACGGGGGGGTGTAATGTCTCTATATATACTGTATACGGTGTACGGGGGGGTGTAATGTCTCTATATATACTGTATACAGTGTACGGGGAGGTGTAATGTCTCTATATATACTGTATACATTTGCACTGCCAGGTGATTGGTCTGGGATACTCTTTATCTGGAGAGGTTTCAGCATCGCGGCTCATGATCAGGCTTCAGTTCTGGTTCTGCAGTGGTACCCAGTGCACCTCCGCTCAGAGGGCAGCGCACCGCCCAGCGAGGGCTGATCCTGGAGCTACAGATGCCCTCTCACTTTCTGGCCGTGTCACAGGTGCTGAGGCGGTCTCTGAGGCGGTCTCTGAGGCGGTCTCTGAGGCGGTCTCTCAGTCGGCTGCCATGGCTCACGGTTCTCCTCTGCTGTTTTCCAGGTCTCGGCATCAGACGCAGATAGCGGGAGTCTTGGACATGTCTTGTACTCGCTCGGCCCCACGTCTCCTCCGCAGTTCCAGATCCACTCAGAAAGCGGAGACATCTGCCTCTCAGACACCCTGGACAGCGATGATGGAGGACGCTTCTTCCTTCTTCATGTCACAGCTACTGATGGGGTGAGACCTCACAATTCAGAAATGTACAAATGTCTTTTAACATATTTCTGACTATTAAAGAAGCACTTCAACAAAAAAAATGTCCACCCCTGCCCACCTCGAGGGTGTATTCAGTGTACTCACTGCCCGGCAGTTCAGCCCCGTCCTTCTCATCTTCACCCTCCATCTTCCTTCCTAGCTCTCATTCTGCATTTTTACACCGTGTGTTCTGCCTTCAATCCCATGAAGTATCAGCATAGCATCACATAGACGGCTAAAGTTTGTATTGGGAGGATACTATACTTATCCCTTCATATTCCTCCGAAATTAACTCATGTATTGTGGATATACAGTCAGAAGGCTGCACTGTGCTCTCCGACATTATAACCATGTGACACTAGCTGTGTAATCATCATCAGTCACTGTGATAGGAGTTTATATCTCCACCCTTCAGAGGCTGTGGATATACAGTCAGAAGGCTGCGGTGACTCATGATTCATCTGGGGAAAATTGACCTCCTGTCTCATGGAGCTTAGAAGGATTCAGCTCCTCAGCCTTCAATCACGTGATGCCATCGACCTGATGGAAGAGAGAAGAATTATCTGGGTAGAAAGGAAAATGAGCAATTGTAAGTGCACAGCGCAGAATAATATGGTGACTGTGATATAGTAAGAGGATGAAGACTGCGATGGGAGGAGGAGGAGGAGGAGGAGGACGAGCGCTGCCTTCAGTTCTGATTACACTGATGACAAACTTGCATTTGTATTTTTAATTTGTTTTTTAATTTTACAGGTGAAAAAAGTTGTAAAAAATATATATATTTTCTAAACATATTTTTTAATTGGGATCACGAGATGATCAGTCTCTGGATCTAGAGGGTGAGATGATCAGTCTCTGGATCTAGAGGGTGAGATGATCAGTCTCTGGATCTAGAGGGTGAGATGATCAGTCTCTGGATCTAGAGGGTGAGATGATCAGTCTCTGGATCTAGAGGGTGAGATGATCAGTCTCTGGATCTAGAGGGTGAGATGATCAGTCTCTGGATCTAGAGGGTGAGATGGTCAGTCTCTGGATCTAGAGGGTGAGATGATCAGTCTCTGGATCTAGAGGGTGAGATGATCAGTCTCTGGATCTAGAGGGTGAGATGATCAGTCTCTGGATCTAGAGGGTGAGATGATCAGTCTCTGGATCTAGAGGGTGAGATGATCAGTCTCTGGATCTAGAGGGTGAGATGATCAGTCTCTGGATCTAGAGGGTGAGATGATCAGTCTCTGGATCTAGAGGGTGAGATGATCAGTCTCTGGATCTAGAGGGTGAGATGATCAGTCTCTGGATCTAGAGGGTGAGATGATCAGTCTCTGGATCTAGAGGGTGAGATGATCAGTCTCTGGATCTAGAGGGTGAGATGATCAGTCTCTGGATCTAGAGGGTGAGATGATCAGTCTCTGGATCTAGAGGGTGAGATGATCAGTCTCTGGATCTAGAGGGTGAGATGATCAGTCTCTGGATCTAGAGGGTGAGATGATCAGTCTCTGGATCTAGAGGGTGAGATGATCAGTCTCTGGATCTAGAGGGTGAGATGATCAGTCTCTGGATCTAGAGGGTGAGATGATCAGTCTCTGGATCTAGAGGGTGAGATGATCAGTCTCTGGATCTAGAGGGTGAGATGATCAGTCTCTGGATCTAGAGGGTGAGATGATCAGTCTCTGGATCTAGAGGGTGAGATGATCAGTCTCTGGATCTAGAGGGTGAGATGATCAGTCTCTGGATCTAGAGGGTGAGATGATCAGTCTCTGGATCTAGAGGGTGAGATGATCAGTCTCTGGATCTAGAGGGTGAGATGATCAGTCTCTGGATCTAGAGGGTGAGATGATCAGTCTCTGGATCTAGAGGGTGAGATGATCAGTCTCTGGATCTAGAGGGTGAGATGATCAGTCTCTGGATCTAGAGGGTGAGATGATCAGTCTCTGGATCTAGAGGGTGAGATGATCAGTCTCTGGATCTAGAGGGTGAGATGATCAGTCTCTGGATCTAGAGGGTGAGATGATCAGTCTCTGGATCTAGAGGGTGAGATGATCAGTCTCTGGATCTAGAGGGTGAGATGATCAGTCTCTGGATCTAGAGGGTGAGATGATCAGTCTCTGGATCTAGAGGGTGAGATGATCAGTCTCTGGATCTAGAGGGTGAGATGATCAGTCTCTGGATCTAGAGGGTGAGATGATCAGTCTCTGGATCTAGAGGGTGAGATGATCAGTCTCTGGATCTAGAGGGTGAGATGATCAGTCTCTGGATCTAGAGGGTGAGATGATCAGTCTCTGGATCTAGAGGGTGAGATGATCAGTCTCTGGATCTAGAGGGTGAGATGATCAGTCTCTGGATCTAGAGGGTGAGATGATCAGTCTCTGGATCTAGAGGGTGAGATGATCAGTCTCTGGATCTAGAGGGTGAGATGATCAGTCTCTGGATCTAGAGGGTGAGATGATCAGTCTCTGGATCTAGAGGGTGAGATGATCAGTCTCTGGATCTAGAGGGTGAGATGATCAGTCTCTGGATCTAGAGGGTGAGATGATCAGTCTCTGGATCTAGAGGGTGAGATGATCAGTCTCTGGATCTAGAGGGTGAGATGATCAGTCTCTGGATCTAGAGGGTGAGATGATCAGTCTCTGGATCTAGAGGGTGAGATGATCAGTCTCTGGATCTAGAGGGTGAGATGATCAGTCTCTGGATCTAGAGGGTGAGATGATCAGTCTCTGGATCTAGAGGGTGAGATGATCAGTCTCTGGATCTAGAGGGTGAGATGATCAGTCTCTGGATCTAGAGGGTGAGATGATCAGTCTCTGGATCTAGAGGGTGAGATGATCAGTCTCTGGATCTAGAGGGTGAGATGATCAGTCTCTGGATCTAGAGGGTGAGATGATCAGTCTCTGGATCTAGAGGGTGAGATGATCAGTCTCTGGATCTAGAGGGTGAGATGATCAGTCTCTGGATCTAGAGGGTGAGATGATCAGTCTCTGGATCTAGAGGGTGAGATCATCAGTCTCTGGATCTAGAGGGTGAGATCATCAGTCTCTGGGTCTAGAATGTCAGCTCCAGAGATCCGTCTTGTTGCTACTGATCCATTTCAGGATCTAGGTATGAATATCTTCGATCAGTGAATGTGGAATCTGCAGGGTCCGGAGCCGGGATCTGGGGACGGCAGGATCCGGAGCTGGCGGTGTGAGAGGAGAATCGCAGGAAACCTCTCAGTCCACCCTTCCTCTGTTCCCACAGGGAGGCCTGAGCTCGGGATGCCTCGTCCGGCTCTCGGTAGAGGATGTGAATGACAACCGTCCAGTCTTTTATCCCCTGGAGTACGGCGCTAGTGTGAGTGCCCTCAGCCCACCAGGAACACCCATCGTTAGTGTGACCGCCCGAGATAAGGACGATGGGCTGCACGGCTCCCTGACCTACCACATATTATCTGGAAACAGCCCCCCACTTCTGCGCATCCAGCCCGACACAGGTGAGCCCACCCGACAGTGACCCCCCGGGGCATGAGACCGCCACCACCCTCACCCACACATGTGGGAACTGTTTAATGACCCTCCACCATTGTAGGAACCAGCAGGGAAGATGGAAAACACAATGCCAGATCTCCAGGAGAGGAACGAGCAAAGGGCGGCCATTAATCGGAGAGCGGTGTTTATGGTATAGTAGGGTGGCGGCACATCAGTCAACCTGTGGTGGTAGTAGTCTGTTTCCTTAGAGCCTATGGTGGTGGTAGTAGTCTGTTTCCTTAGAGCCTGTGGTGGTGGTAGTAGTCTGCTTCCTTAGAGCCTATGGTGGTGGTAGTAGTCTGCTTCCTTAGAGCCTATGGTGGTGGTAGTAGTCTGTTTCCTTAGAGTCTATGGTGGTGGTAGTAGTCTGTTTCCTTAGAGCCTGTGGTGGTGGTAGTAGTCTGTTTCCTTAGAGCCTATGGTGGTGGTAGTAGTCTGTTTTCTTAGAGCCTGTGGTGGTGGTAGTAGTCTGTTTTCTTAGAGCCTATGGTGGTGGTAGTAGTCTGTTTTCTTAGAGCCTATGGTGGTGGTAGTAGTCTGTTTCCTTAGAGTCTATGGTGGTGGTAGTAGTCTGTTTTCTTAGAGCCTATGGTGGTGGTAGTAGTCTGTTTCCTTAGAGTCTATGGTGGTGGTAGTAGTCTGTTTCCTTAGAGTCTATGGTGGTGGTAGTAGTCTGTTTCCTTAGAGTCTATGGTGGTGGTAGTAGTCTGTTTCCTTAGAGCCTATGGTGGTGGTAGTAGTCTGTTTCCTTAGAGCCTATGGTGGTGGTAGTAGTCTGCTTCCTTAGAGCCGGTGGTGGTGGTAGTAGTCTGTTTCCTTAGAGCCTATGGTGGTGGTAGTAGTCTGTTTCCTTAGAGCCTATGGTGGTGGTAGTAGTCTGTTTCCTTAGAGCCTATGGTGGTGGTAGTAGTCTGTTTCCTTAGAGCCTATGGTGGTGGTAGTAGTCTGTTTCCTTAGAGCCTATGGTGGTGGTAGTAGTCTGCTTCCTTAGAGCCTATGGTGGTGGTAGTAGTCTGCTTCCTTAGAGCCTATGGTGGTGGTAGTAGTCTGTTTCCTTAGAGCCTATGGTGGTGGTAGTAGTCTGTTTCCTTAGAGCCTATGGTGGTGGTAGTAGTCTGCTTCCTTAGAGCCTATGGTGGTGGTAGTAGTCTGTTTCCTTAGAGCCTATGGTGGTGGTAGTAGTCTGTTTCCTTAGAGCCTATGGTGGTGGTAGTAGTCTGTTTCCTTAGAGCCTATGGTGGTGGTAGTAGTCTGTTTCCTTAGAGCCTGTGGTGGTGGTAGTAGTCTGCTTCCTTAGAGCCTATGGTGGTGGTAGTAGTCTGTTTCCTTAGAGCCTATGGTGGTGGTAGTAGTCTGTTTCCTTAGAGCCTATGGTGGTGGTAGTAGTCTGTTTCCTTAGAGCCTATGGTGGTGGTAGTAGTCTGCTTCCTTAGAGCCTATGGTGGTGGTAGTAGTCTGCTTCCTTAGAGCCTATGGTGGTGGTAGTAGTCTGTTTCCTTAGAGCCTGTGGTGGTGGTAGTAGTCTGCTTCCTTAGAGCCTATGGTGGTGGTAGTAGTCTGTTTCCTTAGAGCCTATGGTGGTGGTAGTAGTCTGCTTCCTTAGAGCCTATGGTGGTGGTAGTAGTCTGCTTCCTTAGAGCCTGTGGTGGTGGTAGTAGTCTGCTTCCTTAGAGCCTATGGTGGTGGTAGTAGTCTGTTTCCTTAGAGCCTATGGTGGTGGTAGTAGTCTGTTTCCTTAGAGCCTATGGTGGTGGTAGTAGTCTGTTTCCTTAGAGCCTGTGGTGGTGGTAGTAGTCTGCTTCCTTAGAGCCTGTGGTGGTGGTAGTAGTCTGCTTCCTTAGAGCCTATGGTGGTGGTAGTAGTCTGTTTCCTTAGAGCCTATGGTGGTGGTAGTAGTCTGTTTCCTTAGAGCCTATGGTGGTGGTAGTAGTCTGCTTCCTTAGAGCCTATGGTGGTGGTAGTAGTCTGTTTACTTAGAGCCTATGGTGGTGGTAGTAGTCTGTTTCCTTAGAGCCTGTGGTGGTGGTAGTAGTCTGTTTCCTTAGAGCCTATGGTGGTGGTAGTAGTCTGTTTCCTTAGAGCCTATGGTGGTGGTAGTAGTCTGTTTCCTTAGAGCCTATGGTGGTGGTAGTAGTCTGTTTCCTTAGAGCCTATGGTGGTGGTAGTAGTCTGTTTCCTTAGAGCCTATGGTGGTGGTAGTAGTCTGTTTCCTTAGAGCCTATGGTGGTGGTAGTAGTCTGTTTCCTTAGAGCCTATGGTGGTGGTAGTAGTCTGTTTCCTTAGAGCCTATGGTGGTGGTAGTAGTCTGCTTCCTTAGAGCCTGTGGTGGTGGTAGTAGTCTGTTTCCTTAGAGCCTGTGGTGGTGGTAGTAGTCTGTTTCCTTAGAGCCTGTGGTGGTGGTAGTAGTCTGTTTCCTTAGAGCCTATGGTGGTGGTAGTAGTCTGCTTCTTTAGAGCCTATGGTGGTGGTAGTAGTCTGCTTCCTTAGAGCTTATGGTGGTGGTAGTAGTCTGTTTCCTTAGAGCCTATGGTGGTGGTAGTAGTCTGCTTCCTTAGAGCCTATGGTGGTGGTAGTAGTCTGTTTCCTTAGAGCCTATGGTGGTGGTAGTAGTCTGTTTCCTTAGAGCCTATGGTGGTGGTAGTAGTCTGTTTCCTTAGAGCCTATGGTGGTGGTAGTAGTCTGTTTCCTTAGAGCCTATGGTGGTGGTAGTAGTCTGTTTCCTTAGAGCCTATGGTGGTGGTAGTAGTCTGTTTCCTTAGAGCCTATGGTGGTGGTAGTAGTCTGTTTCCTTAGAGCCTGTGGTGGTAGTAGTCTGTTTCCTTAGAGCCTATGGTGGTGGTAGTAGTCTGTTTCCTTAGAGCCTATGGTGGTGGTAGTAGTCTGTTTCCTTAGAGCCTATGGTGGTGGTAGTAGTCTGTTTCCTTAGAGCCTATGGTGGTGGTAGTAGTCTGTTTCCTTAGAGCCTATGGTGGTGGTAGTAGTCTGCTTCCTTAGAGCCTATGGTGGTGGTAGTAGTCTGCTTCCTTAGAGCCTATGGTGGTGGTAGTAGTCTGTTTCCTTAGAGCCTGTGGTGGTAGTAGTCTGTTTCCTTAGAGCCTATGGTGGTGGTAGTAGTCTGTTTCCTTAGAGTCTATGGTGGTGGTAGTAGTCTGTTTCCTTAGAGCCTATGGTGGTGGTAGTAGTCTGCTTCCTTAGAGCCTATGGTGGTGGTAGTAGTCTGTTTCCTTAGAGCCTATGGTGGTGGTAGTAGTACATTGTCTTTAAAGGGAATGTGTCAGTTGTTATCAGGATTTATTGCCATATACCGGGGGGGGGGGGGGAAACTGAATGTTATACACCGGGGGGGGGGGGGGGAAATGTAATGGTTATACACGGGGGGGGGGGGGGAACTGAATGTTATACACCGGGGGGGGGGGGAACTGAATGTTACCCGCCGGGGGGGGGGACTGAAATGTTATACACCGGGGGGGGGGGGGGGGGGAACTGAATGTTATACACCGGGGGGGGGGGGAACTGAATGTTATACACCGAGGGGGGGGAACTGAATGTTTATACACCGGGGGGGGGGGGGGAAACTGAATGTTATACACCGGGGGGGGGGGACTGAATGTTATACACCGGGGGGGGGGGACTGAATGTTATACACCGGGGGGGGGGGGGGGAACTGAATGTTATACACCGGGGGGGGGGACTGAATGTTATACACCGGGGGGGGGGGGAACTGAATGTTATACACCGGGGGGGGGGGGGAACTGAATGTTATACACCGGGGGGGGGGGGGAAACTGAATGTTATACACCGGGGGGGGGGGGACTGAATGTTATACACCGGGGGGGGGGGGGAACTGAATGTTATACACCGGGGGGGGGGACTGAATGTTATACACCGGGGGGGGGGGGGGGGACTGAATGTTATACATCGGGGGGGGGGGGAACTGAATGTTATACACCGGGGGGGGGGGGGACTGAATGTTATACACCGGGGGGGGGACTGAATGTTATACACCGGGGGGGGGGAACTGAATGTTATACACCGGGGGGGGGGGGGACTGAATGTTATACACCGGGGGGGGGGGAAACTGAATGTTATACACCGGGGGGGGGGGAACTGAATGTTATACACCGGGGGGGGGAACTGAATGTTATACACCGGGGGGGGGGGGGGACTGAATGTTATACACCGGGGGGGGGAAACTGAATGTTATACACCGGGGGGGGGGGGACTGAATGTTATACACCGGGGGGGGGGGGGGGGGACTGAATGTTATACACCGGGGGGGGGACTGAATGTTATACACCGGGGGGGGGGAAACTGAATGTTATACACCGGGGGGGGGGGGAAACTGAATGTTATACACCGGGGGGGGGGAACTGAATGTTATACACCGGGGGGGGGGGGGGGACTGAATGTTATACACCGGGGGGGGGAACTGAATGTTATACACCGGGGAGGGGGGGGGGAACTGAATGTTATACACCGGGGGGGGGGGGGGGGGAACTGAATGTTATACACCGGGGGGGGGGGGGGAAACTGAATGTTATACACCGGGGGGGGGGGGGGAAACTGAATGTTATACACCGGGGGGGGGGGAAACTGAATGTTATACACCGGGGGGGGGGGGAAACTGAATGTTATACACCGGGGGGGGGAAACTGAATGTTATACACCGGGGGGGGGGGACTGAATGTTATACACCGGGGGGGGGGGGAAACTGAATGTTATACACCGGGGGGGAACTGAATGTTATACACCGGGGGGGAACTGAATGTTATACACCGGGGGGGGGGGGGGGGACGGACTGAATGTTATACACCGGGGGGGGGGGGGGGACTGAATGTTATACACCGGGGGGGGGGGTGTGGAAACTGAATGTTATACACCGGGGGGGGGGGGGTGGAAACTGAATGTTATACACCGGGGGGGGGGGGGTGGAAACTGAATGTTATACACCGGGGGGTGGGGGGGAACTGAATGTTATACACCGGGGGGGGGGGGGGGAAACTGAATGTTATACACCGGGGGGGGGGGAAACTGAATGTTATACACCGGGGGGGGGGGTGGAAACTGAATGTTATACACCGGGGGGGGGGGTGGAAACTGAATGTTATACACCGGGGGGGGGGGAAACTGAATGTTATACACCGGGGGGGGGGGGACTGAATGTTATACACCGGGGGGGGGGGAAACTGAATGTTATACACCGGGGGGGGGGGGAAACTGAATGTTATACACCGGTGGGGGGGGGGGAAACTGAATGTTATACACCGGGGGGGGGGAAACTGAATGTTACACACCGGGGGGGGAAAACTGAATGTTATACACCGGGGGGGGGAAACTGAATGTTATACACCGGGGGGGGGGGAAACTGAATGTTATACACCGGGGGGGGGGGGGGGAACTGAATGTTATACACCGGGGGGGGGGGAAACTGAATGTTATACACCGGGGGGGGGGGAAACTGAATGTTATACACCGGGGGGGGGAACTGAATGTTATACACCGGGGGGGGGGGGAAACTGAATGTTATACACCGGGGGGGGGGGGGGGGAAACTGAATGTTATACACCGGTGGGGGGGAAACTGAATGTTATACACCGGGGGGGGGGGGGGACTGAATGTTATACACCGGTGGGGGGGGGGGGGGACTGAATGTTATACACTGGAGGGTGAGGGGCTGGATGTTATACACTGGGGGGTGAGGGGTTGGATGTTATACACTGGGGGGTGAGGGGCTGGATGTTATACACTGAAGGGTGAGGGGCTGGATGTTATACACTGGGGGGTGAGGGGCTGGATGTTATACACTGGGGGTGAGGGGCTGGATGTTATACACTGGGGGGTGAGGAGCTGGATGTTACACACTGGAGGGTGAGGAGCTGGATGTTATACACTGGGGGGTGAGGGGCTGGATGTTATACACTGGAGGGTGAGGGGCTGGATGTTATACACTGGAGGGTGAGGGGCTGGATGTTATACACTGGAGGGTGAGGGGCTGGATGTTATACACTGGAGGGTGAGGGGCTGGATGTTATACACTGGGGGGTGAGGGGCTGGATGTTATACACTGGAGGGTGAGGAGCTGGATGTTATACACTGGGGGGTGAGGGGCTGGATGTTATACACTGGGGGGTGAGGGGTTGGATGTTATACACTGGGGGGTGAGGAGCTGGATGTTACACACTGGAGGGTGAGGAGCTGGATGTTACACACTGGAGGGTGAGGGGCTGGATGTTATACACTGGAGGGTGAGGGGCTGGATGTTATACACTGGAGGGTGAGGGGCTGGATGTTATACACTGGGGGGTGAGGAGCTGGATGTTACACACTGGAGGGTGAGGAGCTGGATGTTACACACTGGAGGGTGAGGGGCTGGATGTTATACACTGGGGGGTGAGGAGCTGGATGTTATACACTGGAGGGTGAGGGGCTGGATGTTATACACTGGAGGGTGAGGGGTTGGATGTTATACACTGGGGGGTGAGGAGCTGGATGTTACACACTGGAGGGTGAGGAGCTGGATGTTACACACTGGAGGGTGAGGGGCTGGATGTTATACACTGGGGGGTGAGGAGCTGGATGTTACACACTGGAGGGTGAGGAGCTGGATGTTACACACTGGAGGGTGAGGGGCTGGATGTTATACACTGGGGGGTGAGGGGCTGGATGTTATACACTGGGGGGTGAGGGGCTGGATGTTATACACTGGGGGGTGAGGGGCTGGATGTTACACACTGGGGGGTGAGGGGTTGGATGTTATACACTGGGGGGTGAGGGGCTGGATGTTACACACTGGGGGGTGAGGGGTTGGATGTTATACACTGGGGGGTGAGGGGCTGGATGTTATACACTGGAGGGTGAGGGGCTGGATGTTATACACTGGAGGGTGAGGGGCTGGATGTTATACACTGGGGGGTGAGGGGTTGGATGTTATACACTGGGGGGTGAGGGGCTGGATGTTATACACTGGAGGGTGAGGGGCTGGATGTTATACACTGGAGGGTGAGGGGCTGGATGTTATACACTGGGGGGTGAGGGGTTGGATGTTATACACTGGGGGGTGAGGGGCTGGATGTTATACACTGGAGGGTGAGGGGCTGGATGTTATACACTGGAGGGTGAGGGGCTGGATGTTATACACTGGGGGGTGAGGGGCTGGATGTTATACACTGGGGGGTGAGGGGTTGGATGTTACACACTGGAGGGTGAGGAGCTGGATCTTATACACTGGAGGGTGAGGGGCTGGATGTTATACACTGGAGGGTGAGGGGCTGGATGTTATACACTGGGGGGTGAGGGGTTGGATGTTATACACTGGAGGGTGAGGGGCTGGATGTTATACACTGGAGGGTGAGGGGCTGGATGTTATACACTGGAGGGTGAGGGGCTGGATGTTATACACTGGGGGGTGAGGGGTTGGATGTTACACACTGGAGGGTGAGGAGCTGGATCTTATACACTGGAGGGTGAGGGGCTGGATGTTATACACTGGGGGGTGAGGGGCTGGATGTTATACACTGGGGGGTGAGGGGCTGGATGTTATACACTGGAGGGTGAGGGGCTGGATGTTATACACTGGGGGGTGAGGGGCTGGATGTTATACACTGGGGGGTGAGGGGTTGGATGTTACACACTGGAGGGTGAGGAGCTGGATCTTATACACTGGGGGGGTGAGGGGCTGGATGTTATACACTGGGGGGTGAGGGGCTGGATGTTATACACTGGGGGGTGAGGGGCTGGATGTTACACACTGGGGGGTGAGGAGCTGGATGTTACACACTGGGGGGTGAGGAGCTGGATGTTATACACTGGGGGGTGAGGGGCTGGATGTTATACACTGGAGGGTGAGAGGCTGGATGTTATACACTGGAGGGTGAGGGGCTGGATGTTATACACTGGAGGGTGAGGGGCTGGATGTTATACACTGGAGGGTGAGAGGCTGGATGTTATACACTGGGGGGTGAGGGGCTGGATGTTATACACTGGAGGGTGAGAGGCTGGATGTTATACACTGGGGGGGTGAGGGGCTGAATGTTATACACTGGAGGGTGAGGGGCTGGATGTTATACACTGGGGGTGAGGGGCTGGATGTTATACACTGGAGGGTGAGGGGCTGGATGTTATACACTGGAGGGTGAGGGGCTGGATGTTATACACTGGAGGGTGAGGGGCTGGATGTTATACACTGGAGGGTGAGAGGCTGGATGTTATACACTGGGGGGTGAGGGGCTGGATGTTATACACTGGAGGGTGAGGGGCTGGATGTTATACACTGGAGGGTGAGGGGCTGGATGTTATACACTGGGGGGTGAGGGGCTGGATGTTATACACTGGAGGGTGAGGGGCTGGATGTTATACACTGGGGGGTGAGGGGTTGGATGTTATACACTGGAGGGTGAGGGGCTGGATGTTATACACTGGGGGTGAGGGGCTGGATGTTACACACTGGGGGGTGAGGGGCTGGATGTTACACACTGGGGGGTGAGGGGCTGGATGTTACACACTGGAGGGTGAGGGGCTGGATGTTATACACTGGGGGGTGAGGGGCTGGATGTTATACACTGGGGGGTGAGGGGCTGGATGTTACACACTGGAGGGTGAGGGGCTGGATGTTACACACTGGGGGGTGAGGGGCTGGATGTTACACACTGGGGGGTGAGGGGCTGGATGTTATACACTGGGGGGTGAGGGGCTGGATGTTATACACTGGAGGGTGAGGGGCTGGATGTTATACACTGGGGGTGAGGGGCTGGATGTTATACACTGGGGGGTGAGGGGCTGGATGTTATACACTGGAGGGTGAGGGGCTGGATGTTATACACTGGGGGGTGAGGGGCTGGATGTTATACACTGGGGGGTGAGGGGCTGGATGTTATACACTGGGGGGTGAGGGGCTGGATGTTATACACTGGGGGGTGAGGGGCTGGATGTTATACACTGGAGGGTGAGGGGCTGGATGTTATACACTGGGGGGTGAGGGGCTGGATGTTATACACTGGGGGGTGAGGGGCTGGATGTTATACACTGGGGGGTGAGGGGCTGGATGTTATACACTGGAGGGTGAGGGGCTGGATGTTATACACTGGAGGGTGAGGGGCTGGATGTTATACACTGGGGGGTGAGGAGCTGGATGTTATACACTGGGGGGTGAGGGGCTGGATGTTATACACTGGGGGGTGAGGGGCTGGATGTTATACACTGGAGGGTGAGGGGCTGGATGTTATACACTGGGGGGTGAGGAGCTGGATGTTATACACTGGAGGGTGAGGGGCTGGATGTTATACACTGGAGGGTGAGGGGCTGGATGTTATACACTGGAGGGTGAGGGGCTGGATGTTATACACTGGGGGGTGAGGAGCTGGATGTTATACACTGGGGGGTGAGGAGCTGGATGTTATACACTGGAGGGTGAGGGGCTGGATGTTATACACTGGAGGGTGAGGGGCTGGATGTTATACACTGGGGGGTGAGGGGCTGGATGTTATACACTGGGGGGTGAGGGGCTGGATGTTATACACTGGGGGTGAGGGGCTGGATGTTATACACTGGAGGGTGAGGGGCTGGATGTTATACACTGGAGGGTGAGGGGCTGGATGTTACACACTGGGGGGTGAGGGGCTGGATGTTATACACTGGAGGGTGAGGGGCTGGATGTTATACACTGGGGGGTGAGGAGCTGGATGTTATACACTGGGGGGTGAGGGGCTGGATGTTATACACTGGAGGGTGAGGGGCTGGATGTTATACACTGGGGGGTGAGGGGCTGGATGTTATACACTGGGGGGTGAGGGGCTGGATGTTATACACTGGAGGGTGAGGGGCTGGATGTTATACACTGGAGGGTGAGGGGCTGGATGTAATATACCGGGGAGGGTGAGGGGCTGGACATTACACACAATCTGTAGGTGATGCACTCCCTTTGGGATCTGATGGAGTTGGTAGTGTATGTATGGTCTGTAACTCTCTTCCGCTCTTGTAGGTACCCTCTTGGTGGCCCGTTCCCTGTCAGCCCGGGCCGGCTCTGTCCTCCATCTTGAGGTGGGAGCACAGGATGGTGGTGGGGTCAGAGCTGAGGTGAACGCCTGGGTAAATGTCAGCATCTTAGTGAGCTCGGCCCACATCCCAAAATTCCTCCAACCTCAGTACGACTTTGTGGTGGGTGAAGATGCTCCGCTGGGGATTATTGTGGGCAGTGTGAAGGCCAGCAGCCCCCCAGGTATGTTCTACCCCGCACCGGTCCACTCTGTGCCACTGAATGTCTGCTCCAGTATCGGTCATGGTTTCCTGATCCTGGTGAGGGTGTATAGTGACTGTGATCTTGTCTTTTAGGTACCCTTGGGGTAATCCTCTATTCCTTGGCATATGGAGACCCCCGTGGACTTTTATCCCTGGACCCTCATTCTGGGATATTGTCCACACGCCGACAGCTGGATCGGGAACAAGACGCTGAGCTTCTCCTGGAGGTTCAGGCCCGGAGTGGGTCTCCCCCGGCCTACGCCCGAGCGCGGGTCACCCTGCGAATCACTGATGTGAATGATAATCCCCCCACGTTCTTGTCGTCCTCACACACCCTGAGGATCCAGGGGTCCACCCCCACAGACTCCATCATATTCACCGCTAAGGCACTAGACCCCGATATAGGAGCTAATGGCCACGTTCATTACCAGCTGATTTCTCAGGGGCCCTTCAGCATTGACAGTTCAGGACAGATCCAGGTCGCCGGGGCCCTGACCCTGGAGGGTTACGAGCTCCGTGTGCTGGCGCTTGATGCCGGCTTCCCACAGCTTTCCTCAGAGTTAGAGATCACTGTCCTTGTCATGGAGCAGGACTCGGAGCCGGCGTGTGGAGCGTCTGATTATCGAGTGGAGGTCCGGGAAGGAAGTCCCCCGATGAGTAGGCTATTACAGGTCCAGGCGCTGCTCCCTGGTGGGAAGGAGAACCCCTTACGTTACCGACTGAGAACAGATGCAGATGCAGTAGGCTTTAGTGTGGAAGCGGACACAGGATGGTTGTACGTCCGAGGGGCACTGGATAGGGAAAGCCGAGAGTTGTATGTCCTGGCAGTGCTGGCATCGGGGGGTTCAGGCAGCCGCACGGCCACATGCACCGTACGTGTCCGGGTCACTGATGAGAACGACAACGCTCCACGGCTGAGCGAGGAAAGGTACTTCATGAGCATCTCCGAGAACCGACCACCGGGAGAGATCGTGGGAAGAGTCAGCGCCAGCGACAGGGATGCCGGGCAGAATGGACGCGTTGCATACAGAATGCCCACACAAGAAAACGACTTCACCATACATCCACACACAGGTAAGACCCCGACATCACCGCACATCCACACACAGGTAAGACCCCGGCATCACCGTACATCCACACACAGGTAAGACCCCGGCATCACCGCACATCAACACACAGGTAAGACCCCGGCATCACCGTACATCCACACACAGGTAAGACCCCGGCATCACCATACATCCACACACAGGTAAGACCCCGGCATCACTGTACATCCATACACAGGTAAGACCCCGGCATCACAGTACATCCACACACAGGTAAGACCCCGGCATCACCGTACATCCACACACAGGTAAGACCCCGGCATCACAGTACATCCACACACAGTTAAGCCCCCGGCATCACCGTACATCCACACACAGGTAAGACCCCGGCATCACAGTACATCCACACACAGGTAAGACCCCGGCATCACAGTGCATCCACACACAGGTAAGACCCCGGCATCACCATACATCCACACACAGGTAAGACCCCGGCATCACCGTACATCCACACACAGGTAAGACCCCGACATCACTGTACATCCATACACAGGTAAGACCCCGGTATCACAGTACATCCACACACAGGTAAGACCCCGGCATCACCGTACATCCACACACAGGTAAGACCCCGCCATCACCGTACATCCACACACAGGTAAGACCCCGGCATCTCCAAATATCCAAATGTGGGACCCTGGCATCACCATATAGCAGGGGTCGACAAAGTTGTTCAGAATTTAGGAGCCAGAATTTTTTATAGTATATAGATATAGCGACTGGGGTATATACAGTTATATGAAAAAGTTTGGGCACCCCTATTAATCTTAAGCTTAATGTTTTATAAAAATTTGTGTTTTTGCAACAGCTATTTCAGTTTGATATATGTAATAACTGTTGGACACAGTAATGTTTCTGCCTTGAAATGAGGTTTATTGTACTAACAGAAAATGTGCAATCTGCATTCAAACAAAATTTGACAGGTGCATAAGTATGGGCACCCTTATCATTTTCTTGTTTTAAATACTCCTACCTACTTTTTACTGACTTACTAAAGCACTTTTTTTGGTTTTGTAACCTCATTGAGCTTTGAACTTCATAGCCAGGTATATGCAATCATGAGAAAAGCTACTTAACGTGGCCACTTGCAAGTTGTTCTCCTGTTTGAATCTCCTCTGAAGAGTGGCATCATGGGCTCCTCAAAACAACTGTCAAATGATCTGAAAACAAAGATTATTCAACATAGTTGTTCAGGGGAAGGATACAAAAAGCTGTCTCAGAGATTTAACCTGTCAGTTTCCACTGTGAGGAACATAGTAAGGAAATGGAAGAACACAGGGACAGTTCTTGTTAAGGTCAGAAGTGGCAGGCCAAGAAAAACATCAGAAAGGCAGAGAAGAAGAATGGTAAGATCAGTCAAGGACAATCCTCAGACCACCTCCAGAGAGCTGCAGCATCCACTTGCTGCAGATGGTGTCACTGTGCATCGGTCAACTATACAACGCACTTTGCACAAGGAGAAGCTGTATGGGAGAGTGATGTGAAAGAAGCCGTTTCTGCAAGCACGCCACAAACAGAGTCGGCTGAGGTATGCAAAAGCACATTTGGAGAAGCCAATTTCTTTTTGGAAGAAGGTCCTGTGGACTGATGAAACCAAGATTGAGTTGTTTGGTCATACAAAAAGGCGTTATGCATGGCGGCAAAAAACCACAGCATTCCAAGAAAAACACTTGCTACCCACAGTAAAATTTGGTGAAGGTTCCATCATGCTTTGGGGCTGTGTGGCCAATGCCGGAACCAGGAATCTTGTTAAAGTTGAGGGACGCATGGATTCCACTCAGTATCAGCAGATTCTTGACAATAATGTTCAAGAATCAGTGATAAAGTTGAAGTTACGCAGGGGATGGATCTTTCTGCAAGACAATGATCCAAAACACCGCTCCAAATCTACTCAGGCATTCATGCAGAGGAACAATTACAATGTTCTGGAATGGCCATCCCAGTCCCCAGACCTGAATATCATTGAACATCTGTGGGATCATTTGAAGAGGGCTGTCCATGCTCGGGGGCGACCATCAAACTTAACTGAACTGGAATTGTTTTGTAAAGAGGAATGGTCAAAAATACCTTCATCCAGGATCCAGGAAATCATTAAAAGCTACAGGAAGCGACTAGAGGCAAAAGGAGGATCTACTAAATATTAATGTCACTTTTCTGGTGAGGTGCCCATACTTATGCACCTGTCACATTTTGTTTGAATGCAGATTGCACATTTTCTGTTCGTACAATAAACCTCATTTCAAGGCAGAAACATTACTGTGTCCAACAGTTATTACATATATCAAACTGAAAGAGCTGCTGCAAAAACACCAATTTTTATAAAACAATAAGCTTAAGATTAATAGGGGTGCCCAAACTTTTTCATATAACTGTACATATATACACAGGTGTATATACATATATACAATGATGTATATACATAGAGACACTGCTGTATATACAGCACGATATACATATATACTGGTGGATATACATATGTACACCAATGTACATACATATATACTGCAGTATATACAGTGCTGTATATCCACCAGTATATACTGCAGCTGATGATTGCAAGTAAAATGAAGACCTTTTAATAACACACACATTGGAGGGGGTTGCTGGGTAACGTATGTAGTGTGTGGCCATGTGATTTTGGGGACACTGCAGCATTACACACCGGGCAGTGCTTCAGCGGCCACAGAGGAGGGGTCAGCGGCGGGCGATCACCATGGACAGAGGCTGATGTTTGTCTTGCTGCCCCACGCGCTGCTTTGTGCGCAGCACTCGGCGGAGTGCCACCTGGGGCCTCAGGCGGTTGTGCAGCCGTGCAGCGCTACCCCCTCCCGGCCATGAGGTTCCAATGGCCGCACTCACAGCAGACGAGAATTTCCTCACACAATACTACGGGCAGCGAATGTGCAGCGCGGCGGCTGCACGACTGCGGCCTCATTGTACGCGGCCGGGGAGGGGGGATGGTGGGGCACACACTGTATGTACATATAGACCCCCTCACACACGGCGTCTCCCCGGGGAGCACGGCCTTTGTATGTACTTACACAGGTAGCGGGAGATGAGAACGGGCCCCCGGCCACAGCGATCCTTCCCCCGTAACCCAACTCTCCCTGTCCAGTCCCGGAGCATAAGGGGGCCTGAGCGATACTGTCCCTGCTTCCTCCGATTGGATGACTCCGTGCAGGAGGTGGGATTGGATTGAGAGTAATTTTTTTTTTCTTCTCAACTCCTCAAGCACCAGGCAACATTTTCTAGGCGCCACTGGCGACCAGGCGCCTGGGTTTGTCGAGCCCTGCCATATAGCTCCTCCCAGTGATCTCTATACATGTGATGTGAGTTTATACGTGGGGTCCCCCTCTCATGTCATTCTCTGTAGGGGAGTTATCAGTAAGACGGAGTTTGGACCGGGAGCTCCAGGCCACATATCAGTTACTAGTCATAGCCCAAGACGGCGGGGCGCCTCCGCGGAGTGTTACCGGCACCATCCACGTCTCTGTGCTGGATGAGAATGACAACCATCCAGTGTTCCTGCACCCCGGCCCTGGGAGGGAGACAACAGTGCAGGTAATGGAGAAGAGGATTCCACCTCCTTCTCCTCTTCTCCTCCACCTTGTCTGTCCTCTCCACCTTTTCCACCTCCTTCTCCTCTTCTCCTCCACCTTGTCTGTCCTCTCCACCTTTTCCACCTCCTTCTCCTCTTCTCCTCCACCTTGTCTGTCCTCTCCACCTTTTCCACCTCCTTCTCCTCTTCTCCTCCACCTTGTCTGTCCTCTCCACCTTTTCCACCTCCTTCTCCTCTTCTCCTCCACCTTGTCTGTCCTCTCCACCTTTTCCACCTCCTTCTCCTCTTCTCCTCCACCTTGTCTGTCCTCTCCACCTTTTCCACCTCCTTCTCCTCTTCTCCTCCACCTTGTCTGTCCTCTCCACCTTTTCCACCTCCTTCTCCTCTTCTCCTCCACCTTGTCTGTCCTCTCCACATTTCCCAGGTCCTTCCCCTTCTCCAGGTCCATGGCTGTTCTTGATGTTGTTGTCTGTATGTCTTTTCCTACAGGTTATGGAAGGGAAATTCTCCGGGACATTTGTGACTTCTATCTCAGCGAAAGATGCAGATGAAGGCGAGAACGGGACAGTGAGCTACAGTCTGTCAGGTACAACAACGTACAGAAGACAGCAGTACAATGGTAGTACAGGAGTTTTGCCGTGTGCACCAGGGAATGGGAGGAATTGTGAAAATGATTGATGTAACCCATGACCAAGTGAGAGGCTGAGAACCTTATGGAAGGCTGTGAGCTTGTAGCTCCATGATGACTGATAGATAAATGGTGCTCTGATGGTGATTGATTGGTAAGTGATTAATAACATGGTGTTGGATGTGGTGAATGGGTAATTGATAATGTTGGGTGTCAAAGATTGCAGCCAGGGGGGTGTAACTGAACTCAGCCACGCTGTTATCTTTAACGCAACAGCTCTCTGCTGTTCCCAGTCGTCTGGACAATTACACGATTGGTGGCCGACAATTAACGGAGGAGGCCACAGGCTGGTTCTACTAATAGGCCTGTTATCGGGAAACTAGCAGTGAGCGTATGGCATATACACCTCTGATTGCAACTCATGGAATATGTGTATATACCCCATGTGCGGGCACTGCTAACTCCACGACAACCCAAGAAAGATTACTAGCTGTCACCACCAGTCATTTTTACAGGCTGACGAGAGGTCATGTAGGTAACGTATGGCTTTGAGGCGCGGTTTACAGAACAAAAGGAACAGAACTATTCAATTTTATATTTAACCCCTTTAAAGCCCATGACGTACTAATACGCGTCTGTGCCCTGGGACTTAAGAGCCTGACCCGTATTAGTACGTCATGGCGATCGCGCGCGCACACAGGCTGTGCGGGCGCGATCGCCGCCGGGTGTCAGCTGATTGTCACAGCTGACACCCGGTACTATGTGCAGGGAGCGGTCCCGCACCACTCCTGGCACATTAACCCCCGCAATGCTGCGATCGAAGTCAATCGCAGCATTGCAGTGGCTAAGGGGAGGTGATCGCAATACTCACCTCCTCTTCCGGCCTCCAGCGCTGTCTGCCGCGGCTTCCCAGATGTTGCCATGACGACCTGATGTCGTCATGACAACATCCGGGTCACCAGACAGCAGGAAGATTGTTTGGTCATGCGCAGTGCACGACCAAACAATGTTCTCACTGTGCAGCGCTGATAGCCTGTATGACACAGGGATGGTGCTCCATCCCTATGCTATGCAGGTGATCAGAATAAAAAAAGTGAAAGTCTCATAGTGGGACAAAGTAAAAAAGTAAAAAAAACTCTCAGAAAGTGAAAAAAAAAAAAAGTAAAAAAAATTGAAAAAATATAAAAAAAAATAAATAAAATAAATAATCCACCAAAATTAAAAATATAATGTACCCATCAATAAATATCATTATGAAAAAAAAACAAACAAACAATAAAAGTACACATATTTGGTATCGCCGCGTCCGGAATGACCTGACCTATAAAATTTTCCCACTAGTTAACCCCTTCAGTGAACACGGTAAAAAAAAAAAACGAAGCAAAAAACAATGCTTTATCATCATACCGCCAAACAAAAAATGGAATAACACGCGATCAAAAAGACAAATATAAATAAAAATGGTACCGCTGAAAACGTCATCTTGTCCCGCAAAAAACAAGCTACCATAGAGCTCCATCAGCAAAAAAATCCAAAAGTTACAGCTCTCAGAATAAAGCGATGCAAAAAAATAATTTTTTCTATAAAATAGTTTTTATTGTGTAAAAGCGGCAAAACATAGAAAACTATATAAATGTGGTACCGCTGTAAACGTACTGACCCGAAGAATAAAGCTGCCTCATCAATATTACCACACGCGGAACAGAATAAAAAAAAAACAAAAAACACAATTTCTGAATTGTTGGCTTTTGTTTATTTTGCATCCCAAAATTCAGAATAGAAAGCGATCAAAAAATGTGACGTGCCTGAAAATGGCACCAATAACAACGTCAACTCATCTCGCAAAAAACGAGCTGTCACATGACTGTCTGCCAAAATATGGAAAAATTATAGCTCTCAAAATATGGCGATGCAAAAACTAGATTTTACAAAATCTGCGTCTTTTAGTGTGTGACAGCTGTCAGTCATAAAAACCCCATATGATTCTGGTATCTCTGTAATCACACCGACCCGAAGAATAAAGTCGTCTAATCACTTATACCGCACGAGGAACGGCGTCAAAAATAAACTCTCGGGTTAGGGCTAGGGTTAGGGTTGGGCTGGGGTTGGGGTTGGGCTGGGGTTGGGGTTGGGGTTGGGTTTGGGGTTAGGCGAGGGTTAGGGTTGTGATGGGGTTGTTTTTTTTTTCAAAAGTAAGAAAAAATGATGAGGATATGGCGACCAGTGTTGAGTGCAAGTGCTCGCTACTTGAGTTTGCATCGGGTGCTCGGGTATGCCCTGAGTATCGCGGGTGCTCGAGTCTCCGCCCCATATGCTTCGCGGCCAAAAAGATCTCGCGAGGATTGCCTGCCATACACGAGCGATCTCCACATGTTTTTTTGGGTGTCTAATAACCGTGACACATGCGGGCGGGGACTTGAGCATGTCACTCGATCACCCGCGATACATGGTGCATACCCGAGTACCCGATGCAAACTCAAATAGCGAGCACTTGCGCTCAAGACTAATGACAACTTATTCAATATGATGACCTAATGTTATCAAATTCTGTGTCGTACCTCTGGGTTCAAAATGTTCACTATACCCCTTGATAAAATCCTTGAGGGGTCTAGTTTCCAAAATAGGGTCACTTGTGGGGGGTTTCCACTATTTAGGCACATCAGGGGCTCTCCAAACGCGACATGGCGTCCGCTCTCGATTCCAGCCGATTTTGCGTTCAAAAAGTCACACAGTGCTCCTTCCCTTCTGAACTCTGCCATGCGACCAAACACTGTATTTTCCCCACATATGGGGTATTGACGTACTCAGGAGAAATTGCACAAAAGTTTTTGGGGTCCATTTTCTCCTCTTAGTCTTGTGAAAATAAATAAATTGGGGCTAAAAGATCATTTTTGTGGAAAAAGTTTGATTTTTTTATTTTCACGGCTCCATGTTATAAACTTCTGTAAAGGACTTGGGGGTTCAGGGTGCTCACCACACATCTAGATAAGTTCCCTGAGAGGTCTAGTTTCCAAAATGGGGTCACTTGTGGGGGGATTTCCATTGTTTAGGCATATCAGGGGCTCCCCAAATGCAACATGGCGTCCGCTAATTATTCAAGCAAATTTTACATTAAAAAAGTCAAATGGCGCTCCTTCCCTTCCGAGCCCTGCTGTGCGCCCAAACAGTGGTTTTTCCCCACATATGGGGTATCTGCGTGCCCAGGGGAAATTGCACAACAAATTTTGGGGTCCATTTTTTCCTGTTACCCCTGCGAAAATAAAAAAAATTGGGTCTAAAGTAACATTCTTGTGAAAAAAGTTAAATGTTAATTTTTTTCTTCCACATTCCAAAAATTCCTGTGAAGCACCTGAAGGGTTAATAAACTTCTTGAATGTGGTTTTGAGCACCTTGAGGGGTGCAGTTTGTAGAATGGTGTCACTTTAGGGTATTTTCTGTCATATAGACCCCTCAAAGTCACTTCAAATGTGATGTGGTCCCTAAAAAAATGGTTTTGTAAATTTTGTTGGAAAAATGAGAAATCGCTGGTCAACTTTTAACCCTTTTAGCTCCCCAATAAAAAAAAATGTTGGTTCCAAAATTGTGCTGATGTAAAGTAGACATGTGGGAAATGTTATTTATTAACTATTTTGTGTGACAGATCTCTCTGATTTAAGGGCATGGAAATTCAAATTTTGAAAATTGCAAAATTTTAACAATTTTCTCCATATTTCCATTTTTTGCACAAATAAATGCAAGTGATATCAAAGAAATTTTACCGCAATCATGAAGTACAATATGTCACGAAAAAACAATCTCAGAATCAGGGGGATCCGGTGAAGCTCCAGAGTAATTACCTCATAAAGTGACAGTGGTCAGAATTGTAAAAATTGGCCCAGTCATTAATGTGCAAACCACCTTGGGTTGTAAAAGGGTTAATCCAAAACGATAGGAAAGGGTTACAGATAGGAAAAAATATGCATCTGCTTCCCCTATTAGCCCTGTAACCGAAAAAGTATGTCCCATCACTATCAGATTTATACAAATTTCGATATTCAATATTTTCTTTCGGAGACATGAACTCTGCCGAAGATGCTTTTATGAAAGGAATGTGCACCCTGGAGAAACTGGGTGTGATGAATGGGCGATTGATGATGTTCCAGATGACTGATAACATGATATTGATAGATGTGATGAATGACAGATGGGTGACTGATGACATGATGGGTGTGATTGATGATGTGACAGACGATTGATGGCATTGTGAGCTGTGATTGTGTCGATCAGAGCCATACTAACGTGAAGCCATCGTATCCATGGTGCGGGATCTATGTAGACTTGTGTAGTAAACAGTTATATCAGGCTATGAATGATAGTAAGTCTACATAGTACCATGTCCGTGACAAAACTACAACTAGAAGCAGACATCATCTTAATATCCTGGCCTTTTGCCACGTTGTTAGCTTCCAGAATATGCACCCTTCGGGCACGACCACCCCTAATCTGTCCAGCTCACCCCAATATTTAGAGCAGTGACTTTTATGTAATTGGTATCATCATCTTGGCAGGTCCGTGGGCCGAGCGGTTCACCCTGCACCCACACACCGGAGAGCTGCGGACTGCTGCCCCCATACACCACGCCGAGCGATCTGTCTACACAATGACCATTCAGGCCCGCGATTCTGGATCGTCTTCCAAGAGTGCAGAGGCCTCACTTCGCATACAGGTACTGGCTATATACGGAGAGTCTTGCCGGAATACTAAAGGTCCAGTGTGCGCATCATATATGTATATATAATGTATTTCACAGGTTTTACCATCCTCCAGATATCCAGCCAAGCCAAACCCCAGTGCACTCGTCCTTACACCAATGGAGGGATTACCCCCGGGGTCACTTCTGGGTACTGTTTCTTCTAAGACTCCTCATGGCTCAGCCATCTACACGCTGCACGATGACCCAAATGGGACTTTTATGGTGGATGGACGGACCGGTAACATCTTCCTGGTGAAAGACCTAGACTTTGAGTCTCAGCCCCGGTACAGCCTGAGGGTGAGTGTGGAGGAGGCAAGAGAAGTGACTGGCATGTACTTAGCTCCTCAAGTAGTCCAAGTTGAGATTGATGTCCAAGACAGGAATGATCACTCCCCGGTGTTTCCTGAGGACCCATTGACATTAGTGGTGGCAGAAGATGCTCAAGTGGGTTCTTCTGTCTTCACTTTCGAAGCTCTGGACCGGGATGGGCCAGGACCAAACAGTCAGGTCCGATATTCCTTGCTACATCAGGAGCCAGAGCTGGCGGACCATATATTTCGCCTGGATGCAGAGACCGGTGTAATGAGTATCTCTCACCAGCTGGATCGGGAAAAAGTGTCTTCATATCTGCTGACGGTGGAGGCGCGAGACT
Source organism: Phyllobates terribilis (assembly GCF_046119375.1). Taxonomy (NCBI): domain Eukaryota; kingdom Metazoa; phylum Chordata; class Amphibia; order Anura; family Dendrobatidae; genus Phyllobates; species Phyllobates terribilis. The sequence continues at coordinate 32,780,191 of NW_027362762.1, read as the reverse complement.
GTGCGCTAAATGCCAGCCAACGCCGCTTCACCTCTGTGACTGCCAGAGTCTTCCTCAGTGATCGCAATGATAACTCGCCCCACTTCATCACACCCTCTGTCATATGGTTGTCAGAGGACCTTCCTGTGGGATCTACAGCCCTCTATCTGGTGGCACAAGACCCGGACCTGGGAGAAAACGGGCGGATCGGTTATCAATTCACTGGGGGCAATGAAGAGGGCCGGTTCCAGATACATCCAAGCACAGGTAAGAGCCAGGTCACGAAGAAGCAGCGGCTGTGTATGAGGACAGGATACATGATGTAGAGAAGGCTGCGGCTGTGTATGAGGACAGGGTACATGATGTAGAGAAGGCTGTGGCTGTGTATGAGGACAGGGTACATGATGTAGAGAAGGCTGTGGCTGTGTATGAGGACAGGGTACATGATGTAGAGAAGGCTGCGGCTGTGTATGAGGACAGGGTACATGATGTAGAGAAGGCTGCGGCTGTGTATGAGGACAGGGTACATGATGTAGAGAAGGCTGCGGCTGTGTATGAGGACAGGGTACATGATGTAGAGAAGGCTGCGGCTGTGTATGAGGACAGGGTACATGATGTAGAGAAGGCTGTGGCTGTGTATGAGGACAGGGTACATGATGTAGAGAAGGCTGCGGCTGTGTAAGAGGACAGGGTACATGATGTAGAGAAGGCTGTGGCTGTGTATGAGGACAGGGTACATGATGTAGAGAAGGCTGTGGCTGTGTATGAGGACAGGGTACATGATGTAGAGAAGGCTGTGGCTGTGTATGAGGACAGGGTACATGATGTAGAGAAGGCTGCGGCTGTGTATGGGGACAGGATACATGATGTAGAGAAGGCTGCGGCTGTGTATGAGGACAGGATACATGATGTAGAGAAGGCTGCGGCTGTGTATGGGGACAGGATACATGATGTAGAGAAGGCTGCGGCTGTGTATGGGGACAGGATACATGATGTAGAGAAGGCTGCGGCTGTGTATGAGGACAGGATACATGATGTAGAGAAGGCTGTGGCTGTGTATGAGGACAGGGTACATGATGTAGAGAAGGCTGCGGCTGTGTATGAGGACAGGGTACATGATGTAGAGAAGGCTGCGGCTGTGTATGAGGACAGGATACATGATGTAGAGAAGGCTGCGGCTGTGTATGAGGACAGGGTACATGATGTAGAGAAGGCTGCGGCTGTGTATGGGGACAGGATACATGATGTAGAGAAGGCTGCGGCTGTGTATGAGGACAGGATACATGATGTAGAGAAGGCTGCGGCTGTGTATGAGGACAGGATACATGATGTAGAGAAGGCTGCGGCTGTGTATGAGGACAGGGTACATGATGTAGAGAAGGCTGCGGCTGTGTATGAGGACAGGATACATGATGTAGTGAAGGCTGCGGCTGTGTATGAGGACAGGGTACATGATGTAGAGAAGGCTGTGGCTGTGTATGAGGACAGGGTACATGATGTAGAGAAGGCTGCGGCTGTGTATGAGGACAGGATACATGATGTAGAGAAGGCTGCGGCTGTGTATGAGGACAGGATACATGATGTAGAGAAGGCTGTGGCTGTGTATGAGGACAGGGTACATGATGTAGAGAAGGCTGCGGCTGTGTATGAGGACAGGATACATGATGTAGTGAAGGCTGCGGCTGTGTATGAGGACAGGGTACATGATGTAGAGAAGGCTGTGGCTGTGTATGAGGACAGGGTACATGATGTAGAGAAGGCTGCGGCTGTGTATGAGGACAGGATACATGATGTAGAGAAGGCTGCGGCTCTGTATGAGGACAGGGTACATGATGTAGAGAAGGCTGTGGCTGTGTATGAGGACAGGGTACATGATGTAGAGAAGGCTGCTGCTGTGTATGAGGACAGGGTACATGATGTAGAGAAGGCTGCGGCTGTGTATGAGGACAAGATACATGATGTAGAGAAGGCTGTGTATGAGGACAGGGTACATGATGTAGAGAAGGCTGTGTATGAGGACAGGGTACATGATGTAGAGAAGGCTGCGGCTGTGTATGAGGACAGGATACATGATGTAGAGAAGGCTGCGGCTGTGTATGAGGACAGGATACATGATGTAGAGAAGGCTGCGGCTGAGGACAGGATACATGATGTAGAGAAGGCTGCGGCTGTGTATGAGGACAGGGTACATGATGTAGAGAAGGCTGCGGCTGTGTATGAGGACAGGGTACATGATGTAGAGAAGGCTGCGGCTGTGTATGAGGACAGGGTACATGATGTAGAGAAGGCTGTGGCTGTGTATGAGGACAGGGTACATGATGTAGAGAAGGCTGTGGCTGTGTATGAGGACAGGATACATGATGTAGAGAAGGCTGCGGCTGTGTATGGGGACAGGGTACATGATGTAGAGAAGGCTGCGGCTGTGTATGAGGACAGGGTACATGATGTAGAGAAGGCTGCAGCTGTGTATGAGGACAGGGTACATGATGTAGAGAAGGCTGCGGCTGTGTATGAGGACAGGGTACATGATGTAGAGAAGGCTGCGGCTGTGTATGAGGACAGGATACATGATGTAGAGAAGGCTGCGGCTGTGTATGAGGACAGGGTACATGATGTAGAGAAGGCTGCGGCTGTGTATGAGGACAGGATACATGATGTAGAGAAGGCTGCGGCTGTGTATGAGGACAGGGTACATGATGTAGAGAAGGCTGCGGCTGTGTATGAGGACAGGGTACATGATGTAGAGAAGGCTGTGGCTGTGTATGAGGACAGGGTACATGATGTAGAGAAGACTGCGGCTGTGTATGAGGACAGGGTACATGATGTAGAGAAGGCTGCGGCTGTGTGAGGACAGGGTACATGATGTAGAGAAGGCTGCGGCTGTGTGAGGACAGGGTACATGATGTAGAGAAGGCTGCGGCTGTGTGAGGACAGGGTACATGATGTAGAGAAGGCTGCGGCTGTGTATGAGGACAGGGTACATGATGTAGAGAAGGCTGCGGCTGTGTATGAGGACAGGGTACATGATGTAGAGAAGGCTGTGGCTGTGTATGAGGACAGGGTACATGATGTAGAGAAGACTGCGGCTGTGTATGAGGACAGGGTACATGATGTAGAGAAGGCTGCGGCTGTGTGAGGACAGGGTACATGATGTAGAGAAGGCTGCGGCTGTGTATGAGGACAGGGTACATGATGTAGAGAAGGCTGCGGCTGTGTATGAGGACAGGATACATGATGTAGAGAAGGCTGCAGCTGTGTATGAGGACAGTGTACATGATGTAGAGAAGGCTGCGGCTGTGTAGGAGGACAGGGTACATGATGTAGAGAAGGCTGCGGCTGTGTATGAGGACAGGATACATGATGTAGAGAAGGCTGTGTATGAGGACAGGGTACATGATGTAGAGAAGGCTGTGTATGAGGACAGGATACATGATGTAGAGAAGGCTGTGTATGAGGACAGGGTACATGATGTAGAGAAGGCTGTGGCTGTGTATGGGGACAGGGTACATGATGTAGAGAAGGCTGCGGCTGTGTATGGGGACAGGGTACATGATGTAGAGAAGGCTGCTGCTGTGTATGGGGACAGGATACATGATGTAGAGAAGGCTGCTGCTGTGTATGGGGACAGGATACATGATGTAGAGAAGGCTGCGGCTGTGTATGAGGGCAGGGTACATGATGTAGAGAAGGCTGCGGCTGTGTATGAGGACAGGGTACATGATGTAGAGAAGGCTGCGGCTGTGTATGAGGACAGGGTACATGATGTAGAGAAGGCTGCGGCTGTGTATGAGGACAGGGTACATGATGTAGAGAAGACTGCGGCTGTGTATGGGGACAGGGTACATGATGTAGAGAAGGCTGCGGCTGTGTATGAGGACAGGATACATGATGTAGAGAAGGCTGCGGCTGTGTATGAGGACAGGGTACATGATGTAGAGAAGGCTGTGGCTGTGTATGAGGACAGGATACATGATGTAGAGAAGGCTGCGGCTGTGTATGAGGACAGGGTACATGATGTAGAGAAGGCTGCGGCTGTGTATGAGGACAGGGTACATGATGTAGAGAAGGCTGCGGCTGTGTATGAGGACAGGGTACATGATGTAGAGAAGGCTGCGGCTGTGTATGAGGACAGGATACATGATGTAGAGAAGGCTGCGGCTGTGTATGAGGACAGGGTACATGATGTAGAGAAGGCTGCGGCTGTGTATGAGGACAGGATACATGATGTAGAGAAGGCTGTGGCTGTGTATGAGGACAGGATACATGATGTAGAGAAGGCTGCGGCTGTGTATGAGGACAGGGTACATGATGTAGAGAAGGCTGCAGCTGTGTATGAGGACAGTGTACATGATGTAGAGAAGGCTGTGGCTGTGTATGAGGACAGGGTACATGATGTAGAGAAGGCTGAGGCTGTGTATGAGGACAGGATACATGATGTAGAGAAGGCTGTGTATGAGGACAGGGTACATGATGTAGAGAAGGCTGCTGCTGTGTATGAGGACAGGGTACATGATGTAGAGAAGGCTGCGGCTGTGTATGGGGACAGGGTACATGATGTAGAGAAGGCTGCGGCTGTGTATGAGGACAGGATACATGATGTAGAGAAGGCTGTGTATGAGGACAGGGTACATGATGTAGAGAAGGCTGCTGCTGTGTATGAGGACAGGGTACATGATGTAGAGAAGGCTGCGGCTGTGTATGGGGACAGGGTACATGATGTAGAGAAGGATGCTGCTGTGTATGGGGACAGGATACATGATGTAGAGAAGGCTGCGGCTGTGTATGAGGACAGGGTACATGATGTAGAGAAGGCTGCGGCTGTGTATGAGGACAGGGTACATGATGTAGAGAAGGCTGCGGCTGTGTATGAGGACAGGGTATATGATGTAGAGAAGGCTGCGGCTGTGTATGAGGACAGGGTACATGATGTAGAGGAGGCTGCGGCTGTGTATGGGGACAGGGTACATGATGTAGAGAAGGCTGCGGCTGTGTATGAGGACAGGATACATGATGTAGAGAAGGCTGTGTATGAGGACAGGGTACATGATGTAGAGAAGGCTGCTGCTGTGTATGAGGACAGGGTACATGATGTAGAGAAGGATGCTGCTGTGTATGGGGACAGGATACATGATGTAGAGAAGGCTGCGGCTGTGTATGAGGACAGGGTACATGATGTAGAGAAGGCTGCGGCTGTGTATGAGGACAGGGTACATGATGTAGAGAAGGCTGCGGCTGTGTATGAGGACAGGGTATATGATGTAGAGAAGGCTGCGGCTGTGTATGAGGACAGGGTACATGATGTAGAGGAGGCTGCGGCTGTGTATGGGGACAGGGTACATGATGTAGAGAAGGCTGCGGCTGTGTATGAGGACAGGATACATGATGTAGAGAAGGCTGTGTATGAGGACAGGGTACATGATGTAGAGAAGGCTGCTGCTGTGTATGAGGACAGGATACATGATGTAGAGAAGGCTGCGGCTGTGTATGAGGACAGGGTACATGATGTAGAGAAGGATGCTGCTGTGTATGAGGACAGGGTACATGATGTAGAGAAGGCTGCGGCTGTGTATGAGGACAGGGTACATGATGTAGAGAAGGCTGCGGCTGTGTATGAGGACAGGGTACATGATGTAGAGAAGGCTGCGGCTGTGTATGGGGACAGGGTACATGATGTAGAGAAGGCTGCGGCTGTGTATGGGGACAGGATACATGATGTAGAGAAGGCTGCGGCTGTGTATGAGGACAGGGTACATGATGTAGAGAAGGCTGCTGCTGTGTATGGGGACAGGATACATGATGTAGAGAAGGCTGCGGCTGTGTATGAGGACAGGGTACATGATGTAGAGAAGGCTGCGGCTGTGTATGAGGACAGGGTACATGATGTAGAGAAGGCTGCGACTGTGTATGAGGACAGGGTACATGATGTAGAGAAGGCTGCGGCTGTGTATGGGGACAGGGTACATGATGTAGAGAAGGCTGCTGCTGTGTATGGGGACAGGATACATGATGTAGAGAAGGCTGCGGCTGTGTATGAGGACAGGGTACATGATGTAGAGAAGGCTGCGGCTGTGTATGAGGACAGGGTACATGATGTAGAGAAGGCTGCGGCTGTGTATGAGGACAGGGTACATGATGTAGAGAAGGCTGCGGCTGTGTATGAGGACAGGGTACATGATGTAGAGAAGGCTGCGGCTGTGTATGGGGACAGGGTACATGATGTAGAGAAGGCTGCGGCTGTGTATGAGGACAGCGTACATGATGTAGAGAAGGCTGCGGCTGTGTATGAGGACAGGGTACATGATGTAGAGAAGGCTGTGGCTGTGTATGAGGACAGGGTACATGATGTAGAGAAGGCTGCGGCTGTGTATGAGGACAGGATACATGATGTAGAGAAGGCTGCGGCTGTGTATGAGGACAGGGTACATGATGTAGAGAAGGCTGCGGCTGTGTATGAGGACAGGGTACATGATGTAGAGAAGGCTGTGGCTGTGTATGAGGACAGGATACATGATGTAGAGAAGGCTGTGGCTGTGTATGAGGACAGGGTACATGATGTAGAGAAGGCTGTGGCTGTGTATGAGGACAGGGTACATGATGTAGAGAAGGCTGCGGCTGTGTATGAGGACAGGGTACATGATGTAGAGAAGGCTGCGGCTGTGTATGAGGACAGGGTACATGATGTAGAGAAGGCTGCGGCTGTGTATGAGGACAGGGTACATGATGTAGAGAAGGCTGCGGCTGTGTATGAGGACAGGGTACATGATGTAGAGAAGACTGCGGCTGTGTATGGGGACAGGGTACATGATGTAGAGAAGGCTGCGGCTGTGTATGAGGACAGGGTACATGATGTAGAGAAGGCTGCGGCTGTGTATGAGGACAGGGTACATGATGTAGAGAAGGCTGCGGCTGTGTATGAGGACAGGGTACATGATGTAGAGAAGGCTGCGGCTGTGTATGAGGACAGGATACATGATGTAGAGAAGGCTGTGTATGAGGACAGGGTACATGATGTAGAGAAGGCTGCGGCTGTGTATGAGGACAGGGTACATGATGTAGAGAAGGCTGCGGCTGTGTATGAGGACAGGATACATGATGTAGAGAAGGCTGTGGCTGTGTATGAGGACAGGATACATGATGTAGAGAAGGCTGCGGCTGTGTATGAGGACAGGGTACATGATGTAGAGAAGGCTGTGGCTGTGTATGAGGACAGGGTACATGATGTAGAGAAGGCTGCGGCTGTGTATGAGGACAGGGTACATGATGTAGAGAAGGCTGCGGCTGTGTATGAGGACAGGATACATGATGTAGAGAAGGCTGCTGCTGTGTATGAGGACAGGGTACATGATGTAGAGAAGGCTGTGGCTGTGTATGAGGACAGGGTACATGATGTAGAGAAGGCTGCTGCTGTGTATGAGGACAGGGTACATGATGTAGAGAAGGCTGCGGCTGTGTATGGGGACAGGGTACATGATGTAGAGAAGGCTGCGGCTGTGTATGAGGACAGGATACATGATGTAGAGAAGGCTGTGTATGAGGACAGGGTACATGATGTAGAGAAGGCTGCTGCTGTGTATGAGGACAGGGTACATGATGTAGAGAAGGCTGTGGCTGTGTATGAGGACAGGGTACATGATGTAGAGAAGGCTGCGGCTGTGTATGAGGACAGGGTACATGATGTAGAGAAGGCTGCGGCTGTGTATGAGGACAGGGTATATGATGTAGAGAAGGCTGCGGCTGTGTATGAGGACAGGGTACATGATGTAGAGGAGGCTGCGGCTGTGTATGGGGACAGGGTACATGATGTAGAGAAGGCTGCGGCTGTGTATGAGGACAGGATACATGATGTAGAGAAGGCTGTGTATGAGGACAGGGTACATGATGTAGAGAAGGCTGCTGCTGTGTATGAGGACAGGGTACATGATGTAGAGAAGGCTGCGGCTGTGTATGGGGACAGGGTACATGATGTAGAGAAGGATGCTGCTGTGTATGAGGACAGGGTACATGATGTAGAGAAGGCTGCGGCTGTGTATGAGGACAGGGTACATGATGTAGAGAAGGCTGCGGCTGTGTATGAGGACAGGATACATGACGTAGAGAAGGCTGCGGCTGTGTATGAGGACAGTGTACATGATGTAGAGAAGGCTGCGGCTGTGTATGGGGACAGTGTACATGATGTAGAGAAGGCTGCGGCTGTGTATGGGGACAGGATACATGATGTAGAGAAGGCTGCGGCTGTGTATGAGGACAGGGTACATGATGTAGAGAAGGCTGCGGCTGTGTATGGGGACAGGATACATGATGTAGAGAAGGCTGCGGCTGTGTATGAGGACAGGGTACATGATGTAGAGAAGGCTGCGGCTGTGTATGAGGACAGGGTACATGATGTAGAGAAGGCTGCGGCTGTGTATGAGGACAGGGTACATGATGTTGAGAAGGCTGCGACTGTGTATGAGGACAGGGTACATGATGTAGAGAAGGCTGCGGCTGTGTATGGGGACAGGGTACATGATGTAGAGAAGGCTGCTGCTGTGTATGGGGACAGGATACATGATGTAGAGAAGGCTGCGGCTGTGTATGAGGACAGGGTACATGATGTAGAGAAGGCTGCGGCTGTGTATGAGGACAGGGTACATGATGTAGAGAAGGCTGCGGCTGTGTATGAGGACAGGGTACATGATGTAAAGAAGGCTGCGGCTGTGTATGAGGACAGGGTACATGATGTAGAGAAGGCTGCGGCTGTGTATGAGGACAGGGTACATGATGTAGAGAAGGCTGAGGCTGTGTATGAGGACAGTATACATGATGTAGAGAAGGCTGCGGCTGTGTATGAGGACAGGATACATGATGTAGAGAAGGCTGTGGCTGTGTATGAGGACAGGATACATGATGTAGAGAAGGCTGCGGCTGTGTATGAGGACAGGGTACATGATGTAGAGAAGGCTGCAGCTGTGTATGAGGACAGTGTACATGATGTAGAGAAGGCTGTGGCTGTGTATGAGGACAGGGTACATGATGTAGAGAAGGCTGCGGCTGTGTATGAGGACAGGGTACATGATGTAGAGAAGGCTGTGTATGAGGACAGGGTACATGATGTAGAGAAGGCTGCTGCTGTGTATGAGGACAGGGTACATGATGTAGAGAAGGCTGCGGCTGTGTATGGGGACAGGGTACATGATGTAGAGAAGGCTGCGGCTGTGTATGGGGACAGGGTACATGATGTAGAGAAGGCTGCGGCTGTGTATGGGGACAGGGTACATGATGTAGAGAAGGCTGCGGCTGTGTATGAGGACAGGATACATGATGTAGAGAAGGCTGTGTATGAGGACAGGGTACATGATGTAGAGAAGGCTGCGGCTGTGTATGAGGACAGGGTACATGATGTAGAGAAGGCTGCGGCTGTGTATGAGGACAGGGTACATGATGTAGAGAAGGATGCTGCTGTGTATGGGGACAGGATACATGATGTAGAGAAGGATGCTGCTGTGTATGGGGACAGGATACATGATGTAGAGAAGGCTGCGGCTGTGTATGAGGACAGGGTACATGATGTAGAGAAGGCTGCGGCTGTGTATGAGGACAGGGTACATGATGTAGAGAAGGCTGCGGCTGTGTATGAGGACAGGGTACATGATGTAGAGAAGGCTGCGGCTGTGTATGAGGACAGGGTACATGATGTAGAGAAGGCTGTGGCTGTGTATGAGGACAGGGTACATGATGTAGAGAAGGCTGCGGCTGTGTATGAGGACAGGGTACATGATGTAGAGAAGGCTGCGGCTGTGTATGAGGACAGGGTACATGATGTAGAGAAGGCTGCGGCTGTGTATGAGGACAGGGTACATGATGTAGAGAAGGCTGCGGCTGTGTATGAGGACAGGGTACATGATGTAGAGAAGGCTGCGGCTGTGTATGAGGACAGGATACATGATGTAGAGAAGGCTGCAGCTGTGTATGAGGACAGTGTACATGATGTAGAGAAGGCTGCGGCTGTGTAGGAGGACAGGGTACATGATGTAGAGAAGGCTGCGGCTGTGTATGAGGACAGGATACATGATGTAGAGAAGGCTGTGTATGAGGACAGGGTACATGATGTAGAGAAGGCTGTGTATGAGGACAGGGTACATGATGTAGAGAAGGCTGCGGCTGTGTATGGGGACAGGATACATGATGTAGAGAAGGCTGTGTATGAGGACAGGGTACATGATGTAGAGAAGGCTGCGGCTGTGTATGAGGACAGGGTACATGATGTAGAGAAGGCTGCGGCTGTGTATGGGGACAGGGTACATGATGTAGAGAAGGCTGCTGCTGTGTATGGGGACAGGATACATGATGTAGAGAAGGCTGCTGCTGTGTATGGGGACAGGATACATGATGTAGAGAAGGCTGCGGCTGTGTATGAGGGCAGGGTACATGATGTAGAGAAGGCTGCGGCTGTGTATGAGGACAGGGTACATGATGTACAGAAGGCTGCGGCTGTGTATGAGGACAGGGTACATGATGTAGAGAAGGCTGCTGCTGTGTATGAGGGCAGGGTACATGATGTAGAGAAGGCTGCGGCTGTGTATGAGGACAGGGTACATGATGTAGAGAAGGCTGCGGCTGTGTATGGGGACAGGATACATGATGTAGAGAAGGCTGCGGCTGTGTATGGGGACAAGGTACATGATGTAGAGAAGGCTGCGGCTGTGTATGGGGACAGGGTACATGATGTAGAGAAGGCTGCGGCTGTGTATGAGGACAGGGTACATGATGTAGAGAAGGCTGCGGCTGTGTATGAGGACAGGGTACATGATGTAGAGAAGGCTGCGGCTGTGTATGAGGACAGGGTACATGATGTAGAGAAGGCTGCGGCTGTGTATGAGGACAGGATACATGATGTAGAGAAGGCTGCGGCTGTGTATGGGGACAGGGTACATGATGTAGAGAAGGCTGTGTATGAGGACAGGGTACATGATGTAGAGAAGGCTGTGTATGAGGACAGGGTACATGATGTAGAGAAGGCTGCAGCTGTGTATGAGGACAGGGTACATGATGTAGAGAAGGCTGCGGCTGTGTATGAGGACAGGGTACATGATGTAGAGAAGGCTGCGGCTGGGTATGAGGACAGGGTACATGATGTAGAGAAGGCTGCGGCTGTGTATGGGGACAGGGTACATGATGTAGAGAAGGCTGTGTATGAGGACAGGGTACATGATGTAGAGAAGGCTGCGGCTGTGTATGAGGACAGGGTACATGATGTAGAGAAGGCTGCGGCTGTGTATGGGGACAGGGTACATGATGTAGAGAAGGCTGCTGCTGTGTATGGGGACAGGATACATGATGTAGAGAAGGCTGCTGCTGTGTATGGGGACAGGATACATGATGTAGAGAAGGCTGCGGCTGTGTATGAGGGCAGGGTACATGATGTAGAGAAGGCTGCGGCTGTGTATGAGGACAGGGTACATGATGTACAGAAGGCTGCGGCTGTGTATGAGGACAGGGTACATGATGTAGAGAAGGCTGCTGCTGTGTATGAGGGCAGGGTACATGATGTAGAGAAGGCTGCGGCTGTGTATGAGGACAGGGTACATGATGTAGAGAAGGCTGCGGCTGTGTATGGGGACAGGATACATGATGTAGAGAAGGCTGCGGCTGTGTATGGGGACAAGGTACATGATGTAGAGAAGGCTGCGGCTGTGTATGGGGACAGGGTACATGATGTAGAGAAGGCTGCGGCTGTGTATGAGGACAGGGTACATGATGTAGAGAAGGCTGCGGCTGTGTATGAGGACAGGGTACATGATGTAGAGAAGGCTGCGGCTGTGTATGAGGACAGGGTACATGATGTAGAGAAGGCTGCGGCTGTGTATGAGGACAGGATACATGATGTAGAGAAGGCTGCGGCTGTGTATGGGGACAGGGTACATGATGTAGAGAAGGCTGTGTATGAGGACAGGGTACATGATGTAGAGAAGGCTGTGTATGAGGACAGGGTACATGATGTAGAGAAGGCTGCAGCTGTGTATGAGGACAGGGTACATGATGTAGAGAAGGCTGCGGCTGTGTATGAGGACAGGGTACATGATGTAGAGAAGGCTGCGGCTGGGTATGAGGACAGGGTACATGATGTAGAGAAGGCTGTGGCTGTGTATGAGGACAGGGTACATGATGTAGAGAAGGCTGCGGCTGTGTATGAGGACAGGGTACATGATGTAGAGAAGGCTGCGGCTGTGTATGAGGACAGGGTACATGATGTAGAGAAGGCTGCGGCTGTGTATGAGGACAGGGTACATGATGTAGAGAAGACTGCGGCTGTGTATGGGGACAGGGTACATGATGTAGAGAAGGCTGCGGCTGTGTGAGGACAGGGTACATGATGTAGAGAAGGCTGCGGCTGTGTATGAGGACAGGGTACATGATGTAGAGAAGGCTGCGGCTGTGTATGAGGACAGGGTACATGATGTAGAGAAGGCTGCGGCTGTGTATGAGGACAGGGTACATGATGTAGAGAAGGCTGCGGCTGTGTATGAGGACAGGATACATGATGTAGAGAAGGCTGCGGCTGTGTATGAGGACAGGATACATGATGTAGACAAGGCTGCGGCTGTGTATGAGGACAGGGTACATGATGTAGAGGAGGCTGCGGCTGTGTATGAGGACAGGGTACATGATGTAGAGGAGGCTGCGGCTGTGTATGAGGACAGGGTACATGATGTAGAGAAGGCTGCGGCTGTGTATGAGGACAGTGTACATGATGTAGAGAAGGCTGTGGCTGTGTATGAGGACAGGGTACATGATGTAGAGAAGGCTGCGGCTGTGTATGAGGACAGGGTACATGATGTAGAGAAGGCTGCGGCTGTGTATGAGGACAGGATACATGATGTAGAGAAGGCTGTGTATGAGGACAGGGTACATGATGTAGAGAAGGCTGCTGCTGTGTATGAGGACAGGGTACATGATGTAGAGAAGGCTGCGGCTGTGTATGGGGACAGGGTACATGATGTAGAGAAGGCTGCGGCTGTGTATGAGGACAGGATACATGATGTAGAGAAGGCTGTGTATGAGGACAGGGTACATGATGTAGAGAAGGCTGCTGCTGTGTATGAGGACAGGGTACATGATGTAGAGAAGGCTGCGGCTGTGTATGGGGACAGGGTACATGATGTAGAGAAGGATGCTGCTGTGTATGGGGACAGGATACATGATGTAGAGAAGGCTGCGGCTGTGTATGAGGACAGGGTACATGATGTAGAGAAGGCTGCGGCTGTGTATGAGGACAGGGTACATGATGTAGAGAAGGCTGCGGCTGTGTATGAGGACAGGGTACATGATGTAGAGGAGGCTGCGGCTGTGTATGGGGACAGGGTACATGATGTAGAGAAGGCTGCGGCTGTGTATGAGGACAGGATACATGATGTAGAGAAGGCTGTGTATGAGGACAGGGTACATGATGTAGAGAAGGCTGCGGCTGTGTATGGGGACAGGGTACATGATGTAGAGAAGGATGCTGCTGTGTATGGGGACAGGATACATGATGTAGAGAAGGCTGCGGCTGTGTATGAGGACAAGGTACATGATGTAGAGAAGGCTGCGGCTGTGTATGGGGACAGGGTACATGATGTAGAGAAGGATGCTGCTGTGTATGGGGACAGGATACATGATGTAGAGAAGGCTGCGGCTGTGTATGAGGACAAGGTACATGATGTAGAGAAGGCTGCGGCTGTGTATGAGGACAGGGTACATGATGTAGAGAAGGCTGCGGCTGTGTATGAGGACAGTGTACATGATGTAGAGAAGGCTGCGGCTGTGTATGGGGACAGTGTACATGATGTAGAGAAGGCTGCGGCTGTGTATGGGGACAGGATACATGATGTAGAGAAGGCTGCGGCTGTGTATGAGGACAGGGTACATGATGTAGAGAAGGCTGCTGCTGTGTATGGGGACAGGATACATGATGTAGAGAAGGCTGCGGCTGTGTATGAGGACAGGGTACATGATGAAGAGAAGGCTGCGGCTGTGTATGAGGACAGGGTACATGATGTAGAGAAGGCTGCGGCTGTGTATGAGGACAGGGTACATGATGTAGAGAAGGCTGCGGCTGTGTATGGGGACAGGGTACATGATGTAGAGAAGGCTGCTGCTGTGTATGGGGACAGGATACATGATGTAGAGAAGGCTGCGGCTGTGTATGAGGACAGGGTACATGATGTAGAGAAGGCTGCGGCTGTGTATGAGGACAGGGTACATGATGTAGAGAAGGCTGCGGCTGTGTATGAGGACAGTGTACATGATGTAGAGAAGGCTGCGGCTGTGTATGAGGACAGGGTACATGATGTAGAGAAGGCTGCGGCTGTGTATGAGGACAGGGTACATGATGTAGAGAAGGCTGCGGCTGTGTATGAGGACAGGGTACATGATGTAAAGAAGGCTGCGGCTGTGTATGAGGACAGGGTACATGATGTAGAGAAGGCTGCGGCTGTGTATGAGGACAGGGTACATGATGTAGAGAAGGCTGAGGCTGTGTATGAGGACAGTATACATGATGTAGAGAAGGCTGCGGCTGTGTATGAGGACAGGGTACATGATGTAGAGAAGGCTGCGGCTGTGTATGAGGACAGGGTACATGATGTAGAGAAGGCTGCGGCTGTGTATGAGGACAGGGTACATGATGTAGAGAAGGCTGCGGCTGTGTATGAGGACAGGGTACATGATGTAGAGAAGGCTGCGGCTGTGTATGGGGACAGGGTACATGATGTAGAGAAGGCTGCGGCTGTGTATGAGGACAGCGTACATGATGTAGAGAAGGCTGCGGCTGTGTATGAGGACAGCGTACATGATGTAGAGAAGGCTGCGGCTGTGTATGAGGACAGGGTACATGATGTAGAGAAGGCTGTGGCTGTGTATGAGGACAGGGTACATGATTTAGAGAAGGCTGCGGCTGTGTATGAGGACAGGGTACATGATGTAGAGAAGGCTGCGGCTGTGTATGAGGACAGGGTACATGATCTAGAGAAGGCTGCGGCTGTGTATGAGGACAGGGTACATGATGTAGAGAAGGCTGCGGCTGTGTATGAGGACAGGGTACATGATGTAGAGAAGGCTGCGGCTGTGTATGAGGACAGGGTACATGATGTAGAGAAGGCTGCGGCTGTGTATGAGGACAGGATACATGATGTAGAGAAGGCTGCGGCTGTGTATGAGGACAGGATACATGATGTAGAGAAGGCTGCGGCTGTGTATGAGGACAGGATACATGATGTAGAGAAGGCTGCGGCTGTGTATGAGGACAGGATACATGATGTAGAGAAGGCTGCAGCTGTGTATGAGGACAGTGTACATGATGTAGAGAAGGCTGTGGCTGTGTATGAGGACAGGGTACATGATGTAGAGAAGGCTGCGGCTGTGTATGAGGACAGGGTACATGATGTAGAGAAGGCTGCGGCTGTGTATGAGGACAGGATACATGATGTAGAGAAGGCTGTGTATGAGGACAGGGTACATGATGTAGAGAAGGCTGCTGCTGTGTATGAGGACAGGGTACATGATGTAGAGAAGGCTGCGGCTGTGTATGGGGACAGGGTACATGATGTAGAGAAGGCTGTGTATGAGGACAGGATACATGATGTAGAGAAGGCTGTGTATGAGGACAGGGTACATGATGTAGAGAAGGCTGCTGCTGTGTATGAGGACAGGGTACATGATGTAGAGAAGGCTGCGGCTGTGTATGGGGACAGGGTACATGATGTAGAGAAGGATGCTGCTGTGTATGGGGACAGGATACATGATGTAGAGAAGGCTGCGGCTGTGTATGAGGACAGGGTACATGATGTAGAGAAGGCTGCGGCTGTGTATGAGGACAGGGTACATGATGTAGAGGAGGCTGCGGCTGTGTATGGGGACAGGGTACATGATGTAGAGAAGGCTGCGGCTGTGTATGAGGACAGGATACATGATGTAGAGAAGGCTGTGTATGAGGACAGGGTACATGATGTAGAGAAGGCTGCTGCTGTGTATGAGGACAGGGTACATGATGTAGAGAAGGCTGCGGCTGTGTATGGGGACAGGGTACATGATGTAGAGAAGGATGCTGCTGTGTATGGGGACAGGATACATGATGTAGAGAAGGCTGCGGCTGTGTATGAGGACAGGGTACATGATGTAGAGAAGGCTGCGGCTGTGTATGAGGACAGGGTACATGATGTAGAGAAGGCTGCGGCTGTGTATGAGGACAGTGTACATGATGTAGAGAAGGCTGCGGCTGTGTATGGGGACAGTGTACATGATGTAGAGAAGGCTGCGGCTGTGTATGGGGACAGGATACATGATGTAGAGAAGGCAGCGGCTGTGTATGAGGACAGGGTACATGATGTAGAGAAGGCTGTGGCTGTGTATGAGGACAGGGTACATGATGTAGAGAAGGCTGCGGCTGTGTATGGGGACAGGGTACATGATGTAGAGAAGGCTGCTGCTGTGTATGGGGACAGGATACATGATGTAGAGAAGGCTGCGGCTGTGTATGAGGACAGGGTACATGATGTAGAGAAGGCTGCGGCTGTGTATGAGGACAGTGTACATGATGTAGAGAAGGCTGCGGCTGTGTATGAGGACAGGGTACATGATGTAGAGAAGGCTGCGGCTGTGTATGAGGACAGGGTACATGATGTAAAGAAGGCTGAGGCTGTGTATGAGGACAGTATACATGATGTAGAGAAGGCTGCGGCTGTGTATGAGGACAGGGTACATGATGTAGAGAAGGCTGCGGCTGTGTATGAGGACAGGGTACATGATGTAGAGAAGGCTGCGGCTGTGTATGAGGACAGGGTACATGATGTAGAGAAGGCTGCGGCTGTGTATGAGGACAGGGTACATGATGTAGAGAAGGCTGCGGCTGTGTATGGGGACAGGGTACATGATGTAGAGAAGGCTGCGGCTGTGTATGAGGACAGCGTACATGATGTAGAGAAGGCTGCGGCTGTGTATGAGGACAGGGTACATGATGTAGAGAAGGCTGTGGCTGTGTATGAGGACAGGGTACATGATGTAGAGAAGGCTGCGGCTGTGTATGAGGACAGGGTACATGATCTAGAGAAGGCTGCGTCTGTGTATGAGGACAGGATACATGATGTAGAGAAGGCTGCGGCTGTGTATGAGGACAGGGTACATGATGTAGAGAAGGCTGCGGCTGTGTATGAGGACAGCGTACATGATGTAGAGAAGGCTGCGGCTGTGTATGAGGACAGGATACATGATGTAGAGAAGGCTGCGGCTGTGTATGAGGACAGGGTACATGATGTAGAGGAGGCTGCGGCTGTGTATGAGGACAGGGTACATGATGTAGAGGAGGCTGCGGCTGTGTATGAGGACAGGGTACATGATGTAGAGAAGGCTGCGGCTGTGTATGAGGACAGGGTACATGATGTAGAGGAGGCTGCGGCTGTGTATGAGGACAGAGTACATGATGTAGAGGAGGCTGCGGCTGTGTATGAGGACAGGGTACATGATGTAGAGAAGGCTGCTGCTGTGTATGAGGACAGGGTACATGATGTAGAGAAGGCTGCGGTTGTGTATGAGGACAGGGTACATGATGTAGAGAAGGCTGCGGGTGTGTATGGGGACAGGGTACATGATGTAGAGAAGGCTGCGGCTGTGTATGAGGACAGCGTACATGATGTAGAGAAGGCTGTGTATGGGGACAGGGTACATGATGTAGAGAAGGCTGCGGCTGTGTATGAGGACAGGGTACATGATGTAGAGAAGGCTGCGGCTGTGTATGAGGACAGGGTACATGATGTAGAGAAGTCTGCGGCTGTGTATGAGGACAGGGTACATGATGTAGAGAAGGCTGCAGCTGTGTATGAGGACAGGATACATGATGTAGAGAAGGCTGCGGCTGTGTATGAGGACAGGGTACATGATGTAGAGAAGGCTGCTGCTGTGTATGAGGACAGGGTACATGATGTAGAGAAGGCTGCGGCTGTGTATGAGGACAGGGTACATGATGTAGAGAAGGCTGCGGCTGTGTATGAGGACAGGGTACATGATGTAGAGAAGGCTGCGGCTGTGTATGAGGACAGGATACATGATGTAGAGAAGGCTGCGGCTGTGTATGAGGACAGGGTACATGATGTAGAGAAGGCTGCGGCTGTGTATAAGAACAGGGTACATGATGTAGAGAAGGCTGCGGCTGTGTATGAGGACAGGATACATGATGTAGAGAAGGCTGTGTATGAGGACAGGGTACATGATGTAGAGAAGGCTGCTGCTGTGTATGAGGACAGGGTACATGATGTAGAGAAGGCTGCGGCTGTGTATGGGGACAGGGTACATGATGTAGAGAAGGATGCTGCTGTGTATGGGGACAGGATACATGATGTAGAGAAGGCTGCGGCTGTGTATGAGGACAGGGTACATGATGTAGAGAAGGCTGCGTCTGTGTATGAGGACATGGTACATGATGTAGAGAAGGCTGCGGCTGTGTATGAGGACAGGGTACATGATGTAGAGAAGGCTGCGGCTGTGTATGAGGACAGGGTACATGATGTAGAGGAGGCTGCGGCTGTGTATGGGGACAGGGTACATGATGTAGAGAAGGCTGCGGCTGTGTATGAGGACAGGATACATGATGTAGAGAAGGCTGTGTATGAGGACAGGGTACATGATGTAGAGAAGGCTGCTGCTGTGTATGAGGACAGGGTACATGATGTAGAGAAGGCTGCGGCTTTGTATGGGGACAGGGTACATGATGTAGAGAAAGATGCTGCTGTGTATGGGGACAGGATACATGATGTAGAGAAGGCTGCGGCTGTGTATGAGGACAGGGTACATGATGTAGAGAAGGCTGCGGCTGTGTATGAGGACAGGGTACATGATGTAGAGAAGGCTGCGGCTGTGTATGAGGACAGTGTACATGATGTAGAGAAGGCTGCGGCTGTGTATGGGGACAGTGTACATGATGTAGAGAAGGCTGCGGCTGTGTATGGGGACAGGATACATGATGTAGAGAAGGCTGCGGCTGTGTATGAGGACAGGGTACATGATGTAGAGAAGGCTGCTGCTGTGTATGGGGACAGGATACATGATGTAGAGAAGGCTGCGGCTGTGTATGAGGACAGGGTACATGATGTAGAGAAGGCTGCGGCTGTGTATGAGGACAGGGTACATGATGTAGAGAAGGCTGCGGCTGTGTATGAGGACAGGGTACATGATGTAGAGAAGGCTGCGGCTGTGTATGGGGACAGGGTACATGATGTAGAGAAGGCTGCTGCTGTGTATGGGGACAGGATACATGATGTAGAGAAGGCTGCGGCTGTGTATGAGGACAGGGTACATGATGTAGAGAAGGCTGCGGCTGTGTATGAGGACAGTGTACATGATGTAGAGAAGGCTGCGGCTGTGTATGAGGACAGGGTACATGATGTAGAGAAGGCTGCGGCTGTGTATGAGGACAGGGTACATGATGTAAAGAAGGCTGCGGCTGTGTATGAGGACAGGGTACATGATGTAGAGAAGGCTGAGGCTGTGTATGAGGACAGTATACATGATGTAGAGAAGGCTGCGGCTGTGTATGAGGACAGGGTACATGATGTAGAGAAGGCTGCGGCTGTGTATGAGGACAGGGTACATGATGTAGAGAAGGCTGCGGCTGTGTATGAGGACAGGGTACATGATGTAGAGAAGGCTGCGGCTGTGTATGAGGACAGGGTACATGATGTAGAGAAGGCTGCGGCTGTGTATGGGGACAGGGTACATGATGTAGAGAAGGCTGCGGCTGTGTATGAGGACAGCGTACATGATGTAGAGAAGGCTGCGGCTGTGTATGAGGACAGGGTACATGATGTAGAGAAGGCTGTGGCTGTGTATGAGGACAGGGTACATGATGTAGAGAAGGCTGCGGCTGTGTATGAGGACAGGGTACATGATCTAGAGAAGGCTGCGTCTGTGTATGAGGACAGGGTACATGATGTAGAGAAGGCTGCGGCTGTGTATGAGGACAGGGTACATGATGTAGAGAAGGCTGCGGCTGTGTATGAGGACAGCGTACATGATGTAGAGAAGGCTGCGGCTGTGTATGAGGACAGGATACATGATGTAGAGAAGGCTGCGGCTGTGTATGAGGACAGGGTACATGATGTAGAGGAGGCTGCGGCTGTGTATGAGGACAGGGTACATGATGTAGAGGAGGCTGCGGCTGTGTATGAGGACAGGGTACATGATGTAGAGAAGGCTGCGGCTGTGTATGAGGACAGGGTACATGATGTAGAGGAGGCTGCGGCTGTGTATGAGGACAGAGTACATGATGTAGAGAAGGCTGCGGCTGTGTATGAGGACAGGGTACATAATGTAGAGAAGGCTGCTGCTGTGTATGAGGACAGGGTACATGATGTAGAGAAGGCTGCGGCTGTGTATGAGGACAGGGTACATGATGTAGAGAAGGCTGCGGGTGTGTATGGGTACAGGGTACATGATGTAGAGAAGGCTGCGGCTGTGTATGAGGACAGCGTACATGATGTAGAGAAGGCTGTGTATGGGGACAGGGTACATGATGTAGAGAAGGCTGCGGCTGTGTATGAGGACAGGGTACATGATGTAGAGAAGGCTGCGGCTGTGTATGAGGACAGGGTACATGATGTAGAGAAGTCTGCGGCTGTGTATGAGGACAGGGTACATGATGTAGAGAAGGCTGCGGCTGTGTATGAGGACAGGGTACATGATGTAGAGAAGGCTGCGGCTGTGTATGAGGACAGGGTACATGATGTAGAGAAGGCTGCTGCTGTGTATGAGGACAGGGTACATGATGTAGAGAAGGCTGCGGCTGTGTATGGAAACGGTACATGATGTAGAGAAGGCTGCAGCTGTGTATGAGGACAGTGTACATGATGTAGAGAAGGCTGCGGCTGTGTATGAGGACAGGGTACATGATGTAGAGAAGGCTGCGGCTGTGTATGAGGACAGGGTACATGATGTAGAGAAGGCTGCGGCTGTGTATGAGGACAGGGTACATGATGTGGCGAAGGCTGCGGCTGTGTATGAGGACAGGGTACATGATGTAGAGAAGGCTGCGGCTGTGTATGAGGACAGTGTACATGATGTAGAGAAGGCTGTGGCTGTGTATGAGGACAGGGTACATGATGTAGAGAAGGCTGCGGCTGTGTATGAGGACAGTGTACATGATGTAGAGAAGGCTGCGGCTGTGTATGAGGACAGGGTACATGATGTAGAGAAGGCTGTGGCTGTGTATGGGAGAGGGTACATGATGTAGAGAAGGCTGTGGCTGTGTATGGGGAGAGGGTACATGATGTAGAGAAGGCTGTGTATGAGGACAGGGTACATGATGTAGAGAAGGCTGCGGTTGTGTATGAGGACAGGGTACATGATGTAGAGAAGGCTGCGGCTGTGTATGAGGACAGGATACATGATGTAGAGAAGGCTGCGGCTGTGTATGAGGGCAGGGTACATGATGTAGAGAAGGCTGTGTATGAGGACAGGGTACATGATGTAGAGAAGGCTGCGGCTGTGTATGATGACAGGGTACATGATGTAGAGAAGGCTGCGGCTCTGTATGAGGACAGGGTACATGATGTAGAGAAGGCTGCGGCTCTGTATGAGGACAGGGTACATGATGTAGAGAAGGCTGCGGCTGTGTATGAGGACAGGGTACATGATGTAGAGAAGGCTGTGGCTGTGTATGGGGACAGGGTACATGATGTAGAGAAGGCTGTGGCTGTGTATGGGGACAGGGTACATGATGTAGAGAAGGCTGCGGCTCTGTATGAGGACAGGGTACATGATGTAGAGGAGGCTGCGGCTGTGTATGAGGACAGGGTACATGATGTAGAGGAGGCTGCGGCTGTGTATGAGGACAGGGTACATGATGTAGAGAAGGCTGCGGCTGTGTATGAGGACAGGGTACATGATGTAGAGAAGGCTGCGGCTCTGTATGAGGACAGGATACATGATTTAGAGAAGGCTGTGTATGAGGACAGGGTACATGATGTAGAGAAGGCTGCGGCTGTGTATGAGGACAGGGTACATGATGTAGAGGAGGCTGCGGCTGTGTATGAGGACAGGGTACATGATGTAGAGAAGGCTGCGGCTCTGTATGAGGACAGGGTACATGATGTAGAGAAGGCTGCGGCTGTGTATGAGGACAGGATACATGATGTAGAGAAGGCTGTGTATGAGGACAGGGTACATGATGTAGAGAAGGCTGCGGCTGTGTATGAGGACAGGGTACATGATGTAGAGAAGGCTGTGGCTGTGTATGAGGACAGGGTACATGATGTAGAGAAGGCTGCGGCTGTGTATGAGGACAGGGTACATGATGTAGAGAAGGCTGCGGCTGTGTATGAGGACAGGGTACTTGATGTAGAGAAGGCTGCGGCTGTGTATGAGGACAGCGTACATGATGTAGAGAAGGCTGCGGCTGTGTATGAGAGCGTACATGATGTAGAGAAGGCTGCGGCTGTGTATGGGGACAGCGTACATGATGTAGAGAAGGCTGCAGCTGTGTATGAGGACAGGGTACATGATGTAGAGAAGGCTGCGGCTGTGTATGAGGACAGGGTACATGATGTAGAGAAGGCTGCGGCTGTGTATGAGGACAGGATACATGATGTAGAGAAGGCTGCGGCTGTGTATGGGGACAGCGTACATGATGTAGAGAAGGCTGCGGCTTTGTATGAGGACAGGATACATGATGTAGAGAAGTTTGCGGCTGTGTATGAGTACAGGTTACATGATGTAGAGAAGGCTGCGGCTGTGTATGAGGACAGGGTACATGATGTAGAGAAGGCTGCGGCTGTGTATGAGGACAGGTTACATGATGTAGAGAAGGCTGCGGCTGTGTATGAGGACAGGATACATGATGTAGAGAAGGCTGCGGCTGTGTATGGGGACAGCGTACATGATGTAGAGAAGGCTGCGGCTTTGTATGAGGACAGGATACATGATGTAGAGAAGGTTGCGGCTATGTATGAGTACAGGGTACATGATGTAGAGAAGGCTGCGGCTGTGTATGAGGACAGGGTACATGATGTAGAGAAGGCTGCGGCTGTGTATGAGGACAGGGTACATGATGTAGAGAAGGCTGCGGCTGTGTATGAGGACAGGATACATGATGTAGAGAAGGCTGCGGCTGTGTATGGGGACAGCGTACATGATGTAGAGAAGGCTGCGGCTGTGTATGAGGACAGGGTACATGATGTAGAGAAGGTTGCGGCTGTGTATGAGTACAGGGTACATGATGTAGAGAAGGCTGCGGCTGTGTATGGGGACAGGGTACATGATGTAGAGAAGGCTGTGGCTGTGTATGAGGACAGGGTACATGATGTAGAGAAGGCTGCGGCTGTGTATGAGGACAGGGTACATGATGTAGAGAAGGCTGCGGCTGTATATGAGGACAGCGTACATGATGTAGAGAAGGCTGCGGCTGTGTATGAGGACAGGGTACATGATGTAGAGAGGGCTGCGGCTGTGTATGAGGACAGGGTACATGATGTAGAGAAGGCTGCGGCTGTGTATGAGGACAGGGTACATGTTGTAGAGAAGGCTGTGGCTGTGTATGAGGACAGGGTACATGATGTAGAGAAGGCTGTGGCTGTGTATGAGGACAGGGTACATGATGTAGAGAAGGCTGTATGCTGACCCTAACACAGTATGATACCCCAACTGTGACCCCCAAAACTCTCCATAAAATATAATGTGCCTACATACCGTATAATGGCCCGCACGAGCCCTCCAAACAGTATAATGGACCCCACACAACCCTTCACACTGTATAATTGCTTTCATACAGTATAATGGCCCCCCACATAGCCCTCAAAAGATTAGGCTCCACAGCCTTCCATAGAGTATAATACACCACCGATAATCCTCCATTCTTCAATAGATTCAGCAATAAAGGTGCGGTAGCAGCAGGGAAGGGGGAGGAGGCCGGGGAACAACTAGCTAAATTAACAGGGGGTGAAATAGATCATTTCTCGGTCTCCAAAAATGACGTGAGGGACCAGTTTAGTAAGCTGGCCATTGGCAAAGCAGCAGGGCCTGACGGTCTCAGTCCACGTGTCCTCAGAGTGTGTGCAAATGAGTTGTGTACTGTCTTCCAGCATCTCTTTAACCAGAGCTTACAATCAAAGAGAGTACCAGTGCTATGGAAGACTTCCTGCCTGGTGCCGGTTCCCAAGACTACCTTCCCGACTTCCCCGGGGGACTATAGACCGGTGGCCTTAACATCGCATGCGATGAAGTCCTTGGAGAGAATAGTACTTGCTCACTTGTGTCCGAGGGTGATGGCGCATACTGATGCTCTTCAGTTTGCGTACCGGCAGGGACTGGGGGTGGACGATGCTGTAGCGTCTCTGCTACAAACAGTACATTCCTTTTTGGACAATGATGGAACCACAGTGCGTGCTTTGTTCTTTGATTTCTCTAGTGCGTTCAACACATTACAGCCACTCTTGTTGCGTGGAAAGTTGATTAAAATGGCGGTGGATGAGGGACTTGTGAATTGGATAATTGACTACCTGTCGGATAGGCCACAGTTTGTTAGGTGGGGGACGGCTACATCAGATAGTGTACTGAGCAGTGTCGGAGCCCCGCAGGGAACAGTGCTGTCGCCATTCCTCTTTACATTGTACACAGCTGACTTTCAGTATAAATCAGACCGTTGTCACCTCCAGAAGTACTCGGATGACTCTGTGATAGTTGGCGGTATTGGGAAGGACCAGGATGAAGAGGAATATAGAAGGGTGGTTGCGGACTTTGTAGTATGGTGCCAGGCTAACCATCTAGAACTAAATGTTAAGAAAACCAGGGAGTTGGTGATGAGCTATGGAAGGTGCAAGAAGGTATGCCTACCTGTTACCATTGACGGTCAGGATGTGGAGATGGTGGACAGTTTCAAATATTTGGGGGTTTACCTGGATAGCAAGCTAGACTGGAAGTGCCACGTGGAGAAGGTCTACAAGAAGGAGATGAGTAGATTGTACTTCCTAAGGAAGTTAAGGTCTTTTAATGTGTGTGGCAAAATGCTTGAGGTGTTCTACCAATCCATTGTGGCTAGTGCCACCTTTGCGGCAATAATTTGCTGGGGTAACAGTGTGCGTGTTGCTGACGCCAACAAGCTCAACAAACTTATAAAGAAGGCTAGCGCGACGGTGGGCCTACAGCTTGAAGAGGTGGTAGAGGATAGGATTAAGAAGAAGTGCAGAGCTATAATGGGCAACAACACACACCCGCTTTATGAACTGTTTGCGAAACAGAAGAGCACATTCAGCAATAGCCTAATACAACTAAGGTGTAAAAAGGAAAAATACAGGAGATCGTTTGTTCCAACAGCTATGGGGGTGTTTAACAAATGTCTGAAAAGCAATGTCTAAAGTATTCCAAATGCTATGTTATCATATGTGTCATGTTCGAGATCTGTGTTCTGCTGCTGTGATACCGCAATTTCCTCCGGGATAAATAAAGTATATCTTATCTTATCTTATTTAGTATATTGCGCCCTACATTTTGTATAATGCGCCCCCCATATTCCTCCATATAGTATAATGAACTTCCCATGGTCCTCCATAGAATATAATGCACTCCCCATAGTCCTCCATACAGTATATTACACTCCCGATAGGGTAAAATGCAGCCCCCGTATAGTATAATGCACCCCATAGTCCTGCAGTATTATGGGCACCACGTTCTCTCTGATTTTAAAATACCATATATTTTAAATAAGCCGACCCGAGTATAAGCCGAGGCCCCTAATTTTACCACAAAAAACTGGGAAAACGTATTGACCCGAGTTTAAGCCTATGGTGAGAAATGCAGCAGCTATTGGTAAATTTCTCCATTCTGGTATGTGTGGCACCCCCTCATCCCCCAATCCTGGTATGTGTCGCCTCCCCAATCCCCCGAATCCTGGTATGTGTGGCCTCCTCATCCGTCAATCCTGGTATGTGTGGCCTCCCCAATCCTGGTATGTGTGGCCTCCTCATCCGTCAATCCTGGTATGTGTGGCCTCCTCATCCGTCAATCCTGGTATGTGTGGCCTCCTCATTCCCGAATCCTACTATGTATGGCCCCAATCACTGCACACATAAAATAATAAACACTTATACTCACCTTCCTTCCTCACCTCTGCTCCAGCGCTGCATCCTGTCTGCAGCAGCTCATGTCAGCATCTGAGCTGCTCGCGCTCTCAGAAACCGGGGTGAGCTGCTGCTGTCGGCACATTCACTCTTCTCCATGCCGGGACTGTGGGCGTGGAGAAGCGTGAATATGCATTCTCTTTAGCGGCGGGCACTGACAGCAGGAGCTGCGGCTTAGAGCTCCTCCTTGGCCGCTACTTAAGAGAATGAATATTCCCTCTTCTCCACGCCCATGGGAGTTGAGAAGAGGGAATATTCATGTCCCTTTTGCAGCGGGCACACGCGGTAGCTGCAGCAGCTGCTACCGCGTGTGCCTGCTCCTCGACCGCCGCCGCAACCTCCCTCCCCCCCAATACTCACCTATCCTCCTGGTTTCCACGCTGTTTGGGGCCCTCCCGGCTCACGGGCCCCCTTCCGGTCACGGGCCCCATAGCAGTGGCGTGGCCTGCCGCCATTGGCGATACACCACTGGTACGGGAACAGAACAGGGTACATGATGTAGAGAAGGCTGCGGCTGTGTATGAGAGCGTACATGATGTAGAGAAGGCTGCGGCTGTGTATGGGGACAGCGTACATGATGTAGAGAAGGCTGCGGCTGTGTATGAGGACAGGATACATGATGTAGAGAAGGTTGCGGCTGTGTATGAGTACAGGGTACATGATGTAGAGAAGGCTGCGGCTGTGTATGTGGACAGGGTACATGATGTAGAGAAGGCTGTGGCTGTGTATGAGGACAGGGTACATGATGTAGAGAAGGCTGCGGCTGTGTATGAGGATAGGGTACATGATGTAGAGAAGGCTGCGGCTGTGTATGAGGACAGCGTACATGATGTAGAGAAGGCTGCAGCTGTGTATGAGGACAGGGTACATGATGTAGAGAAGGCTGCGGCTGTGTATGAGGACAGGGTACATGATGTAGAGAAGGCTGCGGCTGTGTATGAGGACAGGGTACATGATGTAGAGAAGGCTGCGGCTGTGTATGAGGACAGGATACATGATGTAGAGAAGGCTGCGACTGTGTATGGGGACAGGGTACATGATGTAGAGAAGGCTGCGGCTGTGTATGAGGACAGGATACATGATGTAGAGAAGGCTGTGGCTGTGTATCAGGACAGTGTACATGATGTAGAGAAGGCTGCGGCTGTGTATGAGGACAGTGTACATGATGTAGAGAAGGCTGCGGCTGTGTATGAGGACAGGATACATGATGTAGAGAAGGCTGCGGCTGTGAATGAGGACAGTGTACATGATGTAGAGAAGGCTGTGGCTGTGTATGAGGACAGGGTACATGATGTAGAGAAGGATGCGGCTGTGTATGAGGACAGGGTACATGATGTAGAGAAGGCTGCGGCTGTGTATGAGGACAGGGTACATGATGTAGAGAAGGCTGCGGCTGTGTATGAGGAAAGGGTACATGATGTAGAGAAGGCTGTTGCTGTGTATGAGGACAGGGTACATGATGTAGAGAAGGCTGAGGCTGTGTATGAGGACAGGATACATGATGTAGAGAAGGCTGTTGCTGTGTATGAGGACAGGGTACATGATGTAGAGAAGGCTGAGGCTGTGTATGAGGACAGGGTACATGATGTAGAGAAGGCTGCGGCTCTGTATGAGGACAGGATACATGATTTAGAGAAGGCTGTGTATGAGGACAGGGTACATGATGTAGAGAAGGCTGCGGCTGTGTATGAGGACAGTGTACATGATGTAGAGGAGGCTGCGGCTGTGTATGAGGACAGGGTACATGATGTAGAGAAGGCTGCGGCTCTGTATGAGGACAGGATACATGATTTAGAGAAGGCTGTGTATGAGGACAGGGTACATGATGTAGAGAAGGCTGCGGCTGTGTATGAGGACAGGGTACATGATGTAGAGGAGGCTGCGGCTGTGTATGAGGACAGGGTACATGATGTAGAGAAGGCTGCGGCTCTGTATGAGGACAGGGTACATGATGTAGAGAAGGCTGCGGCAGTGTATGAGGACAGGATACATGATGTAGAGAAGGCTGTGTATGAGGACAGAGTACATGATGTAGAGAAGGCTGCGGCTGTGTATGAGGACAGGGTACATGATGTAGAGGAGGCTGCGGCTGTGTATGAGGACAGGGTACATGATGTAGAGAAGGCTGTGTATGAGGACAGGGTACATGATGTAGAGAAGGCTGCGGCTGTGTATGAGGACAGGGTACATGATGTAGAGAAAGCTGCGGCTGTGTATGGGGACAGCGTACATGATGTAGAGAAGGCTGCGGCTGTGTATGAGGACAGGGTACATGATGTAGAGAAGGCTGTGGCTGTGTATGAGGACAGGATACATGATGTAGAGAAGGCTGTGGCTGTGTATGAGGACAGGGTACATGATGTTGAGAAGGCTGCGGCTGTGTATGAGGACAGGATACATGATGTAGAGAAGGCTGCGGCTGTGTATGAGGACAGGGTACATGATGTAGAGAAGGCTGCGGCTGTGTATGAGGACAGGGTACTTGATGTAGAGAAGGCTGCGGCTGTGTATGAGGACAGCGTACATGATGTAGAGAAGGCTGCGGCTGTGTATGAGAGCGTACATGATGTAGAGAAGGCTGCGGCTGTGTATGGGGACAGCGTACATGATGTAGAGAAGACTGCGGCTGTGTATGAGGACAGGATACATGATGTAGAGAAGGTTGCGGCTGTGTATGAGTACAGGATACATGATGTAGAGAAGGCTGCGGCTGTGTATGGGGACAGCGTACATGATGTAGAGAAGGCTGCGGCTTTGTATGAGGACAGGATACATGATGTAGAGAAGGTTGCGGCTGTGTATGAGTACAGGTTACATGATGTAGAGAAGGCTGCGGCTGTGTATGAGGACAGGGTACATGATGTATAGAAGGCTGCGGCTGTGTATGAGGACAGGGTACATGATGTAGAGAAGGCTGCGGCTGTGTATGAGGACAGGATACATGATGTAGAGAAGGCTGCGGCTGTGTATGGGGACAGCGTACATGATGTAGAGAAGGCTGCGGCTTTGTATGAGGACAGGATACATGATGTAGAGAAGATAGCGGCTGTGTATGAGTACAGGGTAGATGATGTAGAGAAGGCTGCGGCTGTGTATGAGGACAGGGTACATGATGTAGAGAAGGCTGCGGCTGTGTATGAGGACAGGGTACATGATGTAGAGAAGGCTGCGGCTGTGTATGAGGACAGGATACATGATGTAGAGAAGGCTGCGGCTGTGTATGGGGACAGCGTACATGATGTAGAGAAGGCTGCGGCTGTGTATGAGGACAGGATACATGATGTAGAGAAGGTTGCGGCTGTGTATGAGTACAGGGTACATGATGTAGAGAAGGCTGCGGCTGTGTATGGGGACAGGGTACATGATGTAGAGAAGGCTGTGGCTGTGTATGAGGACAGGGTACATGATGTAGAGAAAGCTGCAGCTGTGTATGAGGACAGGGTACATGATGTAGAGAAGGCTGCGGCTGTGTATGAGGACAAGGTACATGATGTAGAGAAGGCTGCGGCTGTGTATGAGGACAGGATACATGATGTAGAGAAGGCTGCGGCTGTGTATGGGGACAGCGTACATGATGTAGAGAAGGCTGCGGCTTTGTATGAGGACAGGATACATGATGTAGAGAAGGTTGCGGCTGTGTATGAGTACAGGTTACATGATGTAGAGAAGGCTGCGGCTGTGTATGAGGACAGGGTACATGATGTATAGAAGGCTGCGGCTGTGTATGAGGACAGGGTACATGATGTAGAGAAGGCTGCGGCTGTGTATGAGGACAGGATACATGATGTAGAGAAGGCTGCGGCTGTGTATGGGGACAGCGTACATGATGTAGAGAAGGCTGCGGCTTTGTATGAGGACAGGATACATGATGTAGAGAAGGTTGCGGCTGTGTATGAGTACAGGGTACATGATGTAGAGAAGGCTGCGGCTGTGTATGAGGACAGGGTACATGATGTAGAGAAGGCTGCGGCTGTGTATGAGGACAGGGTACATGATGTAGAGAAGGCTGCGGCTCTGTATGAGGACAGGATACATGATTTAGAGAAGGCTGTGTATGAGGACAGGGTACATGATGTAGAGAAGGCTGCGGCTGTGTATGAGGACAGTGTACATGATGTAGAGGAGGCTGCGGCTGTGTATGAGGACAGGGTACATGATGTAGAGAAGGCTGCGGCTCTGTATGAGGACAGGATACATGATTTAGAGAAGGCTGTGTATGAGGACAGGGTACATGATGTAGAGAAGGCTGCGGCTGTGTATGAGGACAGGGTACATGATGTAGAGGAGGCTGCGGCTGTGTATGAGGACAGGGTACATGATGTAGAGAAGGCTGCGGCTCTGTATGAGGACAGGGTACATGATGTAGAGAAGGCTGCGGCAGTGTATGAGGACAGGATACATGATGTAGAGAAGGCTGTGTATGAGGACAGAGTACATGATGTAGAGAAGGCTGCGGCTGTGTATGAGGACAGGGTACATGATGTAGAGGAGGCTGCGGCTGTGTATGAGGACAGGGTACATGATGTAGAGAAGGCTGTGTATGAGGACAGGGTACATGATGTAGAGAAGGCTGCGGCTGTGTATGAGGACAGGGTACATGATGTAGAGAAGGCTGCGGCTGTGTATGGGGACAGCGTACATGATGTAGAGAAGGCTGCGGCTGTGTATGAGGACAGGGTACATGATGTAGAGAAGGCTGTGGCTGTGTATGAGGACAGGATACATGATGTAGAGAAGGCTGTGGCTGTGTATGAGGACAGGGTACATGATGTTGAGAAGGCTGCGGCTGTGTATGAGGACAGGATACATGATGTAGAGAAGGCTGCGGCTGTGTATGAGGACAGGGTACATGATGTAGAGAAGGCTGCGGCTGTGTATGAGGACAGGGTACTTGATGTAGAGAAGGCTGCGGCTGTGTATGAGGACAGCGTACATGATGTAGAGAAGGCTGCGGCTGTGTATGAGAGCGTACATGATGTAGAGAAGGCTGCGGCTGTGTATGGGGACAGCGTACATGATGTAGAGAAGACTGCGGCTGTGTATGAGGACAGGATACATGATGTAGAGAAGGTTGCGGCTGTGTATGAGTACAGGATACATGATGTAGAGAAGGCTGCGGCTGTGTATGGGGACAGCGTACATGATGTAGAGAAGGCTGCGGCTTTGTATGAGGACAGGATACATGATGTAGAGAAGGTTGCGGCTGTGTATGAGTACAGGTTACATGATGTAGAGAAGGCTGCGGCTGTGTATGAGGACAGGGTACATGATGTATAGAAGGCTGCGGCTGTGTATGAGGACAGGGTACATGATGTAGAGAAGGCTGCGGCTGTGTATGAGGACAGGATACATGATGTAGAGAAGGCTGCGGCTGTGTATGGGGACAGCGTACATGATGTAGAGAAGGCTGCGGCTTTGTATGAGGACAGGATACATGATGTAGAGAAGATAGCGGCTGTGTATGAGTACAGGGTAGATGATGTAGAGAAGGCTGCGGCTGTGTATGAGGACAGGGTACATGATGTAGAGAAGGCTGCGGCTGTGTATGAGGACAGGGTACATGATGTAGAGAAGGCTGCGGCTGTGTATGAGGACAGGATACATGATGTAGAGAAGGCTGCGGCTGTGTATGGGGACAGCGTACATGATGTAGAGAAGGCTGCGGCTGTGTATGAGGACAGGATACATGATGTAGAGAAGGTTGCGGCTGTGTATGAGTACAGGGTACATGATGTAGAGAAGGCTGCGGCTGTGTATGGGGACAGGGTACATGATGTAGAGAAGGCTGTGGCTGTGTATGAGGACAGGGTACATGATGTAGAGAAAGCTGCAGCTGTGTATGAGGACAGGGTACATGATGTAGAGAAGGCTGCGGCTGTGTATGAGGACAAGGTACATGATGTAGAGAAGGCTGCGGCTGTGTATGAGGACAGGATACATGATGTAGAGAAGGCTGCGGCTGTGTATGGGGACAGCGTACATGATGTAGAGAAGGCTGCGGCTTTGTATGAGGACAGGATACATGATGTAGAGAAGGTTGCGGCTGTGTATGAGTACAGGTTACATGATGTAGAGAAGGCTGCGGCTGTGTATGAGGACAGGGTACATGATGTATAGAAGGCTGCGGCTGTGTATGAGGACAGGGTACATGATGTAGAGAAGGCTGCGGCTGTGTATGAGGACAGGATACATGATGTAGAGAAGGCTGCGGCTGTGTATGGGGACAGCGTACATGATGTAGAGAAGGCTGCGGCTTTGTATGAGGACAGGATACATGATGTAGAGAAGGTTGCGGCTGTGTATGAGTACAGGGTACATGATGTAGAGAAGGCTGCGGCTGTGTATGAGGACAGGGTACATGATGTAGAGAAGGCTGCGGCTGTGTATGAGGACAGGGTACATGATGTAGAGAAGGCTGCGGCTGTGTATGAGGACAGGATACATGATGTAGAGAAGGCTGCGGCTGTGTATGGGGAAAGCGTACATGATGTAGAGAAGGCTGCGGCTGTGTATGAGGACAGGATACATGATGTAGAGAAGGTTGCGGCTGTGTATGAGTACAGGGTACATGATGTAGAGAAGGCTGCGGCTGTGTATGGGGACAGGGTACATGATGTAGAGAAGGCTGTGGCTGTGTATGAGGACAGGGTACATGATGTAGAGAAAGCTGCGGCTGTGTATGAGGACAGGGTACATGATGTAGAGAAGGCTGCGGCTGTGTATGAGGACAGGGTACATGATGTAGAGAAGGCTGCGGCTCTGTATGAGGACAGGGTACATGATGTAGAGAAGGCTGCGGCTGTGTATGAGGACAGGATACATGATGTAGAGAAGGCTGTGTATGAGGACAGAGTACATGATGTAGAGAAGGCTGCGGCTGTGTATGAGGACAGGGTACATGATGTAGAGGAGGCTGCGGCTGTGTATGAGGACAGGGTACATGATGTAGAGAAGGCTGTGTATGAGGACAGGGTACATGATGTAGAGAAGGCTGCGGCTGTGTATGAGGACAGGGTACATGTTGTAGAGAAGGCTGTGGCTGTGTATGAGGACAGGGTACATGATGTAGAGAAGGCTGTGGCTGTGTATGAGGACAGGGTACATGATGTAGAGAAGGCTGTATGCTGACCCTAACACAGTATGATACCCCAACTGTGACCCCCAAAACTCTCCATAAAATATAATGTGCCTACATACCGTATAATGGCCCGCACGAGCCTTCCAAACAGTATAATGGACCCCACACAACCCTTCACACTGTATAATTGCTTTCATACAGTATAATGGCCCCCCACATAGCCCTCAAAAGATTAGGCTCCACATCCTTCCATAGAGTATAATACACCACCGATAATCCTCCATTCTTCAATAGATTCAGCAATAAAGGTGCGGTAGCAGCAGGGAAGGGGGAGGAGGCCGGGGAACAACTAGCTAAATTAACAGGGGGTGAAATAGATCATTTCTCGGTCTCCAAAGATGACGTGAGGGACCAGTTTAGTAAGCTGGCCATTGGCAAAGCAGCAGGGCCTGACGGTCTCAGTCCACGTGTCCTCAGAGTGTGTGCAAATGAGTTGTGTACTGTCTTCCAGCATCTCTTTAACCAGAGCTTACAATCAAAGAGAGTACCAGTGCTATGGAAGACTTCCTGCCTGGTGCCGGTTCCCAAGACTACCTTCCCGACTTCCCCGGGGGACTATAGACCGGTGGCCTTAACATCGCATGCGATGAAGTCCTTGGAGAGAATAGTACTTGCTCACTTGTGTCCGAGGGTGATGGCGCATACTGATGCTCTTCAGTTTGCGTACCGGCAGGGACTGGGGGTGGACGATGCTGTAGCGTCTCTGCTACAAACAGTACATTCCTTTTTGGACAATGATGGAACCACAGTGCGTGCTTTGTTCTTTGATTTCTCTAGTGCGTTCAACACATTACAGCCACTCTTGTTGCGTGGAAAGTTGATTAAAATGGCGGTGGATGAGGGACTTGTGAATTGGATAATTGACTACCTGTCGGATAGGCCACAGTTTGTTAGGTGGGGGACGGCTACATCAGATAGTGTACTGAGCAGTGTCGGAGCCCCGCAGGGAACAGTGCTGTCGCCATTCCTCTTTACATTGTACACAGCTGACTTTCAGTATAAATCAGACCGTTGTCACCTCCAGAAGTACTCGGATGACTCTGTGATAGTTGGCGGTATTGGGAAGGACCAGGATGAAGAGGAATATAGAAGGGTGGTTGCGGACTTTGTAGTATGGTGCCAGGCTAACCATCTAGAACTAAATGTTAAGAAAACCAGGGAGTTGGTGATGAGCTATGGAAGGTGCAAGAAGGTATGCCTACCTGTTACCATTGACGGTCAGGATGTGGAGATGGTGGACAGTTTCAAATATTTGGGGGTTTACCTGGATAGCAAGCTAGACTGGAAGTGCCACGTGGAGAAGGTCTACAAGAAGGAGATGAGTAGATTGTACTTCCTAAGGAAGTTAAGGTCTTTTAATGTGTGTGGCAAAATGCTTGAGGTGTTCTACCAATCCATTGTGGCTAGTGCCACCTTTGCGGCAATAATTTGCTGGGGTAACAGTGTGCGTGTTGCTGACGCCAACAAGCTCAACAAACTTATAAAGAAGGCTAGCGCGACGGTGGGCCTACAGCTTGAAGAGGTGGTAGAGGATAGGATTAAGAAGAAGTGCAGAGCTATAATGGGCAACAACACACACCCGCTTTATGAACTGTTTGCGAAACAGAAGAGCACATTCAGCAATAGCCTAATACAACTAAGGTGTAAAAAGGAAAAATACAGGAGATCGTTTGTTCCAACAGCTATGGGGGTGTTTA
Organism: Phyllobates terribilis; assembly: GCF_046119375.1. Taxonomy (NCBI): domain Eukaryota; kingdom Metazoa; phylum Chordata; class Amphibia; order Anura; family Dendrobatidae; genus Phyllobates; species Phyllobates terribilis. The sequence continues at coordinate 32,745,263 of NW_027362762.1, read as the reverse complement.
ACAAATGTCTGAAAAGCAATGTCTAAAGTATTCCAAATGCTATGTTATCATATGTGTCATGTTCGAGATCTGTGTTCTGCTGCTGTGATACCGCAATTTCCTCCGGGATAAATAAAGTATATCTTATCTTATCTTATTTAGTATATTGCGCCCTACATTTTGTATAATGCGCCCCCCATATTCCTCCATATAGTATAATGAACTTCCCATGGTCCTCCATAGAATATAATGCACTCCCCATAGTCCTCCATACAGTATATTACACTCCCGATAGGGTAAAATGCAGCCCCCGTATAGTATAATGCACCCCATAGTCCTGCAGTATTATGGGCACCACGTTCTCTCTGATTTTAAAATACCATATATTTTAAATAAGCCGACCCGAGTATAAGCCGAGGCCCCTAATTTTACCACAAAAAACTGGGAAAACGTATTGACCCGAGTATAAGCCTATGGTGAGAAATGCAGCAGCTATTGGTAAATTTCTCCATTCTGGTATGTGTGGCACCCCCTCATCCCCCAATCCTGGTATGTGTCGGCTCCCCAATCCCCCGAATCCTGGTATGTGTTACCTCCCCAATCCCCCCAATCCTGGTATGTGTGGCCTCCTCATCCGTCAATCCTGGTATGTGTGGCTTCCCCAATCCTGGTATGTGTGGCCTCCTCATCCGTCAATCCTGGTATGTGTGGCCTCCTCATCCGTCAATCCTGGTATGTGTGGCCTCCTCATTCCCGAATCCTACTATGTATGGCCCCAATCACTGCACACATAAAATAATAAACACTTATACTCACCTTCCTTCCTCACCTCTGCTCCAGCGCTGCATCCTGTCTGCAGCAGCTCATGTCAGCATCTGAGCTGCTCGCGCTCTCAGAAACCGGGGTGAGCTGCTGCTGTCGGCACATTCACTCTTCTCCATGCCGGGACTGTGGGCGTGGAGAAGCGTGAATATGCATTCTCTTTAGCGGCGGGCACTGACAGCAGGAGCTGCGGCTTAGAGCTCCTCCTTGGCCGCTACTTAAGAGAATGAATATTCCCTCTTCTCCACGCCCATGGGAGTTGAGAAGAGGGAATATTCATGTCCCTTTAGCAGCGGGCACACGCGGTAGCTGCAGCAGCGGCTACCGCGTGTGCCTGCTCCTCGACCGCCGCCGCAACCTCCCTCCCCCCCAATACTCACCTATCCTCCTGGTTTCCACGCTGTTTGGGGCCCTCCCGGCTCACGGGCCCCCTTCCGGTCACGGGCCCCATAGCAGTGGCGTGGCCTGCCGCCATTGGCGATACACCACTGGTACGGGAACAGAACAGGGTACATGATGTAGAGAAGGCTGCGGCTGTGTATGAGAGCGTACATGATGTAGAGAAGGCTGCGGCTGTGTATGGGGACAGCGTACATGATGTAGAGAAGGCTGCGGCTGTGTATGAGGACAGGATACATGATGTAGAGAAGGTTGCGGCTGTGTATGAGTACAGGGTACATGATGTAGAGAAGGCTGCGGCTGTGTATGTGGACAGGGTACATGATGTAGAGAAGGCTGTGGCTGTGTATGAGGACAGGGTACATGATGTAGAGAAGGCTGCGGCTGTGTATGAGGACAGGGTACGTGATGTAGAGAAGGCTGTGTATGAGGACAGGGTACATGATGTAGAGAAGGCTGTGGCTGTGTATGAGGACAGGGTACATGATGTAGAGAAGGCTGTGGCTGTGTATGAGGACAGGGTACATGATGTAGAGAAGGCTGTGGCTGTGTATGAGGACAGGGTACATGATGTAGAGAAGGCTGTGGCTGTGTATGAGGACAGGGTACATGATGTAGAGAAGGCTGCGGCTGTGTATGAGGACAGGGCACATGATGTAGAGAAGGCTGCGGCTGTGTATGAGGACAGGGTACATGATGTAGAGAAGGCTGCGGCTGTGTATGAGGACAGGGTACATGATGTAGAGAAGGCTGCGGCTGTATATGAGGACAGGATACATGATGTAGAGAAGGCTGCGGCTGTGTATGGGGACAGGGTACATGATGTAGAGAAGGCTGCGGCTGTGTATGAGGACAGGGTACATGATGTAAAGAAGGCTGCGGCTGTGTATGAGGACAGGGTACATGATGTAGAGAAGGCTGTGTATGGGGACAGGGTACATGATGTAGAGAAGGCTGCGGCTGTGTATGAGGACAGGGTACATGATGTAGAGAAGGCTGCGGCTGTGTATGAGGACAGCGTACATGATGTAGAGAAGGCTGCGGCTGTGTATAAGGACAGGGAACATGATGTAGAGAAGGCTGTATGCTGACCCTAACACAGTATGATACCCCAACTGTGACCCCCAAAACTCTCCATAAAATATAATGTGCCTACATACCGTATAATGGCCCGCACGAGCCCTCCAAACAGTATAATGGACCCCACACTACCCTTCACACTGTATAATTGCTTTCATACAGTATAATGGCCCCCACATAGCCCTCAAAAGATTAGGCTCCACAGCCTTCCATAGAGTATAATACACCACCGATAATCCTCCATTTAGTATATTGCGCCCTACATTTTGTATAATGCGCCCCCCATAATCCTCCATATAGTATAATGAACTTCCCATGGTCCTCCATAGAATATAATGCACTCCCCATAGTCCTCCATACAGTATATTACACTCCCGATAGGGTAAAATGCAGCCCCCATATAGTATAATGCACCCCATAGTCCTGCAGTATTATGGGCACCACGTACTCTCTGATTTTAAAATACCATATATTTTAAATAAGCCGACCCGAGTATAAGCCGAGGCCCCTAATTTTACCACAAAAAACTGGGAAAACGTATTGACCTGAGTATAAGCCTATGGTGAGAAATGCAGCAGGTATTGGTAAATTTCCCCATTCTGGTATGTGTGGCACCCCCTCATCCCCCAATCCTGGTATGTGTGGCCTCCCCAATCCCCCAATCCTGGTATGTGTGGCCTTCCCAGTCTCCCAATCCTGGTATGTTTGGCCTTCCCAATCCCGGTATGTATGGCCTTCCCAGTCCACCAATCCTGGTATGTGTGGCCTCCCCAATCCCCCAATCCTGGTATGTGTGGCCTTCCCAGTCCCCCAATCCTGGTATGTGTAGCCTTCCCAGTCACCCAATCCTGGTATGTATGGCCTTCCCAGTCCCCCAATCCTGGTATGTGTGGCCTTCCCAGTCCCCCAATCCTGGTATGTGTAGCCTTCCCAGTCCCCCAATCCTGGTGTGTGTAGCCTTCCCAGTCCCCCAATCCTGGTATGTGTGGCCTCCCCAATCCCCCCCAATCCTGGTATGTGTGGCCTCCCCAATCCCCCCCAATCCTGGTATGTGTGGCCTCCCTTATCCCCCCCAATCCTGGTATGTGTGGCCTCCCCAATCCCCCCCAATCCTGGTATGTGTCGCCTCCCCAATACCCCCCCAATCCTATTATGTGTAGCCTCCCCAATCCCCCCCCCAATACTGGTATGTGTGGCCTCCCCAATCCCCCCAATCCTGGTATGTGTAGCCTTCCCAGTCCCCCAATCCTGGTATGTGTAGCCTTCCCAGTCCCCCAATCCTGGTATGTGTAGCCTTCCCAGTCCCCCAATCCTGGTATGTGTGGCCTTCCCAGTCCCCCAATCCTGGTATGTGTCGCCTCCCCAATCCCCCGAATCCTGGTATGTGTGGCCTCCCCAATCCCCCCAATCCTGGTATGTGTGGCCTCCTCATCCGTCAATCCTGGTATGTGTGGCCTCCTCATTCCCGAATCCTACTATGTATGGCCCCAATCACTGCACACATAAAATAATAAACACTTATACTCACCTTCCTTCCTCACCTCTGCTCCAGCGCTGCATCCTGTCTGCAGCAGCTCATGTCAGCATCTGAGCTGCGCGCGCTCTCAGAAACCGGGGTGAGCTGCTGCTGTCGGCACATTCACTCTTCTCCATGCCGGGACTGTGGGCGTGGAGAAGCGTGAATATGCATTCTCTTTAGCAGCGGGCACTGACAGCAGGAGCTGCGGCTTAGAGCTCCTCCTTGGCCGCTACTTAAGAGAATGAATATTCCCTCTTCTCCACGCCCATGGGAGTTGAGAAGAGGGAATATTCATGTCCCTTTAGCAGCGGGCACACGCGGTAGCTGCAGCAGCGGTTACCGCGTGTGCCTGCTCCTCGACCGCCGCCGCAACCTCCCTCCCCCCCAATACTCACCTATCCTCCTGGTTCCCACGCTGTTTGGGGCCCTCCCGGCTCACGGGCCCCCTTCCGGTCACGGGCCCCATAGCAGTGGCGTGGCCTGCCGCCATTGGCGATACACCACTGGTACGGGAACAGAACAGGGTGCATGATGTAGAGAAGGCTGCGGCTGTGTATGAGGACGGGGTACATGATGTAGAGAAGGCTGCGGCTGTGTATGAGGACAGGGTACATGATGTAGAGAAGGCTGCGGCTGTGTATGAGGACAGGGTACATGATGTAGAGAAGGCTGCGGCTGTGTATGAGGACAGCGTACATGATGTAGAGAAGGCTGCGGCTGTGTATGAGGACAGGGTACATGATGTAGAGAAGACTGCGACTGTGTATGAGGACAGGGTACATGATGTAGAGAAGGCTGCGGCTGTGTATGAGGACAGGGTACATGATGTAGAGAAGGCTGCGGCTGTGTATGAGGACAGGGTACATGATGTAGAGAAGGCTGCGGCTGCGTATGAGGACAGGGTACATGATGTAGAGAAGGCTGCGGCTGTGTATGGGGACAGGGTACATGATGTAGAGAAGGCTGTGTATGAGGACAGGGTACATGATGTAGAGAAGGCTGCTGCTGTGTATGAGGGCAGGGTACATGATGTAGAGAAGGCTGCGGCTGTGTATGAGGACAGGGTACATGATGTAGAGAAGGCTGCGGCTGTGTATGAGGACAGCGTACATGATGTAGAGGAGGCTGCGGCTGTGTATGAGGACAGGGTACATGATGTAGAGAAGGCTGCGGCTGTGTATGAGGACAGGGTACATGATGTAGAGAAGGCTGCGGCTGCGTATGAGGACAGGGTACATGATGTAGAGAAGGCTGCGGCTGTGTATGGGGACAGGGTACATGATGTAGAGAAGGCTGTGTATGAGGACAGGGTACATGATGTAGAGAAGGCTGCTGCTGTGTATGAGGGCAGGGTACATGATGTAGAGAAGGCTGCGGCTGTGTATGAGGACAGGGTACATGATGTAGAGAAGGCTGCGGCTGTGTATGAGGACAGCGTACATGATGTAGAGAAGGCTGCGGCTGTGTATGGGGACAGGGTACATGATGTAGAGAAGGCTGCGGCTGTGTATGGGGACAGGATACATGATGTAGAGAAGGCTGCGGCTGTGTATGAGGACAGGGTACATGATGTAGAGAAGGCTGCGGCTGTGTATGGGGACAGGATACATGATGTAGAGGAGGCTGCGGCTGTGTATGGGGACAGGGTACATGATGTAGAGAAGGCTGCGGCTGTGTATGGGGACAGGATACATGATGTAGAGAAGGCTGCGGCTGTGTATGAGGACAGGGTACATGATGTAGAGAAGGCTGTGGCTGTGTATGGGGACAGGATACATGATGTAGAGGAGGCTGCGGCTGTGTATGGGGACAGGGTACATGATGTAGAGAAGGCTGCGGCTGTGTATGGGGACAGGATACATGATGTAGAGAAGGCTGCGGCTGTGTATGAGGACAGGGTACATGATGTAGAGAAGGCTGCGGCTGTGTATGAGGACAGCGTACATGATGTAGAGGAGGCTGCGGCTGTGTATGGGGACAGGGTACATGATGTAGAGAAGGCTGCGGCTGTGTATGGGGACAGGATACGTGATGTAGAGAAGGTTGCGGCTGTGTATGAGGACAGGGTACGTGATGTAGAGAAGGCTGCGGCTGTGTATGAGGACAGAGTACGTGATGTAGAGAAGGCTGCGGCTGTGTATGAGGACAGGGTACATCATGTAGAGAAGGCTGCTGCTGTGTATGAGGGCAGGGTACATGATGTAGAGAAGGCTGTGGCTGTGTATGAGGACAGGGTGCATGATGTAGAGAAGGCTGCGGCTGTGTATGAGGACAGGGTACATGATGTAGAGAAGGCTGCGGCTGTGTATGAGGGCAGGGTACATGATGTAGAGAAGGCTGTGGCTGTGTATGAGGACAGGGTACATGATGTAGAGAAGGCTGCGGCTGTGTATGAGGACAGGGTACATGATGTAGAGAAGGCTGCGGCTGTGTATGAGGACAGGGTACATGATGTAGAGAAGGCTGTGGCTGTGTATGAGGACAGGGTACATGATGTAGAGAAGGCTGAGGCTGTGTATGAGGACAGGGTACATGATGTAGAGAAGGCTGCGGCTGTGTATGAGGACAGGGTACATGATGTAGAGAAGGCTGCGGCTGTGTATGAGGACAGGGTACATGATGTAGAGAAGGCTGCGGCTGTGTATGAGGACAGGGTACATGATGTAGAGAAGGCTGCGGCTGTGTAAGAGGACAGGGTACATGATGTAGAGAAGGCTGCGGCTGTGTATGAGGACAGGGTACATGATGTAGAGAAGCCTGAGGCTGTGTATGAGGACAGGGTACATGATGTAGAGAAGGCTGCGGCTGTGTATGAGGCCAGGGTACATGATGTAGAGAAGGCTGTGGCTGTGTATGAGGACAGGGTACATGATGTAGAGAAGGCTGCGGCTGTGTATGAGGACAGGGTACATGATGTAGAGAAGGCTGAGGCTGTGTATGAGGACAGGATACATGATGTAGAGAAGGCTGAGGCTGTGTATGAGGACAGGATACATGATGTAGAGAAGGCTGAGGCTGTGTATGAGGACAGGGTACATGATGTAGTGAAGGCTGTGGCTGTGTATGAGGACAGGATACATGATGTAGAGAAGGCTGCGGCTGTGTATGAGGACAGGGTACATGATGTAGAGAAGTCTGTGTATGAGGACAGGATACATGATGTAGAGAAGGCTGTGGCTGTGTATGAGGACAGGGTACATGATGTAGAGAAGGCTGCGGCTGTGTATGAGGACAGGGTACATGATGTAGAGAAGTCTGTGTATGAGGACAGGATACATGATGTAGAGAAGGCTGTGGCTGTGTATGAGGACAGGGTACATGATGTAGAGAAGGCTGCGGCTGTGTATGAGGACAGGATACATGATGTAGAGAAGGCTGAGGCTGTGTATGAGGACAGGATACATGATGTACAGAAGGCTGCGGCTGTGTATGGGGACAGGGTACATGATGTAGAGAAGGCTGCGACTGTGTATGAGGACAGGATACATGATGTAGAGAAGGCTGTGTATGAGGACAGGGTACATGATGTAGAGAAGGCTGTGTATGAGGACAGGGTACATGATGTATAGATGGCTGCGGCTGTGTATGAGGACAGGGTACATGATGTAGAGAAGGCTGCGGCTGTGTATGAGGACAGGGTACATGATGTAGAGAAGGCTGCGTCTGTGTATGAGGACAGGGTACATGATGTAGAGAAGGCTGCGTCTGTGTATGAGGACAGGATACATGATGTAGAGAAGGCTGTGGCTGTGTATGAGGACAGGGTACATGATGTAGAGAAGGCAGCGGCTGTGTATGAGGACAGCGTACATGATGTAGAGAAGGCTGCGGCTGTGTATGAGGACAGGGTACATGATGTAGAGAAGGCTGTGGCTGTGTATGAGGACAGGATACATGATGTAGAGAAGGCTGCGGCTGTGTATGAGGACAGGGTACATGATGTAGAGAAGGCAGCGGCTGTGTATGAGGACAGAGTACATGATGTAGAGAAGACTGCGGCTGTGTATGAGGACAGGGTACATGATGTAGAGAAGGCTGCTGCTGTGTATGAGGACAGGGTACATGATGTAGAGAAGGCTGTGGCTGTGTATGAGGACAGGGTACATGATGTAGAGAAGGCTGCGGCTGTGTATGAGGACAGGATACATGATGTAGAGAAGGCTGAGGCTGTGTATGAGGACAGGATACATGATGTAGAGAAGGCTGCGGCTGTGTATGGGGACAGGGTACATGATGTAGAGAAGGCTGCGGCTGTGTATGAGGACAGGATACATGATGTAGAGAAGGCTGAGGCTGTGTATGAGGACAGGATACATGATGTAGAGAAGGCTGCGGCTGTGTATGTGGACAGGGTACATGATGTAGAGAAGGCTGCGGCTGTGTATGAGGACAGGATACATGATGTAGAGAAGGCTGAGGCTGTGTATGAGGACAGGATACATGATGTAGAGAAGGCTGCGGCTGTGTATGGGGACAGGGTACATGATGTAGAGAAGGCTGCGGCTGTGTATGAGGACAGGGTACATGATGTAGAGAAGGCTGTGTATGAGGACAGGGTACATGATGTAGAGAAGGCTGTGGCTGTGTATGAGGACAGGGTACATGATGTATAGATGGCTGCGGCTGTGTATGAGGACAGGGTACATGATGTAGAGAAAGCTGCGGCTGTGTATGAGGACAGGGTACATGATGTAGAGAAGTCTGTGTATGAGGACAGGATACATGATGTAGAGAAGGCTGTGGCTGTGTATGAGGACAGGGTACATGATGTAGAGAAGGCTGCGGCTGTGTATGAGGACAGGGTACATGATGTAGAGAAGTCTGTGTATGAGGACAGGATACATGATGTAGAGAAGGCTGTGGCTGTGTTTGAGGACAGGGTACATGATGTAGAGAAGGCTGCGGCTGTGTATGAGAACAGGATACATGATGTAGAGAAGGCTGAGGCTGTGTATGAGGACAGGATACATGATGTACAGAAGGCTGCGGCTGTGTATGGGGACAGGGTACATGATGTAGAGAAGGCTGCGACTGTGTATGAGGACAGGGTACATGATGTAGAGAAGGCTGTGTATGAGGACAGGGTACATGATGTAGAGAAGGCTGTGGCTGTGTATGAGGACAGGGTACATGATGTATAGATGGCTGCGGCTGTGTATGAGGACAGGGTACATGATGTAGAGAAGGCTGCGGCTGTGTATGAGGACAGGGTACATGATGTAGAGAAGGCTGCGTCTGTGTATGAGGACAGGGTACATGATGTAGAGAAGGCTGCGGCTGTGTATGAGGACAGGATACATGATGTAGAGAAGGCTGTGGCTGTGTATGAGGACAGGATACATGATGTAGAGAAGGCTGCGGCTGTGTATGAGGACAGGGTACATGATGTAGAGAAGGCAGCGGCTGTGTATGAGGACAGAGTACATGATGTAGAGAAGACTGCGGCTGTGTATGAGGACAGGGTACATGATTTAGAGAAGGCTGCTGCTGTGTATGAGGACAGGGTACATGATGTAGAGAAGGCTGTGGCTGTGTATGAGGACAGGGTACATGATGTAGAGAAGGCTGCGGCTGTGTATGAGGACAGGGTACATGATGTAGAGAAGGCAGCGGCTGTGTATGAGGACAGGGTACATGATGTAGAGAAGGCTGCGGCTGTGTATGAGGACAGGATACATGATGTAGAGAAGGCTGAGGCTGTGTATGAGGACAGGATACATGATGTAGAGAAGGCTGCGGCTGTGTATGAGGACAGGATACATGATGTAGAGAAGGCTGCGGCTGTGTATGGGGACAGGGTACATGATGTAGAGAAGGCTGCGGCTGTGTATGAGGACAGGATACATGATGTAGAGAAGGCTGAGGCTGTGTATGAGGACAGGATACATGATGTAGAGAAGGCTGCGGCTGTGTATGTGGACAGGGTACATGATGTAGAGAAGGCTGCGGCTGTGTATGAGGACAGGATACATGATGTAGAGAAGGCTGCGGCTGTGTATGAGGACAGGGTACATGATGTAGAGAAGGCAGCGGCTGTGTATGAGGACAGCGTACATGATGTAGAGAAGGCTGCGGCTGTGTATGAGGACAGGGTACATGATGTAGAGAAGGCTGCGGCTGTGTATGGGGACAGGGTACATGATGTAGAGAAGGCTGCGGCTGTGTATGAGGACAGGATACATGATGTAGAGAAGGCTGCGGCTGTGTATGAGGACAGGGTACATGATGTAGAGAAGGCAGCGGCTGTGTATGAGGACAGAGTACATGATGTAGAGAAGACTGCGGCTGTGTATGAGGACAGGGTACATGATGTAGAGAAGGCTGCTGCTGTGTATGAGGACAGGGTACATGATGTAGAGAAGGCTGCGGCTGTTTATGAGGACAGGGTACATGATGTAGAGAAGGCTGCGGCTGTGTATGAGGACAGGGTACATGATGTAGAGAAGGCAGCGGCTGTGTATGAGGACAGGGTACATGATGTAGAGAAGGCTGCGGCTGTGTATGAGGACAGGATACATGATGTAGAGAAGGCTGAGGCTGTGTATGAGGACACCATACATGATGTAGAGAAGGCTGCGGCTGTGTATGAGGACAGGATACATGATGTAGAGAAGGCTGCGGCTGTGTATGGGGACAGGGTACATGATGTAGAGAAGGCTGCGGCTGTGTATGAGGACAGGATACATGATGTAGAGAAGGCTGAGGCTGTGTATGAGGACAGGGTACATGATGTAGAGAAGGCTGCGGCTGTGTATGTGGACAGGGTACATGATGTAGAGAAGGCTGCGGCTGTGTATGAGGACAGGATACATGATGTAGAGAAGGCTGAGGCTGTGTATGAGGACAGGATACATGATGTAGAGAAGGCTGCGGCTGTGTATGGGGACAGGGTACATGATGTAGAGAAGGCTGCGGCTGTGTATGAGGACAGGGTACATGATGTAGAGAAGGCTGTGTATGAGGACAGGGTACATGATGTAGAGAAGGCTGTGGCTGTGTATGAGGACAGGGTACATGATGTATAGATGGCTGCGGCTGTGTATGAGGACAGGGTACATGATGTAGAGAAGGCTGCGGCTGTGTATGAGGACAGGATACATGATGTAGAGAAGGCTGTGGCTGTGTATGAGGACAGGGTACATGATGTAGAGAAGGCTGCGGCTGTGTATGAGGACTGGATACATGATGTAGAGAAGGCTGCGGCTGTGTATGAGGACAGTGTACATGATGTAGTGAAGGCTGCGGCTGTGTATGAGGACAGGGTACATGATGTAGAGAAGGCTGTGGCTGTGTATGAGGACAGGATACATGATGTAGAGAAGGCTGCGGCTGTGTATGGGGACAGGATACATGATGTAGAGAAGGCTGTGGCTGTGTATGAGGACAGGGTACATGATGTAGAGAAGACTGCGGCTGTGTATGAGGTCAGGATACATGATGTAGAGAAGGCTGTGGCTGTGTATGGGGACAGGGTACATGATGTAGAGAAGGCTGCGGCTGTGTATGAGGACAGGATACATGATGTAGAGAAGGCAGCGGCTGTGTATGAGGACAGCGTACATGATGTAGAGAAGGCTGTGGCTGTGTATGAGGACAGGATACATGATGTAGAGAAGGCTGCGGCTGTGTATGAGGACAGGGTACATGATGTAGAGAAGACTGCTGCTGTGTATGAGGTCAGGATACATGATGTAGAGAAGGCTGTGGCTGTGTATGAGGACAGGGTACATGATGTAGTGAAGGCTGTGGCTGTGTATGAGGACAGGGTACATGATGTAGTGAAGGCTGCGGCTGTGTATGAGGACAGGGTACATGATGTAGAGAAGGCTGCGGCTGTGTATGAGGACAGGATACAAGATGTAGAGAAGGCAGCGGCTGTGTATGAGGACAGGGTACATGATGTAGTGAAGGCTGCGGCTGTGTATGAGGACAGGGTACATGATGTAGTGAAGGCTGCGGCTGTGTATGAGGACAGGGTACATGATGTAGAGAAGGCTGTGGCTGTGTATGAGGACAGGATACATGATGTAGAGAAGGCAGCGGCTGTGTATGAGGACAGCGTACATGATGTAGAGAAGACTGCGGCTGTATATGAGGTCAGGATACATGATGTAGAGAAGGCTGTGGCTGTGTATGGGGACAGGGTACATGATGTAGAGAAGGCTGCTGCTGTGTATGAGGACAGGGTACATGATGTAGAGAAGGCTGTGGCTGTGTATGAGGACAGGGTACATGATGTAGAGAAGGCTGCGGCTGTGTATGAGGACAGGGTACATGATGTAGAGAAGGCTGCGGCTGTGTATGAGGACAGGGTACATGATGTAGAGAAGGCTGCGGCTGTGTATGGGGACAGGGTACATGATGTAGAGAAGGCTGCTGCTGTGTATGAGGACAGGGTACATGATGTAGAGAAGGCTGTGGCTGTGTATGAGGACAGGGTACATGATGTAGAGAAGGCTGTGGCTGTGTATGAGGACAGGATACATGATGTAGAGAAGGCTGCGTCTGTGTATGAGGACTGGGTCCATGATGTAGAGAAGGCTGCGGCTGTGTATGAGGACAGGGTACATGATGTAGAGAAGGCTGCGGCTGTCTATGAGGACAGGGTACATGATGTAGAGAAGGCTGCGGCTGTCTATGAGGACAGGGTACATGATGTAGAGAAGGCTGTGGCTGTGTATGAGGACAGGGTACATGATGTAGAGAAGGCTGCGGCTGTGTATGGGGACAGGATACATGATGTAGAGAAGGCTGAGGCTGTGTATGAGGACAGGGTACATGATGTAGAGAAGGCTGCGGCTGTGTATGAGGACAGGGTACATGATGTAGAGAAGGCTGCGGCTGTGTATGAGGACAGGGTACATGATGTAGAGAAGGCTGCGGCTGTGTATGAGGACAGGGTACATGATGTAGAGAAGGCTGCGGCTGTGTATGAGGACAGGGTACATGATGTAGAGAAGGCTGCGGCTGTGTATGAGGACAGGGTACATGATGTAGAGAAGGCTGCGGCTGTGTATGAGGACAGGGTACATGATGTAGAGAAGGCTGCGGCTGTGTATGAGGACAGGGTACATGATGTAGAGAAGGCTGCGGCTGTGTATGAGGACAGGGTACATGATGTAGAGAAGGCTGCGGCTGTGTATGAGGACAGGGTACATGATGTAGAGAAGGCTGCGGCTGTGTATGAGGACAGGGTACATGATGTAGAGAAGGCTGCGGCTGTGTATGAGGACAGGGTACATGATGTAGAGAAGGCTGCGGCTGTGTATGAGGACAGGGTACATGATGTAGAGAAGGCTGCGGCTGTGTATGAGGACAGGGTACATGATGTAGAGAAGGCTGTGGCTGTGTATGAGGACAGGATACATGATGTAGAGAAGGCTGTGGCTGTGTATGGGGACAGGGTACATGACGTAGAGAAGGCTGCTGCTGTGTATGAGGACAGGGTACATGATGTAGAGAAGGCTGTGGCTGTGTATGAGGACAGGGTACATGATGTAGAGAAGTCTGTGTATGAGGACAGGATACATGATGTAGAGAAGGCTGTGGCTGTGTATGAGGACAGGGTACATGATGTAGAGAAGGCTGCGGCTGTGTATGAGGACAGGGTACATGATGTAGAGAAGTCTGTGTATGAGGACAGGATACATGATGTAGAGAAGGCTGTGGCTGTGTATGAGGACAGGGTACATGATGTAGAGAAGGCTGCGGCTGTGTATGAGGACAGGATACATGATGTAGAGAAGGCTGAGGCTGTGTATGAGGACAGGATACATGATGTACAGAAGGCTGCGGCTGTGTATGGGGACAGGGTACATGATGTAGAGAAGGCTGCGACTGTGTATGAGGACAGGGTACATGATGTAGAGAAGGCTGTGTATGAGGACAGGGTACATGATGTAGAGAAGGCTGTGGCTGTGTATGAGGACAGGGTACATGATGTATAGATGGCTGCGGCTGTGTATGAGGACAGGGTACATGATGTAGAGAAGGCTGCGGCTGTGTATGAGGACAGGGTACAAGATGTAGAGAAGGCTGCGTCTGTGTATGAGGACAGGGTACATGATGTAGAGAAGGCTGCGGCTGTGTATGAGGACAGGATACATGATGTAGAGAAGGCTGTGGCTGTGTATGAGGACAGGGTACATGATGTAGAGAAGGCTGCGGCTGTGTATGGGGACAGGGTACATGATGTAGAGAAGGCTGCTGCTGTGTATGAGGACAGGGTACATGATGTAGAGAAGGCTGTGGCTGTGTATGAGGACAGGGTACATGATGTAGAGAAGGCTGTGGCTGTGTATGAGGACAGGATACATGATGTAGAGAAGGCTGCGTCTGTGTATGAGGACTGGGTCCATGATGTAGAGAAGGCTGCGGCTGTGTATGAGGACAGGGTACATGATGTAGAGAAGGCTGCGGCTGTCTATGAGGACAGGGTACATGATGTAGAGAAGGCTGCGGCTGTGTATGAGGACAGGGTACATGATGTAGAGAAGGCTGTGGCTGTGTATGAGGACAGGGTACATGATGTAGAGAAGGCTGCGGCTGTGTATGGGGACAGGATACATGATGTAGAGAAGGCTGAGGCTGTGTATGAGGACAGGGTACATGATGTAGAGAAGGCTGCGGCTGTGTATGAGGACAGGGTACATGATGTAGAGAAGGCTGCGGCTGTGTATGAGGACAGGGTACATGATGTAGAGAAGGCTGCGGCTGTGTATGAGGACAGGGTACATGATGTAGAGAAGGCTGCGGCTGTGTATGAGGACAGGGTACATGATGTAGAGAAGGCTGCGGCTGTGTATGAGGACAGGGTACATGATGTAGAGAAGGCTGCGGCTGTGTATGAGGACAGGGTACATGATGTAGAGAAGGCTGCGGCTGTGTATGAGGACAGGGTACATGATGTAGAGAAGGCTGCGGCTGTGTATGAGGACAGGGTACATGATGTAGAGAAGGCTGCGGCTGTGTATGAGGACAGGGTACATGATGTAGAGAAGGCTGCGGCTGTGTATGAGGACAGGGTACATGATGTAGAGAAGGCTGCGGCTGTGTATGAGGACAGGGTACATGATGTAGAGAAGGCTGCGGCTGTGTATGAGGACAGGGTACATGATGTAGAGAAGGCTGTGGCTGTGTATGAGGACAGGGTACATGATGTAGAGAAGGCTGTGGCTGTGTATGAGGACAGGATACATGATGTAGAGAAGGCTGTGGCTGTGTATGGGGACAGGGTACATGACGTAGAGAAGGCTGCTGCTGTGTATGAGGACAGGGTACATGATGTAGAGAAGGCTGTGGCTGTGTATGAGGACAGGGTACATGATGTAGAGAAGTCTGTGTATGAGGACAGGATACATGATGTAGAGAAGGCTGTGGCTGTGTATGAGGACAGGGTACATGATGTAGAGAAGGCTGCGGCTGTGTATGAGGACAGGGTACATGATGTAGAGAAGTCTGTGTATGAGGACAGGATACATGATGTAGAGAAGGCTGTGGCTGTGTATGAGGACAGGGTACATGATGTAGAGAAGGCTGCGGCTGTGTATGAGGACAGGATACATGATGTAGAGAAGGCTGAGGCTGTGTATGAGGACAGGATACATGATGTACAGAAGGCTGCGGCTGTGTATGGGGACAGGGTACATGATGTAGAGAAGGCTGCGACTGTGTATGAGGACAGGGTACATGATGTAGAGAAGGCTGTGTATGAGGACAGGGTACATGATGTAGAGAAGGCTGTGGCTGTGTATGAGGACAGGGTACATGATGTATAGATGGCTGCGGCTGTGTATGAGGACAGGGTACATGATGTAGAGAAGGCTGCGGCTGTGTATGAGGACAGGGTACATGATGTAGAGAAGGCTGCGTCTGTGTATGAGGACAGGGTACATGATGTAGAGAAGGCTGCGGCTGTGTATGAGGACAGGATACATGATGTAGAGAAGGCTGTGGCTGTGTATGAGGACAGGGTACATGATGTAGAGAAGGCAGCGGCTGTGTATGAGGACAGCGTACATGATGTAGAGAAGGCTGCGGCTGTGTATGAGGACAGGGTACATGATGTAGAGAAGGCTGTGGCTGTGTATGAGGACAGGATACATGATGTAGAGAAGGCTGCGGCTGTGTATGAGGACAGGGGACATGATGTAGAGAAGGCAGCGGCTGTGTATGAGGACAGAGTACATGATGTAGAGAAGACTGCGGCTGTGTATGAGGACAGGGTACATGATGTAGAGAAGGCTGCTGCTGTGTATGAGGACAGGGTACATGATGTAGAGAAGGCTGTGGCTGTGTATGAGGACAGGGTACATGATGTAGAGAAGGCTGCGGCTGTGTATGAGGACAGGGTACATGATGTAGAGAAGGTAGCGGCTGTGTATGACGACAGGGTACATGATGTAGAGAAGGCTGCGGCTGTGTATGGGGACAGGGTACATGATGTAGAGAAGGCTGCGGCTGTGTATGAGGACAGGATACATGATGTAGAGAAGGCTGAGGCTGTGTATGAGGACAGGATACATGATGTAGAGAAGGCTGCGGCTGTGTATGTGGACAGGGTACATGATGTAGAGAAGGCTGCGGCTGTGTATGAGGACAGGATACATGATGTAGAGAAGGCTGAGGCTGTGTATGAGGACAGGATACATGATGTAGAGAAGGCTGCGGCTGTGTATGGGGACAGGGTACATGATGTAGAGAAGGCTGCGGCTGTGTATGAGGACAGGGTACATGATGTAGAGAAGGCTGTGTATGAGGACAGGGTACATGATGTAGAGAAAGCTGTGGCTGTGTATGAGGACAGGGTACATGATGTATAGATGGCTGCGGCTGTGTATGAGGACAGGATACATGATGTACAGAAGGCTGTGGCTGTGTATGAGGACAGGGTACATGATGTAGAGAAGGCTGCGGCTGTGTATGAGGACTGGATACATGATGTAGAGAAGGCTGCGGCTGTGTATGAGGACAGTGTACATGATGTAGTGAAGGCTGCGGCTGTGTATGAGGACAGGGTACATGATGTAGAGAAGGCTGCAGCTGTGTATGAGGACAGTGTACATGATGTAGAGAAGGCTGTGGCTGTGTATGAGGACAGGGTACATGATGTAGAGAAGGCTGCGGCTGTGTATGAGGACAGGATACATGATGTAGAGAAGGCTGTGTATGAGGACAGGGTACATGATGTAGAGAAGGCTGCTGCTGTGTATGAGGACAGCGTACATGATGTAGAGAAGGCTGCGGCTGTGTATGAGGACAGGATACATGATGTAGAGAAGGCTGCGGCTGTGTATGAGGACAGGATACATGATGTAGAGGAGGCTGCGGCTGTGTATGAGGACAGGGTACATGATGTAGAGGAGGCTGCGGCTGTGTATGAGGACAGGGTACATGATGTAGAGAAGGCTGCGGCTGTGTATGAGGACAGGGTACATGATGTAGAGGAGGCTGCGGCTGTGTATGAGGACAGAGTACATGATGTAGAGAAGGCTGCGGCTGTGTATGAGGACAGGGTACATGATGTAGAGAAGGCTGCTGCTGTGTATGAGGACAGGGTACATGATGTAGAGAAGGCTGCGGCTGTGTATGAGGACAGGGTACATGATGTAGAGAAGGCTGCGGGTGTGTATGGGGACAGGGTACATGATGTAGAGAAGGCTGCGGCTGTGTATGAGGACAGAGTACATGATGTAGAGAAGGCTGTGTATGGGGACAGGGTACATGATGTAGAGAAGGCTGCGGCTGTGTATGAGGACAGGGTACATGATGTAGAGAAGGCTGCGGCTGTGTATGAGGACAGGGTACATGATGTAGAGATGTCTGCGGCTGTGTATGAGGACAGGGTACATGATGTAGAGAAGGCTGCAGCTGTGTATGAGGACAGGATACATGATGTAGAGAAGGCTGCGGCTGTGTATGAGGACAGGGTACATGATGTAGAGAAGGCTGCTGCTGTGTATGAGGACAGGGTACATGATGTAGAGAAGGCTGCGGCTGTGTATGAAGAGAGGGTACATGATGTAGAGAAGGCTGCGGGTGTGTATGGGGACAGGGTACATGATGTAGAGAAGGCTGCGGCTGTGTATGAGGACAGCGTACATGATGTAGAGAAGGCTGCGGCTGTGTATGAGGACAGCGTACATGATGTAGAGAAGGCTGCGGCTGTGTATGGGGACAGGGTACATGATGTAGAGAAGGCTGCGGCTGTGTATGAGGACAGGGTACATGATGTAGAGAAGGCTGCGGCTGTGTATGAGGACAGGGTACATGATGTAGAGAAGGCTGCGGCTGTGTATGAGGACAGGATACATGATGTAGAGAAGGCTGCGGCTGTGTATGAGGACAGGGTACATGATGTAGAGAAGGCTGCGGCTGTGTATAAGGACAGGGTACATGATGTAGAGAAGGCTGCGGCTGTGTATGAGGACAGGGTACATGATGTAGAGAAGGCTGTGTATGAGGAGAGGGTACATGATGTAGAGAAGGCTGCGGCTGTGTATGAGGACAGGGTACATGATGTAGAGAAGGCTGCGGCTGTGTATGAGGACAGGGTACATGATGTAGAGAAGGCTGCGGCTGTGTATGGAAACAGGGTACATGATGTAGAGAAGGCTGCAGCTGTGTATGAGGACAGTGTACATGATGTAGAGAAGGCTGCGGCTGTGTATGAGGACAGGGTACATGGTGTAGAGAAGGCTGCGGCTGTGTATGAGGACAGGGTACATGATGTAGAGAAGGCTGCGGCTGTGTATGAGGACAGGGTACATGATGTAGAGAAGGCTGCGGCTGTGTATGAGGACAGGGTACATGATGTAGAGAAGGCTGCGGCTGTGTATGAGGACAGGGTACATGATGTAGAGAAGGCTGCGGCTGTGTATGAGGACAGTGTACATGATGTAGAGAAGGCTGTGTATGAGGACAGGGTACATGATGTAGAGAAGGCTGCGGCTGTGTATGAGGACAGTGTACATGATGTAGAGAAGGCTGCGGCTGTGTATGAGGACAGGGTACATGATGTAGAGAAGGCTGTGGCTGTGTATGGGAGAGGGTACATGATGTAGAGAAGGCTGTGGCTGTGTATGGGGAGAGGGTACATGATGTAGAGAAGGCTGTGTATGAGGACAGGGTACATGATGTAGAGAAGGCTGCGGCTGTGTATGAGGACAGGGTACATGATGTAGAGAAGGCTGCGGCTGTGTATGAGGACAGGATACATGATGTAGAGAAGGCTGCGGCTGTGTATGAGGGCAGGGTACATGATGTAGAGAAGGCTGTGTATGAGGACAGGGTACATGATGTAGAGAAGGCTGCGGCTGTGTATGATGACAGGGTACATGATGTAGAGAAGGCTGCGGCTCTGTATGAGGACAGGGTACATGATGTAGAGAAGGCTGCGGCTCTGTATGAGGACAGGGTACACGATGTAGAGAAGGCTGCGGCTGTGTATGAGGACAGGGTACATGATGTAGAGAAGGCTGTGGCTGTGTATGGGGACAGGGTACATGATGTAGAGAAGGCTGTGGCTGTGTATGGGGACAGGGTACATGATGTAGAGAAGGCTGTGGCTGTGTATGGGGACAGGGTACATGATGTAGAGAAGGCTGCGGCTCTGTATGAGGACAGGGTACATGATGTAGAGGAGGCTGCGGCTGTGTATGAGGACAGGGTACATGATGTAGAGGAGGCTGCGGCTGTGTATGAGGACAGGGTACATGATGTAGAGAAGGCTGCGGCTGTGTATGAGGACAGGGTACATGATGTAGAGAAGGCTGCGGCTCTGTATGAGGACAGGATACATGATTTAGAGAAGGCTGTGTATGAGGACAGGGTACATGATGTAGAGAAGGCTGCGGCTGTGTATGAGGACAGGGTACATGATGTAGAGGAGGCTGCGGCTGTGTATGAGGACAGGGTACATGATGTAGAGAAGGCTGCGGCTCTGTATGAGGACAGGGTACATGATGTAGAGAAGGCTGCGGCTGTGTATGAGGACAGGATACATGATGTAGAGAAGGCTGTGTATGAGGACAGAGTACATGATGTAGAGAAGGCTGCGGCTGTGTATGAGGACAGGGTACATGATGTAGAGGAGGCTGCGGCTGTGTATGAGGACAGGGTACATGATGTAGAGAAGGCTGTGTATGAGGACAGGGTACATGATGTAGAGAAGGCTGCGGCTGTGTATGAGGACAGGGTACATGTTGTAGAGAAGGCTGTGGCTGTGTATGAGGACAGGGTACATGATGTAGAGAAGGCTGTGGCTGTGTATGAGGACAGGGTACATGATGTAGAGAAGGCTGTATGCTGACCCTAACACAGTATGATACCCCAACTGTGACCCCCAAAACTCTCCATAAAATATAATGTGCCTACATACCGTATAATGGCCCGCACGAGCCTTCCAAACAGTATAATGGACCCCACACAACCCTTCACACTGTATAATTGCTTTCATACAGTATAATGGCCCCCCACATAGCCCTCAAAAGATTAGGCTCCACAGCCTTCCATAGAGTATAATACACCACCGATAATCCTCCATTCTTCAATAGATTCAGCAATAAAGGTGCGGTAGCAGCAGGGAAGGGGGAGGAGGCCGGGGAACAACTAGCTAAATTAACAGGGGGTGAAATAGATCATTTCTCGGTCTCCAAAGATGACGTGAGGGACCAGTTTAGTAAGCTGGCCATTGGCAAAGCAGCAGGGCCTGACGGTCTCAGTCCACGTGTCCTCAGAGTGTGTGCAAATGAGTTGTGTACTGTCTTCCAGCATCTCTTTAACCAGAGCTTACAATCAAAGAGAGTACCAGTGCTATGGAAGACTTCCTGCCTGGTGCCGGTTCCCAAGACTACCTTCCCGACTTCCCCGGGGGACTATAGACCGGTGGCCTTAACATCGCATGCGATGAAGTCCTTGGAGAGAATAGTACTTGCTCACTTGTGTCCGAGGGTGATGGCGCATACTGATGCTCTTCAGTTTGCGTACCGGCAGGGACTGGGGGTGGACGATGCTGTAGCGTCTCTGCTACAAACAGTACATTCCTTTTTGGACAATGATGGAACCACAGTGAGTGCTTTGTTCTTTGATTTCTCTAGTGCGTTCAACACATTACAGCCACTCTTGTTGCGTGGAAAGTTGATTAAAATGGCGGTGGATGAGGGACTTGTGAATTGGATAATTGACTACCTGTCGGATAGGCCACAGTTTGTTAGGTGGGGGACGGCTACATCAGATAGTGTACTGAGCAGTGTCGGAGCCCCGCAGGGAACAGTGCTGTCGCCATTCCTCTTTACATTGTACACAGCTGACTTTCAGTATAAATCAGACCGTTGTCACCTCCAGAAGTACTCGGATGACTCTGTGATAGTTGGCGGTATTGGGAAGGACCAGGATGAAGAGGAATATAGAAGGGTGGTTGCGGACTTTGTAGTATGGTGCCAGGCTAACCATCTAGAACTAAATGTTAAGAAAACCAGGGAGTTGGTGATGAGCTATGGAAGGTGCAAGAAGGTATGCCTACCTGTTACCATTGACGGTCAGGATGTGGAGATGGTGGACAGTTTCAAATATTTGGGGGTTTACCTGGATAGCAAGCTAGACTGGAAGTGCCACGTGGAGAAGGTCTACAAGAAGGAGATGAGTAGATTGTACTTCCTAAGGAAGTTAAGGTCTTTTAATGTGTGTGGCAAAATGCTTGAGGTGTTCTACCAATCCATTGTGGCTAGTGCCACCTTTGCGGCAATAATTTGCTGGGGTAACAGTGTGCGTGTTGCTGACGCCAACAAGCTCAACAAACTTATAAAGAAGGCTAGCGCGACGGTGGGCCTACAGCTTGAAGAGGTGGTAGAGGATAGGATTAAGAAGAAGTGCAGAGCTATAATGGGCAACAACACACACCCGCTTTATGAACTGTTTGCGAAACAGAAGAGCACATTCAGCAATAGCCTAATACAACTAAGGTGTAAAAAGGAAAAATACAGGAGATCGTTTGTTCCAACAGCTATGGGGGTGTTTAACAAATGTCTGAAAAGCAATGTCTAAAGTATTCCAAATGCTATGTTATCATATGTGTCATGTTCGAGATCTGTGTTCTGCTGCTGTGATACCGCAATTTCCTCCGGGATAAATAAAGTATATCTTATCTTATCTTATTTAGTATATTGCGCCCTACATTTTGTATAATGCGCCCCCCATATTCCTCCATATAGTATAATGAACTTCCCATGGTCCTCCATAGAATATAATGCACTCCCCATAGTCCTCCATACAGTATATTACACTCCCGATAGGGTAAAATGCAGCCCCCGTATAGTATAATGCACCCCATAGTCCTGCAGTATTATGGGCACCACGTTCTCTCTGATTTTAAAATACCATATATTTTAAATAAGCCGACCCGAGTATAAGCCGAGGCCCCTAATTTTACCACAAAAAACTGGGAAAACGTATTGACCCGAGTATAAGCCTATGGTGAGAAATGCAGCAGCTATTGGTAAATTTCTCCATTCTGGTATGTGTGGCACCCCCTCATCCCCCAATCCTGGTATGTGTCGCCTCCCCAATCCCCCGAATCCTGGTATGTGTGACCTCCCCAATCCCCCCAATCCTGGTATGTGTGGCCTCCTCATCCGTCAATCCTGGTATGTGTGGCCTCCCCAATCCTGGTATGTGTGGCCTCCTCATCCGTCAATCCTGGTATGTGTGGCCTCCTCATCCGTCAATCCTGGTATGTGTGGCCTCCTCATTCCCGAATCCTACTATGTATGGCCCCAATCACTGCACACATAAAATAATAAACACTTATACTCACCTTCCTTCCTCACCTCTGCTCCAGCGCTGCATCCTGTCTGCAGCAGCTCATGTCAGCATCTGAGCTGCTCGCGCTCTCAGAAACCGGGGTGAGCTGCTGCTGTCGGCACATTCACTCTTCTCCATGCCGGGACTGTGGGCGTGGAGAAGCGTGAATATGCATTCTCTTTAGCGGCGGGCACTGACAGCAGGAGCTGCGGCTTAGAATTCCTCCTTGGCCGCTACTTAAGAGAATGAATATTCCCTCTTCTCCACGCCCATGGGAGTTGAGAAGAGGGAATATTCATGTCCCTTTTGCAGCGGGCACACGCGGTAGCTGCAGCAGCGGCTACCGCGTGTGCCTGCTCCTCGACCGCCGCCGCAACCTCCCTCCCCCCCAATACTCACCTATCCTCCTGGTTTCCACGCTGTTTGGGGCCCTCCCGGCTCACGGGCCCCCTTCCGGTCACGGGCCCCATAGCAGTGGCGTGGCCTGCCGCCATTGGCGATACACCACTGGTACGGGAACAGAACAGGGTACATGATGTAGAGAAGGCTGCGGCTGTGTATGAGAGCGTACATGATGTAGAGAAGGCTGCGGCTGTGTATGGGGACAGCGTACATGATGTAGAGAAGGCTGCGGCTGTGTATGAGGACAGGATACATGATGTAGAGAAGGTTGCGGCTGTGTATGAGTACAGGGTACATGATGTAGAGAAGGCTGCGGCTGTGTATGTGGACAGGGTACATGATGTAGAGAAGGCTGTGGCTGTGTATGAGGACAGGGTACATGATGTAGAGAAGGCTGCGGCTGTGTATGAGGACAGGGTACATGATGTAGAGAAGGCTGCGGCTGTGTATGAGGACAGCGTACATGATGTAGAGAAGGCTGCAGCTGTGTATGAGGACAGGGTACATGATGTAGAGAAGGCTGCGGCTGTGTATGAGGACAGGGTACATGATGTAGAGAAGGCTGCGGCTGTGTATGAGGACAGTGTACATGATGTAGAGAAGGCTGTGGCTGTGTATGAGGACAGGGTACATGATGTAGAGAAGGATGCGGCTGTGTATGAGGACAGGGTACATGATGTAGAGAAGGCTGCGGCTGTGTATGAGGACAGGGTACATGATGTAGAGAAGTCTGCGGCTGTGTATGAGGACAGGGTACATGATGTAGAGAAGGCTGTTGCTGTGTATGAGGACAGGGTACATGATGTAGAGAAGGCTGAGGCTGTGTATGAGGACAGGATACATGATGTAGAGAAGGCTGTTGCTGTGTATGAGGACAGGGTACATGATGTAGAGAAGGCTGAGGCTGTGTATGAGGACAGGGTACATGATGTAGAGAAGGCTGCGGCTCTGTATGAGGACAGGATACATGATTTAGAGAAGGCTGTGTATGAGGACAGGGTACATGATGTAGAGAAGGCTGCGGCTGTGTATGAGGACAGGGTACATGAAGTAGAGGAGGCTGCGGCTGTGTATGAGGACAGGGTACATGATGTAGAGAAGGCTGCGGCTCTGTATGAGGACAGGATACATGATTTAGAGAAGGCTGTGTATGAGGACAGGGTACATGATGTAGAGAAGGCTGCGGCTGTGTATGAGGACAGGGTACATGATGTAGAGGAGGCTGCGGCTGTGTATGAGGACAGGGTACATGATGTAGAGAAGGCTGCGGCTCTGTATGAGGACAGGGTACATGATGTAGAGAAGGCTGCGGCTGTGTATGAGGACAGGATACATGATGTAGAGAAGGCTGTGTATGAGGACAGAGTACATGATGTAGAGAAGGCTGCGGCTGTGTATGAGGACAGGGTACATGATGTAGAGGAGGCTGCGGCTGTGTATGAGGACAGGGTACATGATGTAGAGAAGGCTGTGTATGAGGACAGGGTACATGATGTAGAGAAGGCTGCGGCTGTGTATGAGGACAGGGTACATGATGTAGAGAAGGCTGCGGCTGTGTATGGGGACAGCGTACATGATGTAGAGAAGGCTGCGGCTGTGTATGAGGACAGGGTACATGATGTAGAGAAGGCTGTGGCTGTGTATGAGGACAGGATACATGATGTAGAGAAGGCTGTGGCTGTGTATGAGGACAGGGTACATGATGTTGAGAAGGCTGCGGCTGTGTATGAGGACAGGATACATGATGTAGAGAAGGCTGCGGCTGTGTATGAGGACAGGGTACATGATGTAGAGAAGGCTGCGGCTGTGTATGAGGACAGGGTACTTGATGTAGAGAAGGCTGCGGCTGTGTATGAGGACAGCGTACATGATGTAGAGAAGGCTGCGGCTGTGTATGAGAGCGTACATGATGTAGAGAAGGCTGCGGCTGTGTATGGGGACAGCGTACATGATGTAGAGAAGACTGCGGCTGTGTATGAGGACAGGATACATGATGTAGAGAAGGTTGCGGCTGTGTATGAGTACAGGGTACATGATGTAGAGAAGGCTGCGGCTGTGTATGTGGACAGGGTACATGATGTAGAGAAGGCTGTGGCTGTGTATGAGGACAGGGTACATGATGTAGAGAAGGCTGCGGCTGTGTATGAGGACAGGGTACATGATGTAGAGAAGGCTGCGGCTGTGTATGAGGACAGCGTACATGATGTAGAGAAGGCTGCAGCTGTGTATGAGGACAGGGTACATGATGTAGAGAAGGCTGCGGCTGTGTATGAGGACAAGGTACATGATGTAGAGAAGGCTGCGGCTGTGTATGAGGACAGGATACATGATGTAGAGAAGGCTGCGGCTGTGTATGGGGACAGCGTACATGATGTAGAGAAGGCTGCGGCTTTGTATGAGGACAGGATACATGATGTAGAGAAGGTTGCGGCTGTGTATGAGTACAGGTTACATGATGTAGAGAAGGCTGCGGCTGTGTATGAGGACAGGGTACATGATGTATAGAAGGCTGCGGCTGTGTATGAGGACAGGGTACATGATGTAGAGAAGGCTGCGGCTGTGTATGAGGACAGGATACATGATGTAGAGAAGGCTGCGGCTGTGTATGGGGACAGCGTACATGATGTAGAGAAGGCTGCGGCTTTGTATGAGGACAGGATACATGATGTAGAGAAGGTTGCGGCTGTGTATGAGTACAGGGTACATGATGTAGAGAAGGCTGCGGCTGTGTATGAGGACAGGGTACATGATGTAGAGAAGGCTGCGGCTGTGTATGAGGACAGGGTACATGATGTAGAGAAGGCTGCGGCTGTGTATGAGGACAGGATACATGATGTAGAGAAGGCTGCGGCTGTGTATGGGGACAGCGTACATGATGTAGAGAAGGCTGCGGCTGTGTATGAGGACAGGATACATGATGTAGAGAAGGTTGCGGCTGTGTATGAGTACAGGGTACATGATGTAGAGAAGGCTGTGGCTGTGTATGAGGACAGGGTACATGATGTAGAGAAAGCTGCGGCTGTGTATGAGGACAGGGTACATGATGTAGAGAAGGCTGCGGCTGTGTATGAGGACAGCGTACATGATGTAGAGAAGGCTGCGGCTGTGTATGAGGACAGGGTACATGATGTAGAGAAGGCTGCGGCTGTGTATGAGGACAGGGTACATGATGTAGAGAAGGCTGCGGCTGTGTATGAGGACAGGGTACATGTTGTAGAGAAGGCTGTGGCTGTGTATGAGGACAGGGTACATGATGTAGAGAAGGCTGTGGCTGTGTATGAGGACAGGGTACATGACGTAGAGAAGGCTGTATGCTGACCCTAACACAGTATGATACCCCAACTGTGACCCCCAAAACTCTCCATAAAATATAATGTGCCTACATACCGTATAATGGCCCGCACGAGCCCTCCAAACAGTATAATGGACCCCACACAACCCTTCACACTGTATAATTGCTTTCATACAGTATAATGGCCCCCCACATAGCCCTCAAAAGATTAGGCTCCACAGCCTTCCATAGAGTATAATACACCACCGATAATCCTCCATTCTTCAATAGATTCAGCAATAAAGGTGCGGTAGCAGCAGGGAAGGGGGAGGAGGCCGGGGAACAACTAGCTAAATTAACAGGGGGTGAAATAGATCATTTCTCGGTCTCCAAAGATGACGTGAGGGACCAGTTTAGTAAGCTGGCCATTGGCAAAGCAGCAGGGCCTGACGGTCTCAGTCCACGTGTCCTCAGAGTGTGTGCAAATGAGTTGTGTACTGTCTTCCAGCATCTCTTTAACCAGAGCTTACAATCAAAGAGAGTACCAGTGCTATGGAAGACTTCCTGCCTGGTGCCGGTTCCCAAGACTACCTTCCCGACTTCCCCGGGGGACTATAGACCGGTGGCCTTAACATCGCATGCGATGAAGTCCTTGGAGAGAATAGTACTTGCTCACTTGTGTCCGAGGGTGATGGCGCATACTGATGCTCTTCAGTTTGCGTACCGGCAGGGAGTGGGGGTGGACGATGCTGTAGCGTCTCTGCTACAAACCGTACATTCCTTTTTGGACAATGATGGAACCACAGTGCGTGCTTTGTTCTTTGATTTCTCTAGTGCGTTCAACACATTACAGCCACTCTTGTTGCGTGGAAAGTTGATTAAAATGGCGGTGGATGAGGGACTTGTGAATTGGATAATTGACTACCTGTCGGATAGGCCACAGTTTGTTAGGTGGGGGACGGCTACATCAGATAGTGTACTGAGCAGTGTCGGAGCCCCGCAGGGAACAGTGCTGTCGCCATTCCTCTTTACATTGTACACAGCTGACTTTCAGTATAAATCAGACCGTTGTCACCTCCAGAAGTACTCGGATGACTCTGTGATAGTTGGCGGTATTGGGAAGGACCAGGATGAAGAGGAATATAGAAGGGTGGTTGCGGACTTTGTAGTATGGTGCCAGGCTAACCATCTAGAACTAAATGTTAAGAAAACCAGGGAGTTGGTGATGAGCTATGGAAGGTGCAAGAAGGTATGCCTACCTGTTACCATTGACGGTCAGGATGTGGAGATGGTGGACAGTTTCAAATATTTGGGGGTTTACCTGGATAGCAAGCTAGACTGGAAGTGCCACGTGGAGAAGGTCTACAAGAAGGAGATGAGTAGATTGTACTTCCTAAGGAAGTTAAGGTCTTTTAATGTGTGTGGCAAAATGCTTGAGGTGTTCTACCAATCCATTGTGGCTAGTGCCACCTTTGCGGCAATAATTTGCTGGGGTAACAGTGTGCGTGTTGCTGACGCCAACAAGCTCAACAAACTTATAAAGAAGGCTAGCGCGACGGTGGGCCTACAGCTTGAAGAGGTGGTAGAGGATAGGATTAAGAAGAAGTGCAGAGCTATAATGGGCAACAACACACACCCGCTTTATGAACTGTTTGCGAAACAGAAGAGCACATTCAGCAATAGCCTAATACAACTAAGGTGTAAAAAGGAAAAATACAGGAGATCGTTTGTTCCAACAGCTATGGGGGTGTTTAACAAATGTCTGAAAAGCAATGTCTAAAGTATTCCAAATGCTATGTTATCATATGTGTCATGTTCGAGATCTGTGTTCTGCTGCTGTGATACCGCAATTTCCTCCGGGATAAATAAAGTATATCTTATCTTATCTTATTTAGTATATTGCGCCCTACATTTTGTATAATGCGCCCCCCATATTCCTCCATATAGTATAATGAACTTCCCATGGTCCTCCATAGAATATAATGCACTCCCCATAGTCCTCCATACAGTATATTACACTCCCGATAGGGTAAAATGCAGCCCCCGTATAGTATAATGCACCCCATAGTCCTGCAGTATTATGGGCACCACGTTCTCTCTGATTTTAAAATACCATATATTTTAAATAAGCCGACCCGAGTATAAGCCGAGGCCCCTAATTTTACCACAAAAAACTGGGAAAACGTATTGACCCGAGTATAAGCCTATGGTGAGAAATGCAGCAGCTATTGGTAAATTTCTCCATTCTGGTATGTGTGGCACCCCCTCATCCCCCAATCCTGGTATGTGTCGCCTCCCCAATCCCCCGAATCCTGGTATGTGTGACCTCCCCAATCCCCCCAATCCTGGTATGTGTGGCCTCCTCATCCGTCAATCCTGGTATGTGTGGCCTCCCCAATCCTGGTATGTGTGGCCTCCTCATCCGTCAATCCTGGTATGTGTGGCCTCCTCATCCGTCAATCCTGGTATGTGTGGCCTCCTCATTCCCGAATCCTACTATGTATGGCCCCAATCACTGCACACATAAAATAATAAACACTTATACTCACCTTCCTTCCTCACCTCTGCTCCAGCGCTGCATCCTGTCTGCAGCAGCTCATGTCAGCATCTGAGCTGCTCGCGCTCTCAGAAACCGGGGTGAGCTGCTGCTGTCGGCACATTCACTCTTCTCCATGCCGGGACTGTGGGCGTGGAGAAGCGTGAATATGCATTCTCTTTAGCGGCGGGCACTGACAGCAGGAGCTGCGGCTTAGAGCTCCTCCTTGGCCGCTACTTAAGAGAATGAATATTCCCTCTTCTCCACGCCCATGGGAGTTGAGAAGAGGGAATATTCATGTCCCTTTAGCAGCAGCAGCGGCTACCGCGTGTGCCTGCTCCTCGACCGCCGCCGCAACCTCCCTCCCCCCCAATACTCACCTATCCTCCTGGTTTCCACGCTGTTTGGGGCCCTCCCGGCTCACGGGCCCCCTTCCGGTCACGGGCCCCATAGCAGTGGCGTGGCCTGCCGCCATTGGCGATACACCACTGGTACGGGAACAGAACAGGGTACATGATGTAGAGAAGGCTGCGGCTGTGTATGAGAGCGTACATGATGTAGAGAAGGCTGCGGCTGTGTATGGGGACAGCGTACATGATGTAGAGAAGGCTGCGGCTGTGTATGAGGACAGGATACATGATGTAGAGAAGGTTGCGGCTGTGTATGAGTACAGGGTACATGATGTAGAGAAGGCTGCGGCTGTGTATGTGGACAGGGTACATGATGTAGAGAAGGCTGTGGCTGTGTATGAGGACAGGGTACATGATGTAGAGAAGGCTGCGGCTGTGTATGAGGACAGGGTACGTGATGTAGAGAAGGCTGTGTATGAGGACAGGGTACATGATGTAGAGAAGGCTGTGGCTGTGTATGAGGACAGGGTACATGATGTAGAGAAGGCTGTGGCTGTGTATGAGGACAGGGTACATGATGTAGAGAAGGCTGTGGCTGTGTATGAGGACAGGGTACATGATGTAGAGAAGGCTGTGGCTGTGTATGAGGACAGGGTACATGATGTAGAGAAGGCTGCGGCTGTGTATGAGGACAGGGTACATGATGTAGAGAAGGCTGCGGCTGTGTATGAGGACAGGGTACATGATGTAGAGAAGGCTGCGGCTGTGTATGAGGACAGGGTACATGATGTAGAGAAGGCTGCGGCTGTATATGAGGACAGGATACATGATGTAGAGAAGGCTGCGGCTGTGTATGGGGACAGGGTACATGATGTAGAGAAGGCTGCGGCTGTGTATGAGGACAGGGTACATGATGTAGAGAAGGCTGTGTATGGGGACAGGGTACATGATGTAGAGAAGGCTGCGGCTGTGTATGAGGACAGGGTACATGATGTAGAGAAGGCTGCGGCTGTGTATGAGGACAGCGTACATGATGTAGAGAAGGCTGCGGCTGTGTATAAGGACAGGGAACATGATGTAGAGAAGGCTGTATGCTGACCCTAACACAGTATGATACCCCAACTGTGACCCCCAAAACTCTCCATAAAATATAATGTGCCTACATACCGTATAATGGCCCGCACGAGCCCTCCAAACAGTATAATGGACCCCACACTACCCTTCACACTGTATAATTGCTTTCATACAGTATAATGGCCCCCACATAGCCCTCAAAAGATTAGGCTCCACAGCCTTCCATAGAGTATAATACACCACCGATAATCCTCCATTTAGTATATTGCGCCCTACATTTTGTATAATGCGCCCCCCATAATCCTCCATATAGTATAATGAACTTCCCATGGTCCTCCATAGAATATAATGCACTCCCCATAGTCCTCCATACAGTATATTACACTCCCGATAGGGTAAAATGCAGCCCCCATATAGTATAATGCACCCCATAGTCCTGCAGTATTATGGGCACCACGTACTCTCTGATTTTAAAATACCATATATTTTAAATAAGCCGACCCGAGTATAAGCCGAGGCCCCTAATTTTACCACAAAAAACTGAGAAAACGTATTGACCTGAGTATAAGCCTATGGTGAGAAATGCAGCAGCTATTGGTAAATTTCCCCATTCTGGTATGTGTGGCACCCCCTCATCCCCCAATCCTGGTATGTGTGGCCTCCCCAATCCCCCAATCCTGGTATGTGTGGCCTTCCCAGTCTCCCAATCCTGGTATGTTTGGCCTTCCCAATCCCGGTATGTATGGCCTTCCCAGTCCACCAATCCTGGTATGTGTGGCCTCCCCAATCCCCCAATCCTGGTATGTGTGGCCTTCCCAGTCCCCCAATCCTGGTATGTGTAGCCTTCCCAGTCACCCAATCCTGGTATGTATGGCCTTCCCAGTCCCCCAATCCTGGTATGTGTGGCCTTCCCAGTCCCCCAATCCTGGTATGTGTAGCCTTCCCAGTCCCCCAATCCTGGTGTGTGTAGCCTTCCCAGTCCCCCAATCCTGGTATGTGTGGCCTCCCCAATCCCCCCCAATCCTGGTATGTGTGGCCTCCCTTATCCCCCCCAATCCTGGTATGTGTGGCCTCCCCAATCCCCCCCAATCCTGGTATGTGTC
The DNA here is from genome assembly GCF_046119375.1 of Phyllobates terribilis. Lineage (NCBI taxonomy): Eukaryota > Metazoa > Chordata > Amphibia > Anura > Dendrobatidae > Phyllobates > Phyllobates terribilis. The sequence goes on along the minus strand of NW_027362762.1, from coordinate 32,713,930 downwards.
GCCTCCCCAATACCCCCCCAATCCTATTATGTGTAGCCTCCCCAATCCCCCCCCCAATCCTGGTATGTGTGGCCTCCCCAATCCCCCCAATCCTGGTATGTGTAGCCTTCCCAGTCCCCCAATCCTGGTATGTGTAGCCTTCCCAGTCCCCCAATCCTGGTATGTGTAGCCTTCCCAGTCCCCCAATCCTGGTATGTGTGGCCTTCCCAGTCCCCCAATCCTGGTATGTGTCGCCTCCCCAATCCCCCGAATCCTGGTATGTGTGGCCTCCCCAATCCCCCCAATCCTGGTATGTGTGGCCTCCTCATCCGTCAATCCTGGTATGTGTGGCCTCCTCATTCCCAAATCCTACTATGTATGGCCCCAATCACTGCACACATAAAATAATAAACACTTATACTCACCTTCCTTCCTCACCTCTGCTCCAGCGCTGCATCCTGTCTGCAGCAGCTCATGTCATCATCTGAGCTGCGCGCGCTCTCAGAAACCGGGGTGAGCTGCTGCTGTCGGCACATTCACTCTTCTCCATGCCGGGACTGTGGGCGTGGAGAAGCGTGAATATGCATTCTCTTTAGCAGCGGGCACTGACAGCAGGAGCTGCGGCTTAGAGCTCCTCCTTGGCCGCTACTTAAGAGAATGAATATTCCCTCTTCTCCACGCCCATGGGAGTTGAGAAGAGGGAATATTCATGTCCCTTTAGCAGCGGGCACACGCGGTAGCTGCAGCAGCGGTTACCGCGTGTGCCTGCTCCTCGACCGCCGACGCAACCTCCCTCCCCCCCAATACTCACCTATCCTCCTGGTTCCCACGCTGTTTGGGGCCCTCCCGGCTCACGGGCCCCCTTCCGGTCACGGGCCCCATAGCAGTGGCGTGGCCTGCCGCCATTGGCGATACACCACTGGTACGGGAACAGAACAGGGTGCATGATGTAGAGAAGGCTGCGGCTGTGTATGAGGACGGGGTACATGATGTAGAGAAGGCTGCGGCTGTGTATGAGGACAGGGTACATGATGTAGAGAAGGCTGCGGCTGTGTATGAGGACAGGGTACATGATGTAGAGAAGGCTGCGGCTGTGTATGAGGACAGCGTACATGATGTAGAGAAGGCTGCGGCTGTGTATGAGGACAGGGTACATGATGTAGAGAAGGCTGCGACTGTGTATGAGGACAGGGTACATGATGTAGAGAAGGCTGCGGCTGTGTATGAGGACAGGGTACATGATGTAGAGAAGGCTGCGGCTGTGTATGAGGACAGGGTACATGATGTAGAGAAGGCTGCGGCTGCGTATGAGGACAGGGTACATGATGTAGAGAAGGCTGCGGCTGTGTATGGGGACAGGGTACATGATGTAGAGAAGGCTGTGTATGAGAACAGGGTACATGATGTAGAGAAGGCTGCTGCTGTGTATGAGGGCAGGGTACATGATGTAGAGAAGGCTGCGGCTGTGTATGAGGACAGGGTACATGATGTAGAGAAGGCTGCGGCTGTGTATGAGGACAGCGTACATGATGTAGAGGAGGCTGCGGCTGTGTATGGGGACAGGGTACATGATGTAGAGAAGGCTGCGGCTGTGTATGGGGACAGGATACATGATGTAGAGAAGGCTGCGGCTGTGTATGAGGACAGGGTACATGATGTAGAGAAGGCTGCGGCTGTGTATGGGGACAGGATACATGATGTAGAGAAGGCTGTGGCTGTGTATGAGGACAGGGTACATGATGTAGAGAAGGCTGCGGCTGTGTATGAGGACAGGATACATGATGTAGAGAAGGCTGCGGCTGTGTATGAGGACAGGGTACATGATGTAGAGAAGGCTGCGGCTGTGTATGAGGACAGCGTACATGATGTAGAGGAGGCTGCGGCTGTGTATGGGGACAGGGTACATGATGTAGAGAAGGCTGCGGCTGTGTATGGGGACAGGATACATGATGTAGAGAAGGTTGCGGCTGTGTATGAGGACAGGGTACGTGATGTAGAGAAGGCTGCGGCTGTGTATGAGGACAGGGTACGTGATGTAGAGAAGGCTGCGGCTGTATATGAGGACAGGGTACGTGATGTAGAGAAGGCTGCTGCTGTGTATGAGGGCAGGGTACATGATGTAGAGAAGGCTGTGGCTGTGTATGAGGACAGGGTGCATGATGTAGAGAAGGCTGCGGCTGTGTATGAGGACAGGGTACATGATGTAGAGAAGGCTGCGGCTGTGTATGAGGGCAGGGTACATGATGTAGAGAAGGCTGTGGCTGTGTATGAGGACAGGGTACATGATGTAGAGAAGGCTGCGGCTGTGTATGAGGACAGGGTACATGATGTAGAGAAGGCTGCGGCTGTGTATGAGGACAGGGTACATGATGTAGAGAAGGCTGCGGCTGCGTATGAGGACAGGGTACATGATGTAGAGAAGGCTGCGGCTGTGTATGGGGACAGGGTACATGATGTAGAGAAGGCTGTGTATGAGGACAGGGTACATGATGTAGAGAAGGCTGCTGCTGTGTATGAGGGCAGGGTACATGATGTAGAGAAGGCTGCGGCTGTGTATGAGGACAGGGTACATGATGTAGAGAAGGCTGCGGCTGTGTATGAGGACAGCGTACATGATGTAGAGGAGGCTGCGGCTGTGTATGGGGACAGGGTACATGATGTAGAGAAGGCTGCGGCTGTGTATGGGGACAGGATACATGATGTAGAGAAGGCTGCGGCTGTGTATGAGGACAGGGTACATGATGTAGAGAAGGCTGCGGCTGTGTATGGGGACAGGATACATGATGTAGAGAAGGCTGTGGCTGTGTATGAGGACAGGGTACATGATGTAGAGAAGGCTGTGGCTGTGTATGAGGACAGGATACATGATGTAGAGAAGGCTGCGGCTGTGTATGAGGACAGGGTACATGATGTAGAGAAGGCTGCGGCTGTGTATGAGGACAGCGTACATGATGTAGAGGAGGCTGCGGCTGTGTATGGGGACAGGGTACATGATGTAGAGAAGGCTGCGGCTGTGTATGGGGACAGGATACATGATGTAGAGAAGGTTGCGGCTGTGTATGAGGACAGGGTACGTGATGTAGAGAAGGCTGCGGCTGTGTATGAGGACAGGGTACGTGATGTAGAGAAGGCTGCGGCTGTGTATGAGGACAGGGTACGTGATGTAGAGAAGGCTGCTGCTGTGTATGAGGGCAGGGTACATGATGTAGAGAAGGCTGTGGCTGTGTATGAGGACAGGGTGCATGATGTAGAGAAGGCTGCGGCTGTGTATGAGGACAGGGTACATGATGTAGAGAAGGCTGCGGCTGTGTATGAGGGCAGGGTACATGATGTAGAGAAGGCTGTGTATGAGGACAGGGTACATGATGTAGAGAAGGCTGCGGCTGTGTATGAGGACAGGGTACATGATGTAGAGAAGGCTGCGGCTGTGTATGAGGACAGGGTACATGATGTAGAGAAGGCTGCGGCTGTGTATGAGGACAGGGTACATGATGTAGAGAAGGCTGCGGCTGTGTATGAGGACAGGGTACATGATGTAGAGAAGGCTGCGGCTGTGTATGAGGACAGGGTACATGATGTAGAGAAGGCTGCGGCTGTGTATGAGGACAGGGTACATGATGTAGAGAAGCCTGAGGCTGTGTATGAGGACAGGGTACATGATGTAGAGAAGGCTGCGGCTGTGTATGAGGCCAGGGTACATGATGTAGAGAAGGCTGTGGCTGTGTATGTGGACAGGGTACATGATGTAGAGAAGGCTGCGGCTGTGTATGAGGACAGGATACATGATGTAGAGAAGGCTGAGGCTGTGTATGAGGACAGGATACATGATGTAGAGAAGGCTGCGGCTGTGTATGGGGACAGGGTACATGATGTAGAGAAGGCTGCGGCTGTGTATGAGGACAGGGTACATGATGTAGAGAAGGCTGTGTATGAGGACAGGGTACATGATGTAGAGAAGGCTGTGGCTGTGTATGAGGACAGGGTACATGATGTATAGATGGCTGCGGCTGTGTATGAGGACAGGGTACATGATGTAGAGAAGGCTGCGGCTGTGTATGAGGACAGGGTACATGATGTAGAGAAGTCTGTGTATGAGGACAGGATACATGATGTAGAGAAGGCTGTGGCTGTGTATGAGGACAGGGTACATGATGTAGAGAAGGCTGCGGCTGTGTATGAGGACAGGGTACATGATGTAGAGAAGTCTGTGTATGAGGACAGGATACATGATGTAGAGAAGGCTGTGGCTGTGTATGAGGACAGGGTACATGATGTAGAGAAGGCTGCGGCTGTGTATGAGGACAGGATACATGATGTAGAGAAGGCTGAGGCTGTGTATGAGGACAGGATACATGATGTACAGAAGGCTGCGGCTGTGTATGGGGACAGGGTACATGATGTAGAGAAGGCTGCGACTGTGTATGAGGACAGGGTACATGATGTAGAGAAGGCTGTGTATGAGGACAGGGTACATGATGTAGAGAAGGCTGTGGCTGTGTATGAGGACAGGGTACATGATGTATAGATGGCTGCGGCTGTGTATGAGGACAGGGTACATGATGTAGAGAAGGCTGCGGCTGTGTATGAGGACAGGGTACATGATGTAGAGAAGGCTGCGTCTGTGTATGAGGACAGGGTACATGATGTAGAGAAGGCTGCGGCTGTGTATGAGGACAGGATACATGATGTAGAGAAGGCTGTGGCTGTGTATGAGGACAGGGTACATGATGTAGAGAAGGCAGCGGCTGTGTATGAGGACAGGGTACATGATGTAGAGAAGGCTGCTTCTGTGTATGAGGACAGGGTACATGATGTAGAGAAGGCTGTGGCTGTGTATGAGGACAGGATACATGATGTAGAGAAGGCTGTGTATGAGGACAGGGTACATGATGTAGAGAAGGCAGCGGCTGTGTATGAGGACAGAGTACATGATGTAGAGAAGACTGCGGCTGTGTATGAGGACAGGGTACATGATGTAGAGAAGGCTGCTGCTGTGTATGAGGACAGGGTACATGATGTAGAGAAGGCTGTGGCTGTGTATGAGGACAAGGTACATGATGTAGAGAAGGCTGCGGCTGTGTATGAGGACAGGTTACATGATGTAGAGAATGCAGCGGCTGTGTATGAGGACAGGGTACATGATGTAGAGAAGGCTGCGGCTGTGTATGAGGACAGGATACATGATGTAGAGAAGGCTGAGGCTGTGTATGAGGACAGGATACATGATGTAGAGAAGGCTGAGGCTGTGTATGAGGACAGGATACATGATGTAGAGAAGGCTGCGGCTGTGTATGGGGACAGGGTACATGATGTAGAGAAGGCTGCGGCTGTGTATGAGGACAGGATACATGATGTAGAGAAGGCTGAGGCTGTGTATGAGGACAGGATACATGATGTAGAGAAGGCTGCGGCTGTGTATGTGGACAGGGTACATGATGTAGAGAAGGCTGCGGCTGTGTATGAGGACAGGATACATGATGTAGAGAAGGCTGAGGCTGTGTATGAGGACAGGATACATGATGTAGAGAAGGCTGCGGCTGTGTATGGGGACAGGGTACATGATGTAGAGAAGGCTGCGGCTGTGTATGAGGACAGGGTACATGATGTAGAGAAGGCTGTGTATGAGGACAGGGTACATGATGTAGAGAAGGCTGTGGCTGTGTATGAGGACAGGGTACATGATGTATAGATGGCTGCGGCTGTGTATGAGGACAGGGTACATGATGTAGAGAAGGCTGCGGCTGTGTATGAGGACAGGATACATGATGTAGAGAAGGCTGTGGCTGTGTATGAGGACAGGGTACATGATGTAGAGAAGGCTGCGGCTGTGTATGAGGACTGGATACATGATGTAGAGAAGGCTGCGGCTGTGTATGAGGACAGTGTACATGATGTAGTGAAGGCTGCGGCTGTGTATGAGGACAGGGTACATGATGTAGAGAAGGCTGTGGCTGTGTATGAGGACAGGATACATGATGTAGAGAAGGCTGCGGCTGTGTATGGGGACAGGATACATGATGTAGAGAAGGCTGTGGCTGTGTATGAGGACAGGGTACATGATGTAGAGAAGACTGCGGCTGTGTATGAGGTCAGGATACATGATGTAGAGAAGGCTGTGGCTGTGTATGGGGACAGGGTACATGATGTAGAGAAGGCTGCGGCTGTGTATGAGGACAGGATACATGATGTAGAGAAGGCAGCGGCTGTGTATGAGGACAGCGTACATGATGTAGAGAAGGCTGTGGCTGTGTATGAGGACAGGATACATGATGTAGAGAAGGCTGCGGCTGTGTATGAGGACAGGGTACATGATGTAGAGAAGACTGCGGCTGTGTATGAGGTCAGGATACATGATGTAGAGAAGGCTGTGGCTGTGTATGAGGACAGGGTACATGATGTAGTGAAGGCTGTGGCTGTGTATGAGGACAGGGTACATGATGTAGTGAAGGCTGCGGCTGTGTATGAGGACAGGGTACATGATGTAGAGAAGGCTGTGGCTGTGTATGAGGACAGGATACATGATGTAGAGAAGGCAGCGGCTGTGTATGAGGACAGGGTACATGATGTAGTGAAGGCTGCGGCTGTGTATGAGGACAGGGTACATGATGTAGTGAAGGCTGCGGCTGTGTATGAGGACAGGGTACATGATGTAGAGAAGGCTGTGGCTGTGTATGAGGACAGGATACATGATGTAGAGAAGGCAGCGGCTGTGTATGAGGACAGCGTACATGATGTAGAGAAGACTGCGGCTGTATATGAGGTCAGGATACATGATGTAGAGAAGACTGTGGCTGTGTATGGGGACAGGGTACATGATGTAGAGAAGGCTGCTGCTGTGTATGAGGACAGGGTACATGATGTAGAGAAAGCTGTGGCTGTGTATGAGGACAGGGTACATGATGTAGAGAAGGCTGCGGCTGTGTATGAGGACAGGGTACATGATGTAGAGAAGGCTGCGGCTGTGTATGAGGACAGGGTACATGATGTAGAGAAGGCTGCGGCTGTGTATGGGGACAGGGTACATGATGTAGAGAAGGCTGCTGCTGTGTATGAGGACAGGGTACATGATGTAGAGAAGGCTGTGGCTGTGTATGAGGACAGGGTACATGATGTAGAGAAGGCTGTGGCTGTGTATGAGGACAGGATACATGATGTAGAGAAGGCTGCGGCTGTGTATGAGGACTGGGTCCATGATGTAGAGAAGGCTGCGCCTGTGTATGAGGACAGGGTACATGATGTAGAGAAGGCTGCGGCTGTCTATGAGGACAGGGTACATGATGTAGAGAAGGCTGCGGCTGTCTATGAGGACAGGGTACATGATGTAGAGAAGGCTGTGGCTGTGTATGAGGACAGGGTACATGATGTAGAGAAGGCTGCGGCTGTGTATGGGGACAGGATACATGATGTAGAGAAGGCTGATTCTGTGTATGAGGACAGGGTACATGATGTAGAGAAGGCTGCGGCTGTGTATGAGGACAGGGTACATGATGTAGAGAAGGCTGCGGCTGTGTATGAGGACAGGGTACATGATGTAGAGAAGGCTGCGGCTGTGTATGAGGACAGGGTACATGATGTAGAGAAGGCTGCGGCTGTGTATGAGGACAGGGTACATGATGTAGACAAGGCTGCGGCTGTGTATGAGGACAGGGTACATGATGTAGAGAAGGCTGCGGCTGTGTATGAGGACAGCGTACATGATGTAGAGAAGGCTGCGGCTGTGTATGAGGACAGGGTACATGATGTAGAGAAGGCTGCGGCTGTGTATGAGGACAGGGTACATGATGTAGAGAAGGCTGCGGCTGTGTATGAGGACAGGGTACATGATGTAGAGAAGGCTGCGGCTGTGTATTAGGACAGGGTACATGATGTAGAGAAGGCTGCGGCTGTGTATGAGGACAGGGTACATGATGTAGAGAAGGCTGCGGCTGTGTATGAGGACAGGGTACATGATGTAGAGAAGGCTGCGGCTGTGTATGAGGACAGGGTACATGATGTAGAGAAGGCTGCGGCTGTGTATGAGGACAGGGTACATGATGTAGAGAAGGCTGTGGCTGTGTATGAGGACAGGATACATGATGTAGAGAAGGCTGTGGCTGTGTATGGGGACAGGGTACATGACGTAGAGAAGGCTGCTGCTGTGTATGAGGACAGGGTACATGATGTAGAGAAGGCTGTGGCTGTGTATGAGGACAGGGTACATGATGTAGAGAAGTCTGTGTATGAGGACAGGATACATGATGTAGAGAAGGCTGTGGCTGTGTATGAGGACAGGGTACATGATGTAGAGAAGGCTGCGGCTGTGTATGAGGACAGGGTACATGATGTAGAGAAGTCTGTATGAGGACAGGATACATGATGTAGAGAAGGCTGTGGCTGTGTATGAGGACAGGGTACATGATGTAGAGAAGGCTGCGGCTGTGTATGAGGACAGGATACATGATGCAGAGAAGGCTGAGGCTGTGTATGAGGACAGGATACATGATGTACAGAAGGCTGCGGCTGTGTATGGGGACAGGGTACATGATGTAGAGAAGGCTGCGACTGTGTATGAGGACAGGGTACATGATGTAGAGAAGGCTGTGTATGAGGACAGGGTACATGATGTAGAGAAGGCTGTGGCTGTGTATGAGGACAGGGTACATGATGTATAGATGGCTGCGGCTGTGTATGAGGACAGGGTACATGATGTAGAGAAGGCTGCGGCTGTGTATGAGGACAGGGTACATGATGTAGAGAAGGCTGCGTCTGTGTATGAGGACAGGGTACATGATGTAGAGAAGGCTGCGGCTGTGTATGAGGACAGGATACATGATGTAGAGAAGGCTGTGGCTGTGTATGAGGACAGGGTACATGATGTAGAGAAGGCAGCGGCTGTGTATGAGGACAGCGTACATGATGTAGAGAAGGCTGCGGCTGTGTATGAGGACAGGGTACATGATGTAGAGAAGGCTGTGGCTGTGTATGAGGACAGGATACATGATGTAGAGAAGGCTGCGGCTGTGTATGAGGACAGGGTACATGATGTAGAGAAGGCAGCGGCTGTGTATGAGGACAGAGTACATGATGTAGAGAAGACTGCGGCTGTGTATGAGGACAGGGTACATGATGTAGAGAAGGCTGCTGCTGTGAATGAGGACAGGGTACATGATGTAGAGAAGGCTGTGGCTGTGTATGAGGACAGGGTACATGATGTAGAGAAGGCTGCGGCTGTGTATGAGGACAGGGTACATGATGTAGAGAAGGCAGCGGCTGTGTATGACGACAGGGTACATGATGTAGAGAAGGCTGCGGCTGTGTATGACGACAGGGTACATGATGTAGAGAAGGCTGCGGCTGTGTATGAAGACAGGGTACATGATGTAGAGAAGGCTGCGGCTGTGTATGAGGACAGGATACATGATGTAGAGAAGGCTGAGGCTGTGTATGAGGACAGGATACATGATGTAGAGAAGGCTGCGGCTGTGTATGGGGACAGGGTACATGATGTAGAGAAGGCTGTGGCTGTGTATGAGGACAGGGTACATGATGTAGAGAAGGCTGCGGCTGTGTATGGGGACAGGATACATGATGTAGAGAAGGCTGAGGCTGTGTATGAGGACAGGGTACATGATGTAGAGAAGGCTGCGGCTGTGTATGAGGACAGGGTACATGATGTAGAGAAGGCTGCGGCTGTGTATGAGGACAGGGTACATGATGTAGAGAAGGCTGCGGCTGTGTATGAGGACAGGGTACATGATGTAGAGAAGGCTGCGGCTGTGTATGAGGACAGGGTACATGATGTAGAGAAGGCTGCGGCTGTGTATGAGGACAGGGTACATGATGTAGAGAAGGCTGCGGCTGTGTATGAGGACAGGGTACATGATGTAGAGAAGGCTGCGGCTGTGTATGAGGACAGGGTACATGATGTAGAGAAGGCTGCGGCTGTGTATGAGGACAGGGTACATGATGTAGAGAAGGCTGCGTCTGTGTATGAGGACAGGGTACATGATGTAGAGAAGGCTGCGGCTGTGTATGAGGACAGGATACATGATGTAGAGAAGGCTGTGGCTGTGTATGAGGACAGGGTACATGATGTAGAGAAGGCAGCGGCTGTGTATGAGGACAGCGTACATGATGTAGAGAAGGCTGCGGCTGTGTATGAGGACAGGGTACATGATGTAGAGAAGGCTGTGGCTGTGTATGAGGACAGGATACATGATGTAGAGAAGGCTGCGGCTGTGTATGAGGACAGGGTACATGATGTAGAGAAGGCAGCGGCTGTGTATGAGGACAGAGTACATGATGTAGAGAAGACTGCGGCTGTGTATGAGGACAGGGTACATGATGTAGAGAAGGCTGCTGCTGTGAATGAGGACAGGGTACATGATGTAGAGAAGGCTGTGGCTGTGTATGAGGACAGGGTACATGATGTAGAGAAGGCTGCGGCTGTGTATGAGGACAGGGTACATGATGTAGAGAAGGCAGCGGCTGTGTATGACGACAGGTTACATGATGTAGAGAAGGCTGCGGCTGTGTATGACGACAGGGTACATGATGTAGAGAAGGCTGCGGCTGTGTATGAAGACAGGGTACATGATGTAGAGAAGGCTGCGGCTGTGTATGAGGACAGGATACATGATGTAGAGAAGGCTGAGGCTGTGTATGAGGACAGGATACATGATGTAGAGAAGGCTGCGGCTGTGTATGGGGACAGGGTACATGATGTAGAGAAGGCTGTGGCTGTGTATGAGGACAGGGTACATGATGTAGAGAAGGCTGCGGCTGTGTATGGGGACAGGATACATGATGTAGAGAAGGCTGCGGCTGTGTATGAGGACAGGGTACATGATGTAGAGAAGGCTGCGGCTGTGTATGAGGACAGGGTACATGATGTAGAGAAGGCTGCGGCTGTGTATGAGGACAGGGTACATGATGTAGAGAAGGCTGCGGCTGTGTATGAGGACAGGGTACATGATGTAGAGAAGGCTGCGGCTGTGTATGAGGACAGGGTACATGATGTAGAGAAGGCTGCGGCTGTGTATGAGGACAGGGTACATGATGTAGAGAAGGCTGCGGCTGTGTATGAGGACAGGGTACATGATGTAGAGAAGGCTGCGGCTGTGTATGAGGACAGGGTACATGATGTAGAGAAGGCTGCGGCTGTGTATGAGGACAGGGTACATGATGTAGAGAAGGCTGCGGCTGTGTATGAGGACAGGGTACATGATGTAGAGAAGGCTGCGGCTGTGTATGAGGACAGGGTACATGATGTAGAGAAGGCTGCGGCTGTGTATGAGGACAGGGTACATGATGTAGAGAAGGCTGCGGCTGTGTATGAGGACAGGGTACATGATGTAGAGAAGGCTGCGGCTGTGTATGAGGACAGGGTACATGATGTAGAGAAGGCTGTGGCTGTGTATGGGGACAGGATACATGATGTAGAGAAGGCTGTGGCTGTGTATGGGGACAGGGTACATGACGTAGAGAAGGCTGCTGCTGTGTATGAGGACAGGGTACATGATGTAGAGAAGGCTGTGGCTGTGTATGAGGACAGGGTACATGATGTAGAGAAGGCTGTGTATGAGGACAGGATACATGATGTAGAGAAGGCTGTGGCTGTGTTTGAGGACAGGGTACATGATGTAGAGAAGGCTGCGGCTGTGTATGAGGACAGGGTACATGATGTAGAGAAGTCTGTGTATGAGGACAGGATACATGATGTAGAGAAGGCTGTGGCTGTGTATGAGGACAGGGTACATGATGTAGTGAAGGCTGCGGCTGTGTATGAGGACAGGGTACATGATGTAGAGAAGGCTGCGGCTGTGTATGAGGACAGGATACATGATGTAGAGAAGGCTGAGGCTGTGTATGAGGACAGGATACATGATGTACAGAAGGCTGCGGCTGTGTATGGGGACAGGGTACATGATGTAGAGAAGGCTGCGACTGTGTATGAGGACAGGGTACATGATGTAGAGAAGGCTGTGTATGAGGACAGGGTACATGATGTAGAGAAGGCTGTGGCTGTGTATGAGGACAGGGTACATGATGTATAGATGGCTGCGGCTGTGTATGAGGACAGGGTACATGATGTAGAGAAGGCTGCGGCTGTGTATGAGGACAGGGTACATGATGTAGAGAAGGCTGCGTCTGTGTATGAGGACAGGGTACATGATGTAGAGAAGGCTGCGGCTGTGTATGAGGACAGGATACATGATGTAGAGAAGGCTGTGGCTGTGTATGAGGACAGGGTACATGATGTAGAGAAGGCAGCGGCTGTGTATGAGGACAGCGTACATGATGTAGAGAAGGCTGCGGCTGTGTATGAGGACAGGGTACATGATGTAGAGAAGGCTGTGGCTGTGTATGAGGACAGGATACATGATGTAGAGAAGGCTGCGGCTGTGTATGAGGACAGGGTACATGATGTAGAGAAGGCAGCGGCTGTGTATGAGGACAGAGTACATGATGTAGAGAAGACTGCGGCTGTGTATGAGGACAGGGTACATGATGTAGAGAAGGCTGCTGCTGTGTATGAGGACAGGGTACATGATGTACAGAAGGCTGTGGCTGTGTATGAGGACAGGGTACATGATGTAGAGAAGGCTGCGGCTGTGTATGAGGACAGGGTACATGATGTAGAGAAGGCAGCGGCTGTGTATGACGACAGGGTACATGATGTAGAGAAGGCTGTGGCTGTGTATGAGGACAGGGTACATGATGTAGAGAAGGCTGCGGCTGTGTATGAGGACAGGGTACATGATGTAGAGAAGGCAGCGGCTGTGTATGAGGACAGAGTACATGATGTAGAGAAGACTGCGGCTGTGTATGAGGACAGGGTACATGATGTAGAGAAGGCTGCTGCTGTGTATGAGGACAGGGTACATGATGTAGAGAAGGCAGCGGCTGTGTATGACGACAGGGTACATGATGTAGAGAAGGCTGCGGCTGTGTATGAGGACAGGGTACATGATGTAGAGAAGGCTGCGGCTGTGTATGAGGACAGGATACATGATGTAGAGAAGGCTGAGGCTATGTATGAGGACAGGATACATGATGTAGAGAAGGCTGCGGCTGTGTATGGGGACAGGGTACATGATGTAGAGAAGGCTGCGGCTGTGTATGAGGACAGGATACATGATGTAGAGAAGGCTGAGGCTGTGTATGAGGACAGGATACATGATGTAGAGAAGGCTGCGGCTGTGTATGTGGACAGGGTACATGATGTAGAGAAGGCTGCGGCTGTGTATGAGGACAGGATACATGATGTAGAGAAGGCTGAGGCTGTGTATGAGGACAGGATACATGATGTAGAGAAGGCTGCGGCTGTGTATGGGGACAGGGTACATGATGTAGAGAAGGCTGCGGCTGTGTATGAGGACAGGGTACATGATGTAGAGAAGGCTGTGTATGAGGACAGGGTACATGATGTAGAGAAGGCTGTGGCTGTGTATGAGGACAGGGTACATGATGTATAGATGGCTGCGGCTGTGTATGAGGACAGGGTACATGATGTAGAGAAGGCTGCGGCTGTGTATGAGGACAGGATACATGATGTAGAGAAGGCTGTGGCTGTGTATGAGGACAGGGTACATGATGTAGAGAAGGCTGCGGCTGTGTATGAGGACTGGATACATGATGTAGAGAAGGCTGCGGCTGTGTATGAGGACAGTGTACATGATGTAGTGAAGGCTGCGGCTGTGTATGAGGACAGGGTACATGATGTAGAGAAGGCTGTGGCTGTGTATGAGGACAGGATACATGATGTAGAGAAGGCTGCGGCTGTGTATGGGGACAGGATACATGATGTAGAGAAGGCTGTGGCTGTGTATGAGGACAGGGTACATGATGTAGAGAAGACTGCGGCTGTGTATGAGGTCAGGATAAATGATGTAGAGAAGGCTGTGGCTGTGTATGGGGACAGGGTACATGATGTAGAGAAGGCTGCGGCTGTGTATGAGGACAGGGTACATGATGTAGAGAAGGCTGCGGCTGTGTATGAGGACAGGATACATGATGTAGAGAAGGCAGCGGCTGTGTATGAGGACAGCGTACATGATGTAGAGAAGGCTGTGGCTGTGTATGAGGACAGGATACATGATGTAGAGAAGGCTGCGGCTGTGTATGAGGACAGGGTACATGATGTAGAGAAGACTGCGGCTGTGTATGAGGTCAGGATACATGATGTAGAGAAGGCTGTGGCTGTGTATGAGGACAGTGTACATGATGTAGTGAAGGCTGCGGCTGTGTATGAGGACAGGGTACATGATGTAGAGAAGGCTGTGGCTGTGTATGAGGACAGGATACATGATGTAGAGAAGGCAGCGGCTGTGTATGAGGACAGCGTACATGATGTAGAGAAGACTGCGGCTGTATATGAGGTCAGGATACATGATGTAGAGAAGGCTGTGGCTGTGTATGGGGACAGGGTACATGATGTAGAGAAGGCTGCTGCTGTGTATGAGGACAGGGTACATGATGTAGAGAAGGCTGTGGCTGTGTATGAGGACAGGGTACATGATGTAGAGAAGGCTGCGGCTGTGTATGAGGACAGGGTACATGATGTAGAGAAGGCTGCGGCTGTGTATGAGGACAGGGTACATGATGTAGAGAAGGCTGCGGCTGTGTATGGGGACAGGGTACATGATGTAGAGAAGGCTGCTGCTGTGTATGAGGACAGGGTACATGATGTAGAGAAGGCTGTGGCTGTGTATGAGGACAGGGTACATGATGTAGAGAAGGCTGTGGCTGTGTATGAGGACAGGATACATGATGTAGAGAAGGCTGCGGCTGTGTATGAGGACTGGGTCCATGATGTAGAGAAGGCTGCGGCTGTGTATGAGGACAGGGTACATGATGTAGAGAAGGCTGCGGCTGTCTATGAGGACAGGGTACATGATGTAGAGAAGGCTGCGGCTGTCTATGAGGACAGGGTACATGATGTAGAGAAGGCTGTGGCTGTGTATGAGGACAGGGTACATGATGTAGAGAAGGCTGCGGCTGTGTATGGGGACAGGATACATGATGTAGAGAAGGCTGAGGCTGTGTATGAGGACAGGGTACATGATGTAGAGAAGGCTGCGGCTGTGTATGAGGACAGGGTACATGATGTAGAGAAGGCTGCGGCTGTGTATGAGGACAGGGTACATGATGTAGAGAAGGCTGCGGCTGTGTATGAGGACAGGGTACATGATGTAGAGAAGGCTGCGGCTGTGTATGAGGACAGGGTACATGATGTAGAGAAGGCTGCGGCTGTGTATGAGGACAGGGTACATGATGTAGAGAAGGCTGCGGCTGTGTATGAGGACAGGGTACATGATGTAGAGAAGGCTGCGGCTGTGTATGAGGACAGGGTACATGATGTAGAGAAGGCTGCTTCTGTGTATGAGGACAGGGTACATGATGTAGAGAAGGCTGCGGCTGTGTATGAGGACAGGGTACATGATGTAGAGAAGGCTGCGGCTGTGTATGAGGACAGGGTACATGATGTAGAGAAGGCTGCGGCTGTGTATGAGGACAGGGTACATGATGTAGAGAAGGCTGCGGCTGTGTATGAGGACAGGGTACATGATGTAGAGAAGGCTGTGGCTGTGTATGTGGACAGGATACATGATGTAGAGAAGGCTGTGGCTGTGTATGGGGACAGGGTACATGACGTAGAGAAGGCTGCTGCTGTGTATGAGGACAGGGTACATGATGTAGAGAAGGCTGTGGCTGTGTATGAGGACAGGGTACATGATGTAGAGAAGGCTGCGGCTGTGTATGAGGACTGGGTACATGATGTAGAGAAGGCTGCGGCTGTGTAAGAGGACTGGGTACATGATGTATAGAAGGCTGCGGCTGTGTATGAGGACAGGGTACATGATGTATTGAAGGCTGCGGCTGTGTATGAGGACAGGGTACATGATGTAGTGAAGGCTGCGGCTGTGTATGAGGACAGGATACATGATGTAGAGAAGGCTGCGGCTGTGTATGAGGACAGGGTACATGATGTAGAGAAGGCTGCGGCTGTGTATGGGGAAAGGGTGCATGATGTAGAGAAGGCTGAGGCTGTGTATGAGGACAGTGTACATGATGTAGAGAAGGCTGCGGCTGTGTATGAGGACAGGGTACATGATGTAGAGAAGGCTGCGGCTGTGTATGAGGACAGGATGCATGATGTAGAGAAGGCTGAGGCTGTGTATGAGGACAGGGTACATGATGTAGAGAAGCCTGCGGCTGTGTATGAGGACAGGGTACATGATGTAGAGAAGGCTGCGGCTGTGTATGAGGACAGGGTACATGATGTAGAGAAGGCTGCGGCTGTGTATGAGGACAGGATACATGATGTAGAGAAGGCTGCGGCTGTGTATGAGGACAGGGTACATGATGTAGAGAAGGCTGCGGCTGTGTATGGGGAAAGGTTGCATGATGTAGAGAAGGCTGAGGCTGTGTATGAGGACAGTGTACATGATGTAGAGAAGGCTGCGGCTGTGTATGAGGACAGGGTACATGATGTAGAGAAGGCTGTGGCTGTGTATGAGGACAGGGTACATGATGTAGAGAAGGCTGTGGCTGTGTATGAGGACAGGGTACATGATGTAGAGAAGGCTGCGGCTGTGTATGAGGACAGGATACATGATGTAGAGAAGGCTGAGGCTGTGTATGAGGACAGGGTACATGATGTAGAGAAGGCTGAGGCTGTGTATGAGGACAGGGTACATGATGTAGAGAAGGCTGTGGCTGTGTATGAGGACAGGGTACATGATGTAGAGAAGGCTGCGGCTGTGTATGAGGACAGGATACATGATGTAGAGAAGGCTGAGGCTGTGTATGAGGACAGTATACATGATGTAGAGAAGGCTGCGGCTGTGTATGGGGATAGGGTACATGATGTAGAGAAGTCTGCGGCTGTGTATGAGGACAGGGTACATGATGTAGAGAAGACTGTGTATGAGGACAGGGTACATGATGTAGAGAAGGCTGTGGCTGTGTATGAGGACAGGGTACATGATGTATAGATGGCTGCGGCTGTGTATGAGGACAGGGTACATGATGTTGAGAAGGCTGCGGCTGTGTATGAGGGCAGGGTACATGATGTAGAGAAGGCTGTGGCTGTGTATGAGGACAGGGTACATGATGTAGAGAAGGCTGCGGCTGTGTATGAGGACTGGTACATGATGTAGAGAAGGCTGCGGCTGTGTAAGAGGACTGGGTACATGATGTAGAGAAGGCTGCGGCTGTGTAAGAGGACTGGGTACATGATGTAGAGAAGGCTGCGGCTGTGTATGAGGACAGGGTACATGATGTATTGAAGGCTGTGGCTGTGTATGAGGACAGGATACTTGATGTAGTGAAGGCTGTGGCTGTGTATGAGGACAGGATACATGATGTAGAGAAGGCTGCGGCTGTGTATGAGGACAGGGTACATGATGTAGAGAAGGCTGCGGCTGTGTATGAGGACAGGGTACATGATGTAGAGAAGGCTGCGGCTGTGTATGAGGACAGGGTACATGATGTAGAGAAGGCTGCGGCTGTGTATGAGGACAGGATACATGATGTAGAGAAGGCTGAGGCTGTGTATGAGGACAGTATACATGATGTAGAGAAGGCTGCGGCTGTGTATGGGGATAGGGTACATGATGTAGAGAAGGCTGCGGCTGTGTATGAGGACAGGGTACATGATGTAGAGAAGGCTGTGGCTGTGTATGAGGACAGGGTACATGATGTATAGATGGCTGCGGCTGTGTATGAGGACAGGGTACATGATGTAGAGAAGGCTGCGGCTGTGTATGAGGGCAGGGTACATGATGTAGAGAAGGTTGTGTATGAGGACAGGGTACATGATGTAGAGAAGGCTGCGGCTGTGTATGAGGACAGGGTACATGATGTAGAGAAGACTGTGTATGAGCACAGTGTACATGATGTAGAGAAGGCTGTGGCTATGTATGAAGACAGTGTACATGATGTAGAGAAGGCTGCGGCTGTGTGTGAGGACAGGGTACATGATGTAGAGAAGGCTGCGGCTGTGTATGAGGACAGGGTACATGATGTAGAGAAGGCTGTGGCTGTGTATGAAGACAGTGTACATGATGTAGAGAAGGCTGCGGCTGTGTATGAGGACAGGGTACATGATGTAGAGAAGGCTGTGGCTATGTATGAAGACAGTGTACATGATGTAGAGAAGGCTGCGGCTGTGTGTGAGGACAGGGTACATGATGTAGAGAAGGCTGTGGCTGTGTATGAGTACAGGATACATGATGTAGAGAAGGCTGCGGCTGTGTATGAGGACAGGGTACATGATGTAGAGAAGGCTGTGGCTGTGTATGAGGACAGGATACATGATGTAGAGAAGGCTGTGGCTGTGTATGAGGACAGGGTACATGATGTAGAGAAGGCTGCGGCTGTGTATGAGGACAGGGTACATGATGTAGAGAAGGCTGTGGCTGTGTATGAAGACAGGGTACATGATGTAGAGAAGGCTGTGGCTGTGTATGAGGACAGGGTACATGATGTAGAGAAGGCTGTGGCTGTGTATGAGGACAGGATACATGATGTAGAGAAGGCTGCGGCTGTGTATGAGGACTGGGTACATGATGTAGAGAAGGCTGCGGCTGTGTATGAGGACAGGGTACATGATGTAGAGAAGGCTGCGGCTGTCTATGAGGACAGGGTACATGATGTAGAGAAGGCTGCGGCTGTCTATGAGGACAGGGTACATGATGTAGAGAAGGCTGTGGCTGTGTATGAGGACAGGGTACATGATGTAGAGAAGGCTGAGGCTGTGTATGAGGACAGGATACATGATGTAGAGAAGGCTGAGGCTGTGTATGAGGACAGGGTACATGATGTAGAGAAGGCTGCGGCTGTGTATGAGGACAGGGTACATGATGTAGAGAAGGCTGCGGCTGTGTATGAGGACAGGGTACATGATGTAGAGAAGGCTGCGGCTGTGTATGAGGACAGGGTACATGATGTAGAGAAGGCTGCGGCTGTGTATGAGGACAGGGTACATGATGTAGAGAAGGCTGCGGCTGTGTATGAGGACAGGGTACATGATGTAGAGAAGGCTGCGGCTGTGTATGAGGACAGGGTACATGATGTAGAGAAGGCTGCGGCTGTGTATGAGGACAGGGTACATGATGTAGAGAAGGCTGTGGCTGTGTATGAGGACAGGATACATGATGTAGAGAAGGCTGTGGCTGTGTATGGGGACAGGGTACATGATGTAGAGAAGGCTGCTGCTGTGTATGAGGACAGTATACATGATGTAGAGAAGGCTGCGGCTGTGTATGGGGACAGGGTACATGATGTAGAGAAGGCTGTGGCTGTGTATGAGGACAGGGTACATGATGTAGAGAAGGCTGCGGCTGTGTATGAGGACAGGATACATGATGTAGAGAAGGCTGTGGCTGTGTATGAGGACAGGGTACATGATGTAGAGAAGGCTGTGGCTGTGTATGAGGACAGGATACATGACGTAGAGAAGGCTGCGGCTGTGTATGAGGACAGTATACATGATGTAGAGAAGGCTGCGGCTGTGTATGAGGACTGGGTACATGATGTAGAGAAGGCTGCGGCTGTGTATGAGGACAGGATACATGATGTAGAGAAGGCTGCGGCTGTCTATGAGGACAGGGTACATGATGTAGAGAAGGCTGCGGCTGTGTATGAGGACAGGGTACATGATGTAGAGAAGGCTGCGGCTGTGTATGAGGACAGGGTACATGATGTAGAGAATTCTGCGGCTGTGTATGAGGACAGGGTACATGATGTAGAGAAGGCTGTGGCTGTGTATGAGGACAGGGTACATGATGTAGAGAAGGCTGCGGCTGTGTATGAGGACTGGGTACATGATGTAGAGAAGGCTGCGGCTGTGTAAGAGGACTGGGTACATGATGTAGAGAAGGCTGCGGCTGTGTATGAGGACAGGGTACATGATGTATTGAAGGCTGCGGCTGTGTATGAGGACAGGGTACATGATGTAGAGAAGGCTGCGGCTGTGTATGAGGACAGGGTACATGATGTAGAGAAGGCTGTGGCTGTGTATGAGGACAGGATACATGATGTAGAGAAGGCTGTGGCTGTGTATGGGGACAGGGTACATGATGTAGAGAAGGCTGCTGCTGTGAATGAGGACAGTATACATGATGTAGAGAAGGCTGCGGCTGTGTATGGGGACAGGGTACATGATGTAGAGAAGGCTGTGGCTGTGTATGAGGACAGGGTACATGATGTAGAGAAGGCTGCGGCTGTGTATGAGGACAGGATACATGATGTAGAGAAGGCTGTGGCTGTGTATGAGGACAGGGTACATGACGTAGAGAAGGCTGCGGCTGTGTATGGGGACAGGATACATGATGTAGAGAAGGCTGCGGCTGTGTATGAGGACAGGATACATGATGTAGAGAAGGCTGTGGCTGTGTATGAGGACAGGGTACATGACGTAGAGAAGGCTGTGGCTGTGTATGAGGACAGGGTACATGATGTAGAGAAGGCTGTGGCTGTGTATGAGGACAGGATACATGACGTAGAGAAGGCTGCGGCTGTGTATGAGGACAGTATACATGATGTAGAGAAGGCTGCGGCTGTGTATGAGGACTGGGTACATGATGTAGAGAAGGCTGCGGCTGTGTATGAGGACAGGATACATGATGTAGAGAAGGCTGCGGCTGTCTATGAGGACAGGGTACATGATGTAGAGAAGGCTGCGGCTGTGTATGAGGACAGGGTACATGATGTAGAGAAGGCTGCGGCTGTGTATGAGGACAGGGTACATGATGTAGAGAATTCTGCGGCTGTGTATGAGGACAGGGTACATGATGTAGAGAAGGCTGTGGCTGTGTATGAGGACAGGGTACATGATGTAGAGAAGGCTGCGGCTGTGTATGAGGACTGGGTACATGATGTAGAGAAGGCTGCGGCTGTGTAAGAGGACTGGGTACATGATGTAGAGAAGGCTGCGGCTGTGTATGAGGACAGGGTACATGATGTATTGAAGGCTGCGGCTGTGTATGAGGACAGGGTACATGATGTAGTGAAGGCTGTGGCTGTGTATGAGGACAGGATACATGATGTAGAGAAGGCTGCGGCTGTGTATGAGGACAGGGTACATGATGTAGAGAAGGCTGCGGCTGTGTATGGGGAAAGGGTGCATGATGTAGAGAAGGCTGAGGCTGTGTATGAGGACAGTGTACATGATGTAGAGAAGGCTGCGGCTGTGTATGAGGACAGGGTACATGATGTAGAGAAGGCTGCGGCTGTGTATGAGGACAGGATACATGATGTAGAGAAGGCTGAGGCTGTGTATGAGGACAGGGTACATGATGTAGAGAAGGCTGCGGCTGTGTATGGGGAAAGGGTGCATGATGTAGAGAAGGCTGAGGCTGTGTATGAGGACAGTGTACGTGATGTAGAGAAGGCTGCGGCTGTGTATGAGGACAGGGTACATGATGTAGAGAATGCTGCGGCTGTGTATGAGGACAGGATACATGATGTAGAGAAGGCTGAGGCTGTGTATGAGGACAGGGTACATGATGTAGAGAAGGCTGTGGCTGTATGAGGACAGGGTACATGATGTAGAGAAGGCAGCGGCTGTGTATGAGGACAGGATACATGATGTAGAGAAGGCTGTGGCTGTGTATGAGGACAGGATACATGATGTAGAGAAGGCTGTGGCTGTGTATGGGGACAGGGTACATGATGTAGAGAAGGCTGCTGCTGTGTATGAGGACAGGGTACATGATGTAGAGAAGGCTGTGGCTGTGTATGAGGACAGGGTACATGATGTAGAGAAGGCTGCGGCTGTGTATGAGGACAGGATACATGATGTAGAGAAGGCTGTGGCTGTGTATGAGGACAGGGTACATGATGTAGAGAAGGCTGTGGCTGTGTATGAGGACAGGATACATGACGTAGAGAAGGCTGCGGCTGTGTATGAGGACTGGGTACATGATGTAGAGAAGGCTGCGGCTGTGTATGAGGACAGGGTACATGATGTAGAGAAGGCTGCGGCTGTGTATGAGGACAGGGTACATGATGTAGAGAAGGCTGTGTATGAGGACAGGGTACATGATGTAGAGAAGGCTGTGTATGAGGACAGGGTACATGATGTAGAGAAGGCTGCGGCTGTGTATGAGGACAGCGTACATGATGTAGAGAAGGCTGCGGCTGTGTATGAGGACAGGGTACATGATGTAGAGAAGGCTGCGGCTGTGTATGAGGACAGCGTACATGATGTAGAGAAGGCTGCGGCTGTGTGTGAGGACAGGGTACATGATGTAGAGAAGGCTGCGGCTGTGTATGAGGACAGCGTACATGATGTAGAGAAGGCTGCGGCTGTGTATGAGGACAGGGTACATGATGTAGAGAAGGCTGTGTATGAGGACAGGGTACATGATGTAGAGAAGGCTGCGGCTGTGTATGAGGACAGCGTACATGATGTAGAGAAGGCTGCGGCTGTGTATGAGGACAGGGTACATGATGTAGAGAAGGCAGCGGCTGTGTATGAGGACAGGGTACATGATGTAGAGAAGGCTGTGGCTGTGTATGAGGACAGCGTACATGATGTAGAGAAGGCTGCGGCTGTGTATGAGGACAGGGTACATGATGTAGAGAAGGCTGTGTATGAGGACAGGGTACATGATGTAGAGAAGGCTGCGGCTGTGTATGAGGACAGCGTACATGATGTAGAGAAGGCTGCGGCTGTATATGAGGACAGGGTACATGATGTAGAGAAGGCAGCGGCTGTGTATGAGGACAGGGTACATGATGTAGAGAAGGCTGCGGCTGTGTATGAGGACAGGGTACATGATGTAGAGAAGGCTGCGGCTGTGTATGAGGACAGGATACATGATGTAGAGAAGGCTGCGGCTGTTTATTAGGACAGGGTACATGATGTAGAGAAGGCTGCGGCTGTGTATGAGGACAGGATACATGATGTAGAGAAGGCTGCGGCTGTTTATTAGGACAGGGTACATGATGTAGAGAAGGCTGCGGCTGTGTATGAGTACAGGGTACATGATGTAGAGAAGGCTGCGGCTGTGTATGAGGACAGAATACATGATGTAGAGAAGGCTGCGGCTGTGTATGAGGACAGGGTACATGATGTAGAGAAGGCTGAGGCTGTGTATGAGGACAGGATACATGATGTAGAGAAGGCTGCGGCTGTGTATGAGGACAGGGTACATGATGTAGAGAAGGCTGCGGCTGTGTATGAGGACAGGGTACATGATGTAGAGAAGGCTGCGGCTGTGTATGAGGACAGGGTACATGATGTAGAGAAGGCTGCGGCTGTGTATGAGGACAGGGTACATAATGTAGAGAAGGCTGCTGCTGTGCATGAGGACAGGGTACATGATGTAGAGAAGGCTGCGGCTGTGTATGAGGACAGGGTACATGATGTAGGGAAGGCTGCGGCTGTGTATGCGGACAGGGTACATGATGTAGAGAAGGCTGTGGCTGTGTATGAGGACAGGATACATGATGTAGAGAAGGCTGAGGCTGTGTATGAGGACAGGATACATGATGTAGAGAAGGCTGTGTATGGGGACAGGGTACATGATGTAGTGAAGGCTGTGTATGGGGACAGGGTACATGATGTAGTGAAGGCTGTGGCTGTGTATGAGGACAGGTTTCATGATGTAGAGAAGGCTGCTGCTGTGTATGAGGACAGGGTACATGATGTAGTGAAGGCTGTGGCTGTGTATGAGGACAGGGTACATGATGTAGTGAAGGCTGCGGCTGTGTATGAGGACAGGGTACATGATGTAGAGAAGGCTGCGGCTGTGTATGAGGACAGGGTACATGATGTAGAGAAGGCTGCGGCTGTGTATGAGGACAGGATACATGATGTAGAGAAGGCTGTGTATGAGGACAGGGTACATGATATAGAGAAGGCTGTGTATGAGGACAGGGTACATGATGTAGAGAAGGCTGTGCCTGTGTATGAGGACAGCGTACATGATGTAGAGAAGGCTGCGGCTGTGTATGAGGACAGGGTACATGATGTAGAGAAGGCTGTGTATGAGGACAGGGTACATGATGTAGAGAAGGCTGCGGCTGTGTATGAGGACAGCTTACATGATGTAGAGAAGGCTGCGGCTGTGTATGAGGACAGGGTACATGATGTAGAGAAGGCTGCGGCTGTGTATGAGGACAGGGTACATGATGTAGAGAAGGCTGCGGCTGTGTATGAGGACAGGGTACATGATGTAGAGAAGGCAGCGGCTGTGTATGAGGACAGGGTACATGATGTAGAGAAGGCTGTGGCTGTGTATGAGGACAGCGTACATGATGTAGAGAAGGCTGCGGCTGTGTATGAGGACAGGGTACATGATGTAGAGAAGGCTGTGTATGAGGACAGGGTACATGATGTAGAGAAGGCTGCGGCTGTGTATGAGGACAGCGTACATGATGTAGAGAAGGCTGCGGCTGTATATGAGGACAGGGTACATGATGTAGAGAAGGCAGCGGCTGTGTATGAGGACAGGGTACATGATGTAGAGAAGGCTGCGGCTGTGTATGAGGACAGGGTACATGATGTAGAGAAGGCTGCGGCTGTGTATGAGGACAGGATACATGATGTAGAGAAGGCTGCGGCTGTTTATTAGGACAGGGTACATGATGTAGAGAAGGCTGCGGCTGTGTATGAGGACAGGATACATGATGTAGAGAAGGCTGCGGCTGTTTATTAGGACAGGGTACATGATGTAGAGAAGGCTGCGGCTGTGTATGAGTACAGGGTACATGATGTAGAGAAGGCTGCGGCTGTGTATGAGGACAGGATACATGATGTAGAGAAGGCTGCGGCTGTGTATGAGGACAGGGTACATGATGTAGAGAAGGCTGAGGCTGTGTATGAGGACAGGATACATGATGTAGAGAAGGCTGCGGCTGTGTATGAGGACAGGGTACATGATGTAGAGAAGGCTGCGGCTGTGTATGAGGACAGGGTACATGATGTAGAGAAGGCTGCGGCTGTGTATGAGGACAGGGTACATGATGTAGAGAAGGCTGCGGCTGTGTATGAGGACAGGGTACATGATGTAGAGAAGGCTGCTGCTGTGTATGAGGACAGGGTACATGATGTAGAGAAGGCTGCGGCTGTGTATGAGGACAGGGTACATGATGTAGGGAAGGCTGCGGCTGTGTATGAGGACAGGGTACATGATGTAGAGAAGGCTGTGGCTGTGTATGAGGACAGGATACATGATGTAGAGAAGGCTGAGGCTGTGTATGAGGACACTATACATGATGTAGAGAAGGCTGTGTATGGGGACAGGGTACATGATGTAGTGAAGGCTGTGTATGGGGACAGGGTACATGATGTAGTGAAGGCTGTGGCTGTGTATGAGGACAGGTTTCATGATGTAGAGAAGGCTGCTGCTGTGTATGAGGACAGGGTACATGATGTAGTGAAGGCTGTGGCTGTGTATGAGGACAGGGTACATGATGTAGTGAAGGCTGCGGCTGTGTATGAGGACAGGGTACATGATGTAGAGAAGGCTGCGGCTGTGTATGAGGACAGGGTACATGATGTAGAGAAGGCTGCGGCTGTGTATGAGGACAGGATACATGATGTAGAGAAGGCTGTGTATGAGGACAGGGTACATGATATAGAGAAGGCTGTGTATGAGGACAGGGTACATGATGTAGAGAAGGCTGTGCCTGTGTATGAGGACAGCGTACATGATGTAGAGAAGGCTGCGGCTGTGTATGAGGACAGGGTACATGATGTAGAGAAGGCTGTGTATGAGGACAGGGTACATGATGTAGAGAAGGCTGCGGCTGTGTATGAGGACAGCTTACATGATGTAGAGAAGGCTGCGGCTGTGTATGAGGACAGGGTACATGATGTAGAGAAGGCTGCGGCTGTGTATGAGGACAGGGTACATGATGTAGAGAAGGCTGCGGCTGTGTATGAGGACAGGGTACATGATGTAGAGAAGGCTGCGGCTGTGTATGAGGACAGGGTACATGATGTAGAGGAGGCTGCGGCTGTGTATGAGGACAGGGTACATGATGTAGAGAAGGCTGTGGCTGTGTATGAGGACAGGATACATGATGTAGAGAAGGCTGCGGCTGTGTATGAGGACAGGGTACATGATGTAGAGAAGGCTGCGACTGTGTATGAGGACAGGGTACATGATGTAGTGAAGGCTGCGGCTGTGTATGAGGACAGGGTACATGATGTAGAGAAGGCTGCGGCTGTGTATGAGGACAGGATACATGATGTAGAGAAGGCTGCGGCTGTGTATGAGGACAGGGTACATGATGTAGAGAAGGCTGCGACTGTGTATGAGGACAGGGTACATGATGTAGTGAAGGCTGCGGCTGTGTATGAGGACAGGGTACATGATGTAGAGAAGGCTGCGGCTGTGTATGAGGACAGCGTACATGATGTAGAGAAGGCTGCGGCTGTGTATGGGGACAGGATACATGATGTAGAGAAGGCTGCGGCTGTGTATGAGGACAGGATACATGATGTAGAGAAGGCTGCGGCTGTGTATGGGGACAGGGTACATGATGTAGAGAAGGCTGCGGCTGTGTATGGGGACAGGGTAAATGATGTAGTGAAGGCTGCGGCTGTGTATGAGGACAGGGTACATGATGTAGAGAAGGCTGCGGCTGTGTATGGGGACAGGGTAAATGATGTATTGAAGGCTGCGGCTGTGTATGAGGACAGGGTACATGATGTAGAGAAGGCTGCGGCTGTGTATGAGGACAGGGTACATGATGTAGAGAAGGCTGCGGCTGTGTATGGGGACAGGATACATGATGTAGTGAAGGCTGTGGCTGTGTATGGGGACAGGGTACATGATGTAGAGAACGCTGCGGCTGTGTATGAGGACAGGGTACATGATGTAGTGAAGGCTGCGGCTGTGTATGGGGACAGGGTACATGATGTAGAGAAGGCTGTGGCTGTGTATGAGGACAGGGTACATGATGTAGAGAAGGCTGCGGCTGTGTATGAGAACAGGGTACATGATGTAGAGAAGGCTGCGTATGAGGACAGGATACATGATGTAGAGAAGGCTGCGGCTGTGTATGAGGACAGGGTACATGATGTAGAGAAGGCTGCGTATGAGGACAGGATACATGATGTAGAGAAGGCTGCGGCTGTGTATGAGGACAGGGTACATGATGTAGTGAAGGCTGCGGCTGTGTATGGGGACAGGGTACATGATGTAGAGAAGGCTGCGGCTGTGTATGAGGACAGGGTACATGATGTAGAGAAGGCTGCGGCTGTGTATGAGGACAGGGTACATGATGTAGAGAAGGCTGCGGCTGTGTATGAGGACAGCGTACATGATGTAGAGAAGGCTGCGGCTGTGTATGGGGACAGGATACATGATGTAGAGAAGGCTGCGGCTGTGTATGGGGACAGGATACATGATGTAGAGAAGGCTGCGGCTGTGTATGAGGACAGGATACATGATGTAGAGAAGGCTGCGTATGGGGACAGGGTACATGATGTAGAGAAGGCTGCGGCTGTGTATGAGGACAGGATACATGATGTAGAGAAGGCTGCTGCTGTGTATGAGGACAGGGTACATGATGTAGAGAAGGCTGCTGCTGTGTATGGGGACAGGGTACATGATGTAGAGAAGGCTGCGGCTGTGTATGAGGACAGGGTACATGATGTAGAGAAGGCTGCGGCTGTGTATGAGGACAGGATACATGATGTAGAGAAGGCTGCGGCTGTGTATGAGGACAGGGTACATGATGTAGAGAAGGCTGTGGCTGTGTATGAGGACAGGATACATGATGTAGAGAAGGCTGCGGCTGTGTATGAGAGCGTACATGATGTAGAGAAGGCTGCGGCTGTGTATGAGGACAGGATACATGATGTAGAGAAGGCTGCGGCTGTGTATGAGAGCGTACATGATGTAGAGAAGGCTGCGGCTGTGTATGAGAGCGTACATGATGTAGAGAAGGCTGCGGCTGTGTATGAGGACAGCGTACATGATGTAGAGAAGGCTGCGGCTGTGTATGAGGACAGCGTACATGATGTAGAGAAGGCTGCGGCTGTGTATGAGGACAGGGTACATGATGTAGAGAAGGCTGCGGCTGTGTATGAGGACAGGGTACATGATGTAGAGAAGGCTGCGGCTGTGTATGGGGACAGGGTACATGATGTAGAGAAGGCTGCGGCTGTGTATGAGGACAGGGTACATGATGTAGAGAAGGCTGCGGCTGTGTATGAGGACAGGGTACATGATGTAGAGAAGGCTGTGGCTGTGTATGAGGACAGGGTACATGATGTAGAGAAGGTTGCGGCTGTGTATGAGGACAGGATACATGATGTAGAGAAGGCTGTGGCTGTGTATGAGGACAGCGTACATGATGTAGAGAAGGCTGCGGCTGTGTATGAGGACAGGATACATGATGTAGAGAAGGCTGTGGCTGTGTATGAGGACAGGGTACATGATGTAGAGAAGGCTGCTGCTGTGTATGAGGACAGCGTACATGATGTAGAGAAGGCTGTGGCTGTGTATGAGGACAGCGTACATGATGTAGAGAAGGCTGCGGCTGTGTATGAGGACAGGATACATGATGTAGAGAAGGCTGCGGCTGTGTATGAGGACAGGATACATGATGTAGAGAAGGCTGTGGCTGTGTATGAGGACAGGGTACATGATGTAGAGAAGGCTGCTGCTGTGTATGAGGACAGGATACATGATGTAGAGAAGGCTGTGGCTGTGTATGAGGACAGCGTACATGATGTAGAGAAGGCTGCGGCTGTGTATGAGGACAGGATACATGATGTAGAGAAGGCTGCGGCTGTGTATGAGGACAGGATACATGATGTAGAGAAGGCTGTGGCTGTGTATGAGGACAGGGTACATGATGTAGAGAAGGCTGTGGCTGTGTATGAGGACAGGGTACATGATGTAGAGAAGGTTGCGGCTGTGTATGAGGACAGGATACATGATGTAGAGAAGGCTGTGGCTGTGTATGAGGACAGCGTACATGATGTAGAGAAGGCTGTGGCTGTGTATGAGGACAGGGTACATGATGTAGAGAAGGCTGCGGCTGTGTATGAGGACAGGATACATGATGTAGAGAAGGCTGTGGCTATGTATGAAGACAGTGTACATGATGTAGAGAAGGCTGCGGCTGTGTATGAGGACAGCGTACATGATGTTGAGAAGGCTGCGGCTGTGTATGAGGACAGGATACATGATGTAGAGAAGGCTGCGGCTGTGTATGGGGACAGGATACATGATGTAGAGAAGGCTGCGGCTGTGTATGAGGACAGCGTACATGATGTAGAGAAGGCTGCGGCTGTGTATGAGGACAGGGTACATGATGTAGAGAAGGCTGCGGCTGTGTATGAGGACAGGGTACATGATGTAGAGAAGGCTGCGGCTGTGTACGATGATGGCAATGCTACTAGTGTTGGTATGGGGTGAGGTATCATTGGCGTTGTGAAGATTTGAGGTGGGTTGTAATAATCATCTAGGCAGGTTATAAATGCAACTGTTTTTTAATCCTTACATCCATGGTGTGAAGACCCGGGGTCTTCTGTGGGCATAACCCTACTCAGACAACACAGGGTGAGGGTAAAACAGCGTGGCAATACTTTATTGAACCACAATGCGGACAATAAACACATTGAACAGTCCCAGCAAATACTCAATATGCTACAACATTACACAATTTCCGCTCCACCCACCTGGGATAGAACAGCTGTAAATTTGTGACTTCCAGGGCCAACTACCTTGACCAGTGGCCCCCCGGTTCTGGCGGGCCCCCACAGAGAGAAGATAGCGGCAAACTTAGGAAGCTAGCAGTCCATCGAGGTACAAGGCCAGGAAATCCGAGGGTCCCACCCTGGCCTCTCAGAGAGTTTCCATGGGGCCAGATGACCGGTGTGTCCCAATCTGGCTTCTCTGAATGTCTCCATGGGTTCCGGGCGACCGGTGGGTCCTTCCTGGCAACCCCAAACAACATATCAATGGGGCCAGGTGACTTCATCGTCTCCCCAAAAAGTATCCATGGTCTTTCTGATGGCCAGTGGAGCAGATCCATATCTTTCCATTCAGGGCCGATACCCTTAGGTATCATGTAGAATCCAAATCTGTGTCTCTTTGCATGGATCTGCCATGCAATCCAGCTACTCTCCTGAAGGATGTCTCTCATTCTCCTTGTAAAGTCTTTCTGAATCTCTGTTTCACGTCTGACTGCTACAGAAGCACATGTCCCTTAAAAATAGTTAGTTGTCTGTGCAAGTACACATTCACAGGTAAGGGGTTAGGGAGGGCATAACTCACAGGGCTCAGCTATCATTGTTTGAGCTAATCTATTTACATAATTGTAAATCACAGGGGATATTGTAAATGAACTTTCAGCTGACTTAGTATAATATGTAATTATCATAGTAACAAACAACATTGTTCCCCTAACCAAAAGGAGACAGCAATCAGAGTTATACAAATACTGGTCTGTCCTTTAGAAATACAAAAACTTATACAAGTCAATTTAAACACAATAGTCTTTTTCTCTTAGATTAACAAATCAAATCATCTGGCTAATTAAGATTATAGGCTGTATCGTCACACATGGTTTTACAACTCTGGGTAGATGTCAGAAAAAATTGCCCCCCCCATTTCACAAGATCCTCTCCCTGGGGCAGGTAGTTCCACTGTCCCCATACCAGGATTTTGTATCTCCCACCAGTATAGTATATAGTCACAGTCCACGCTCCTCCAGATACTCCTACAGATAATACAACTGAAGCCCATGTACCCATCATCAACAGTTCCTTAGAAAGTTCCCAAAATCCAAATGACAGATCCCTCAACCGTAGCAGGGGGAACCAGCCCAGCCGGCAATCGATCTCTAAAACTCCATAGGCCATCCATCCATGGGCACCAGGACCTCAGCCTAGATCCTTTCCCTTCGACATCATCCCACTATCTCTCTGACTAAACATGTAGCTTATTCCTCCCTTCCTGGGATCAGCCCCCTGAATGGTCAGAAGTGTTCACACCCTCCCCTCCAAAGCCAACTGTCCATTGGTGGAGGTATTTTTGTCAGGTGGAACCCATCACCTTGGACTGCATGTGAGACTCCCTGTGGTGACGACTCAGCTGGGTCTTCTTTCCCCATCTACACAATTGACTAGTGGCTGGGAGAACAATGTCTTGATGCCCCTGAGACACTTACGAGATTAATGGAATGATTGCTTTACCTTTAGCAATCTTCTGTCTGGCCTTATGTATACATAAGATCCAACAGGCATGTCTTCCTCTGCTTACTGTCACTGAATGGAAACATTAATCCCTGTAGCTGATCACTTTCCAAGTGATATTAATACACTAAAGCCCCCGTCTCACATAGCGATATCGCTAGCGAGATCGCTGCTGTGTCACGGTTTTGGTGACTCACCAGCGACCTCACCAGCGATGTCGCTATGTGTGACACTTTGCAACGATCAGGCCCCTGATGTAAGGTCGCTGATCGTTGCAAAGTGTCCTGGATCATTTTTTGGTCGCTGGCCTCCCGCTGGCCAGCACACATCGCTGTGTGTGACCAGCGGGACCAACGATCTGGCTGGTAACTATGGTAAACATCGGGTTACTAGGGGCACGCGCGCACTTAGTAACCCGCTGTTTACCATGGATACCACTCTGCTACGGTGCTCGGAGGCTCCCGCGCACCGTAACAGAGTGGTATCCATGGTAAACAGCGGGTTACTAGGGGCACAAGCGCACTTAGTAACCCGATGTTTACCATAGTTACCAGCCTGCTCCTGCTTGCAGCAGGCTGGTAACGGGAGCAGGACATCGTGGAACGATTCTTTCCACGATATCGCTGCTCCCCTGATCGCTGGTGATCCTGCCTGTTTGACAGCTCACCAGCGATGTATTAGCGATGCAGCAACGATCCCTGACAGGTCGTATCGTTGTCGGGATCGCTGCTGCATCGCTTAGTGTGACGGGGCCTTTAAACTGATGAGCAAGCAAATCTCTAATAAACACAACAATAAGATTGAAGTAACCGGTGCTCCGTGCTGGAAAAAGTCTGCTTCCCTTAGAGCTGTGGACTCCGCTGTACACGCAATGGTCCAATAATCTTTAGTAAGTGGCTAGCTGCTACACAGGTATTCTCTACAATAGGACCAGGAGCAAAGTCTTATTTAGCTGAGCTAATGACCTTCTAAAGATGTTCCATAAGGCCGCTCATTCCCCTTATCAGAAGATGTATGTCGCGGTCACCAAGGAATTAGTAATACAGTGTAATCCACCATCTATATGAGCCTTTGCTAGTGCCTCTGAGCAATGGCTTAGCAGCACTACTGCTTGTGAATTATGTAATGTGGCCAGTCGTAGTAGTGTTGGTCTTCCTTGTGTTGTGGCATTGTAGTGCCTAAGAATTTTGGGACGTTAGTCGCAATGATGGGGCGGTAGTAATATCACCAGACAATATTGGCGCCTACCAAATTATCTTTCCTTTGCA
The DNA here is from genome assembly GCF_046119375.1 of Phyllobates terribilis. Classification (NCBI taxonomy): domain Eukaryota; kingdom Metazoa; phylum Chordata; class Amphibia; order Anura; family Dendrobatidae; genus Phyllobates; species Phyllobates terribilis. Next base: position 32,681,527 of record NW_027362762.1, on the reverse strand, counting down.
GGCGCTCTGTCAGTGGTCCGGGCTTTAGACCGTGAAGAGACGGCTGGGTATAACCTGACAGTGGTAGCCATGGATTACGGCTCTCCTCGGCTGTCCAGCACACAGACGCTTTCCATCTCCGTTCTCGATGTGAATGATGAGGTACCGGCCTTTGAGAAAATGCAGTATGAAGGCAATGTTAAGGAAAATCAAGCGTCAGGCACCACTGTCCTCAGACTCCAGGCGGTGGACCGCGATCTTGGTGAGTACAGGATGATGCAGGAATGAAATGAATGGAAATTAGTGGTTTCAATGTAAACCTTTCACCCTCCCAATCTTATATACCATTCAGGCCCCGGAGGACGTGTCACGTATGGAGGTGTCACAGGCGATGAATTCTCACTAGATCCTCAAAGTGGAGTCCTCACCACAAAGAAGCCACTTGACCGGGAGAAAAGAGATATCTACAAACTGACAGGTACATATAAAACACCACGACATCCACGACCCAGACATCGCTACATGTATATGTATACTGACATCTTGGCCCATCATGTGTTGTAGCGTATGCCCAGGATGGAGGTTCCCCATCAAAGGTGTCTGAGGTCAGGATCCACATCACTGTTGGAGATGAGAATGACAACGCTCCCGTGTTTCAGACTGACAGCATCTTCCTTGAAGTTCCAGAGAATCAGGAGCCAATGACACTATGTGTCCTCCGAGCCTGGGACCTGGACATGGGAAGTAATGGGCAGCTACAATACTGTCTGATAGGTAAGGGTCCTTCACATGTCCTCCTTTTTCTGCAGATGGTTGATGCACCGATGATAATAAGACTATTATATGACCACACATGCAGGCATGAAGTCATAGTAACTTAGGTTCATGACACCATGTTTCACGTTAACTGATAGTTTCTTTGGTTCCTGGTGCCTCATTTCTCATTGAATTTCATGATATTTGTGAGAAGCTGGCCTTGGACTTAAGACTATTGGACCAATGAATATAGAGCAGAATCTATGGCTTTAAGGGATGTTGACTTTTTTCAGCACGGAGCACCGATTACGTGCCTCAGGAATTAGGGTTTCCATTCAGTGACAGTAAGCAGTGGAAGATGTGCAGGCTCGATCTTATGTATACATATGGCCAGACACAAGATTGGTAATCAAGTAAAGCAATCATTCCGTAACTCTCATTAGTGTCTCAGGGGCCTCAAGTCATTGTTCTCCCAGCCACTAGTCCCATTGTGTGGCTGGGGTTAGTAGATCCAGTGGACCTGTCACCACAGGGGGTCTTACATGCAGTCCCAGGTGACGGTGCGCAGCCCAATTCCAGGGGGGTAGCTTGTGGTATTTAGGACACTGACAAGAAAATGGAGGGGTTGTTGTTGCTGGCTGGTGCTGGATACATGTTCTACAGTCGTGTTACCCATTGTCTGGAGGAGTATAGGCTGCGACTGCAGATTATACCGTCGGGAGATACAATTTCTGTGGACCAACCAAAAGTTAGGAGACAGTGGGTATCGCCTGGTACTGGGGCAGTGGAACTATCGGCCCCAGGATGGGATCTTGTGGATTGGGGACATTGCATTGTGACCATCTACCCAGAATTGCTGTAAGACCGTGGACGTAAGGAATAAAAACAGTTACATCGTTAACCTGTCTAGGTGATTATTACAACCCACAACCTCAGATCTTCATAGGTTCCTGATTCCACATTTCTCATTGACTTCAAAGAAAATATGTTAGTTTCCCCCCATCATGTTTCTCATTGTCTTCCATGATGGTATCTCAGGTTTCTGATCCCATGTTTCCCAATAACTCGCATGACATTATCTTAGATTCCTGAATGTATGTTTCTGGTTGGCTTGAAATTGTACATTTTTGATGCTACACTTCTTGTTGCCATCCTTAACAATATTTTAGTTTTCTGATTTAAATATTTTTCGTTGGCCTCCATAATAGTATCTTTGGTTTCTAACACTTTGTTTAACCTGGGCCGGCTCCAGGTTTTCCTGGGCCCCGGGTGAAAGAGTCTCCGTGGGCCCCTTTAGCACATACCACCATTCATGATGCACAGGAACAGCGGAGAAATATAGGTATACAACACAGGGCCCAGCCTGCCCCCTCATCCTTCACATATGCAGACATGCACATGTGTCACCCAGGGGGATATAGGGGACTCGGTGCCTTTTACCTTGTTTAGGAGGTCACGGCAGTCGGCTCCCGGGCCCGTACTCTGGGGTCTCTCTTGAAAAGGGGTTTTAGTGCACAGTTTGTCTCGTGACGCCACCTGTGGTTTCTGGTAATGGTTACCGGCGCTGCTGCAGACCTCTGGGGGTGATGGGATGGCAGCTGGGATGTTTCTGCTCCCCACAGGCGGAGCGGGCCCCCGGAGCAGTGTAGGTGCAAATGGTGGAGACGCTGGGGCTTGTAGTACAGGAGAGATGGCACAGCAGGAGTAACTGACAGAGACAGGGGATTCACTTCAGGTACGGACCAGGGTACTCAGTAGGATGGGTGCACTTCAGGACTTCTCCCCAGTGAGCGGGTATAAGGCCTCCTGGTCCGTGTCTGCCTCTCTCTAAGCTCCTGGCCAGCCTGCAACTGAGCCTAGCTTCTGTGTCGTGCTGTTCCTTCACCGGTCGCTTGGTAGTAGGACCTTTTTCTGGCAACCACTATCCCTGGACGAAGGGGCCTTCGTGGTTCCTAGTCCTGTCAAGAGTTTAGCTTCAGGTCGACCAGGGACTTGTAGTCCTCCTGGTATGCCGGTGATCCCTACTGGGTATAAAGAACCCCGTAGGCACAGACCCGGTGTCTGGTTTGTGTCTTGGGGTGAGCCTATGATGCTCCTCCGCCCCCTTAACTCCTCTCTCCTCTCCTCTTTACCTCCGGCCACACTCGGGGGCCCTCAATACAGCAGCAGACGTGCTGCGTCTTCACTGCTCTCAGTGGCAGCACACTCTCCAACTCTCTGACTCTGTCTAACTGAACTGCCTGGCTCCACCCTCCCTATATACAGTACAGACCAAAAGTTTGGACACACCTTCTCATTTAAAGATTTTTCTGTATTTTCATGACTTTGAAAATTGTACATTCACACTGAAGGCATCAAAACTATGAATTACCACATGTGGAATTATATACTTAACAAAAAAGTGTGAAACAACTGAAAATATGTCTTATATTCTAGGTTCTTCACAGTAGCCACCTTTTGCTTTGATGACTGCTTTGCACACTCTTGGCATTCTCTTGATGAGCTTGTTGACTGCCATGATGGTGTTATGAACTTAACACACACTCACTCACAGGTAACAGGAAAAAGGGAAGACCTGCTATAGCGAGATACAACACCCACACCAAACTGGTCCCTGTACAGACTAGAAAGACCCTAGCCACACAACACAAAAACACCACTTTGGACCTCGCTCCCTAAAAGGCCATCGAGGGAACATGGTTAGGTAAGAGATAACCCTCCGGAGCTTGACGAGAGGCTTTAGCTCTAGCACTAATTCTGCATCTATGGACAAACTCTTCAATATCCCTATGAGCATTCTGCCACCAAAAAGACCTAGAAAGCGTCAGAAGAACCCGGATGCCTAGCTAAAATGGATTTCATTAAGAAGATCTACATGTAAAGAGGGCGGTACCTGTAGTTTGTTTATAGGTAAACTTTCCATTGCACTGCCCTAAGCATCCTGAATGTGCAGCCAGAGATCTACCCTCAGGGCACCAACCACCATCCCCTCACTAAAAATCTTGACTGGATTTTTGTCCCTCAACTCTAGGATAAAGTTATCGGAGAAAGCATCAGCCTTGATATGCTTAGATCCGGGCAAAAAAAGGGCCCACCGGTCCTGTCTGGTGTTTAAGCACTTAGCAGCCTCAACATATAACAGGTTATTATGGTTGGTAAAGGCAATCACCTTATGTCTTGCACCATCCAACCAATGTCTCCTTTCACCAAAGGCTCTTTTAACCGCCAGAAGTTCTCGGTCACTTATATCCTAATTAGATTCCTGAGTGAACTTCTGGGAGTAAAAAGCACAAGGACTGTAGACCAGCATGTTCTTAATCTGGTCTGAAAGTCCCTGGAAGAACTGACCCCGAAGAGTGGGGTCATTTCAGTGGGTCTCTGTAGCGTCGGCGTCCCTGCCCTCTGCTAGGCAGGGACGCTGTTCCCCTCACCTCTCTGCTCCGTGCCCGGCGTCCTCCTCCCGCTCTGCTGGCAGCGCGCGCTCCTTCCTGGCCACTGTGCTTAGGGCGCGCGCGCTCCCTCCCTCTTAAAGGGGCCGCGCGCGCCGTCCTAAGGAGTCCCCGGCCAATGGCCGGAGGACTTCACCATATATAAGGCACCTCCTCCAAAATGGAGGTGCCCGAGCAATGTTGTTGCACTGTTCACTACTCTGCTTCAGCCCTCAGGTCCCGTTGCCAGTTACCTGCCTGATTCCTGCCAGAGTCCTGCCAGTTTGCTGTCTGTTTCCTGCCTGATATTCCTGCTACCTGCTTGCTAGCCTGAGGTCCGACGGTCTGCCTTCCTACTCCTGTCAGGCTGTCTATGGACCAGCTTGGCCGCTCACCTGGGAGCGCACATCTGCTACCTGCCTGCTAGCCTTCCTGGAGGCTCCGCCGTCACGTGCTGTGACCACCTGCTATTCCAGAGACTCCTGCCCGCTCACCTGGGAGCGCTCCTCCGCTACCTGCCTGCTTGCCTACCTGGAGGCTCCGCCGTCACGTGCTGTGACCACCTGCTATTCCAGAGACTCTTGCCCGCTCACCTGGGAGCGCTCATCTGATACCTGTCTGTTGGACTTCCTGGAGGCTCCGCCGTCACATGCTGTGACCACCCGATTATCCAGAGACTCTCGCCCGCTCACCTGGGAGCGCTCATCTGATACCTGTCTGTTGGACTTCCTGGAGGCTCCGCCGTCACATGCTGTGACCACCCGATTATCCAGAGACTCTCGCCTGCTCACCTGGGAGCTCACGTCTATCATCTGCCGCCACAGGTCGTACCAATCCTTTACCCAGAGACTGCCCCGGTCACTTGCCGTGACCTCCTGCCCGTTCATCCAGAGACTGCCCCGGTCACTTGCCGTGACCTCCTGCCCGTTCATCCAGAGACTGCCCCGGTCACTTGCCGTGACCTCCTGCCCGTTCATCCAGAGACTGCCCCGGTCACTTGCCGTGACCTCCTGCCCGTTCATCCAGAGACTGCCCCGGTCACTTGCCGTGACCTCCTGCCCGTTCATCCAGAGACTGCCCCGGTCACTTGCCGTGACCTCCTGCCCGTTCATCCAGAGACTGCCCCGGTCACTTGCCGTGACCTCCTGCCCGTTCATCCAGAGACTGCCCCGGTCACTTGCCGTGACCTCCTGTCCGTTCATTCAGAGACTGTCCCAGTCACCTGCTGTGACTGCCTGCCCGTCTACCCTGGTCGCCACCCGCTCCCTTACAAGGACCGCCCCCTTGTATAGTAGCTCAGAGGTTCCGCCTCCCAGACCCGTTACAGTTTGCTCGGGCCATGGAACCCGGTGGCACCCAAGCTCCCTCGCTCTCGGACCTCTGTCATGAACTGTCCCGTCAGAGGTCCCAACAGGAGTCCATCCTGGGTCACCTGCGGAATGTCAATTCTCGCCTGGACACTCTGACTGCTCCACCAGCAACCACCGCCAGTGCCATGACTCGCAACCCGGCAGCCCCGCTGCCCACCAATACCATGGTATCCTACCCCGGACCCCGGCTTTCTGCACCTCCTCGCTTCGGAGGCGACTCCGCCCAGGCTCGGGGATTCATAAATCAGTGCACCCTGCACTTTGAACTCCTGTCCCACCAGTTTAACTCCGACCGGGCCAAAATTGCCTTCATCATGTCCCATCTCACCGGGGAGGCCCTGGCCTGGCTAAATCCTCTATGGGAGAGAGGAGACCCCCTGGTGTCCGACTTGCCTGCCTTTCTCATGGCTTTCCGGAAAGTCTTCGACGAACCCGGACGGAAGACCTCATCCGCATCATCTCTGCTACGCCTCCGTCAGGGAAGTCTCACCGTGGGCCAATATGCCATACGGTTCCGTACCCTTGCCTCGGAGCTGGCCTGGGATAACGACGCTCTGGTATCCGTCTTCTGGGAGGGTCTGTCCGGCCGTATTAAAGATGAACTTGCCGGTCGGGACATTCCTACCACTCTCGATGACCTAATAACTCTTGCCACCCGGATTGACCTACGGTTCCAGGAGCGTGCCAAAGAGGTCACCCGTGAGAGGAGGTTTCCACGTCTAGCTCCTACTTTTCAGAAATCCGTCTCTCCCCAGGTACACTCTCCTGAGCCTATGCAGGTCGACCAGACCAAGATGGTCAAAACCCGTCAGGACTTACGCCGTGCCGAAGGGAGCTGCTTCTACTGTGGCAGTAAGGAGCACCGGATCCGTACCTGCCCGGAGAGGTCGGGAAACGCCTGTGTCTAGGTTCGCTCAGAGAGGTCAACCTAGACAAGAATAAATCCTCTCCATCTCTGCTACTGTCAGTCTCTATTATCTGCAGGGAGAATCGTTATTTCGAACTAGCCCAACTTGACTCTGGAGCGGCCGGGAATCTTATCTCACAGTCCCTGGTAGAAAAATACCGCATTCCCACCAAACCTCTGGCTATACCATTATCTGTTGCTGCCGTGGATGGAGGCCTCTTACCACGTCCCATCCAACTCATCACCGAATCCGTAACTCTGCAGGTGGGAATGCTGCACTCTGAGAGCATCTCTTTTCATGTTCTGCCTGGACTCTCTCACGCCCTCTTACTAGGTCTACCTTGGCTCCAGAGACATGCACCCGTGCTTGACTGGCAGACCGGAGAAGTCCTTCGCTGAGGACAGGACTGTCATAAGACTTGTTTGGTTCCTGTTCATCCCGTCCGTCCTTCTCCTACCCCAACTAATCTACCTGGACTTCCGATTCCCTGTTGGTCATTTGCTGATGTCTTTAATAAAAAGGAGGCAGAGACATTACCCCCTCATAGACCATACGACTGTCCTATCGACCTGTTACCCGGTACTACTCCTCCCCGTGGGCGTATTTACCCATTGTCCGCAGCTGAGACCCGGTCGATGTCCGAATATATTGAGGAGAATTTGGCCAGGGGATTCATACGGAAATCTACCTCCCCGGCGGGAGCAGGCTTCTTCTTCGTAAAAAAGAAGGACGGCTCTCTCCGTCCCTGTATAGACTATAGAGGCCTTAACCAGATCACGGTGAAGAATAAGTACCCCCTTCCGCTCATTCCAGAATTATTTGATCGCCTGAGGGGGGCTAGAGTCTTCACCAAACTGGACCTCCGTGGGGCGTACAACCTGGTCCGTATCCGTCAAGGGGATGAATGGAAGACTGCATTCAACACCCGGGACGGCCACTATGAATATCTGGTAATGCCCTTTGGTCTCTGTAACGCTCCTGCCGTCTTTCAAGAGTTGGTCAATGACATCTTCCGGGACCTTCTCTACTCCTGCGTTGTGGTGTACCTGGACGACATCTTGGTCTTCTCTCCGGATCTCCAGACTCACCGGAGGGACGTTCGTCAGGTCCTGCTCAGGCTCAGGCAGAACCACCTCTTCGCTAAATATGAGAAGTGCCTCTTTGAGCAGACCTCGCTTCCGTTTTTGGGCTACATTATTTCTCAGACCGGCCTACGAATGGATCCAGAGAAACTGTCTGCCATCGAGAAATGGCCCCGACCGGAGGGGTTGAAGGCCATTCAGCGGTTCCTGGGCTTCGCCAACTACTACCACCTCTTCATACCGCACTTCTCTTCCCGGACTGCCCCAATTTCCGCGCTCACCCGTAAGGGTACTAATCCCAAAGAGTGGCCGCCCGAAGCAGAGGAGGCCTTTCTTTCCTTAAAACAGGCCTTCTCCTCCGCCCCGGTGCTGCATCGTCCGGACGGCAACAAGCAGTTCTTTCTGGAGGTTGACGCCTCCTCCTCTGGAGCCGGAGCTGTACTTACTCAAAAATCTTCTTCCGGGAGGATGGTAGCTTGCGGCTTCTTCTCCAAACTCTTCTCCTCTTCTGAGCGCAATTATTCCATAGGAGACCGAGAGTTATTGGCCATGAAGCTGGCATTGGAGGAGTGGCGTTACCTACTCGAGGGGGCTCTTCACCCGGTAATAATTTACACTGACCACAAGAACTTGGCTTATCTCCAGCATGCCCAGAGACTTAATCCGCGCCAAGCCCGGTGGTCCTTGTTTTTTGCTCGCTTTGATTTTGTTCTACATTTTCGCCCGGCTGACAAAAACATCAAAGCAGACGCCTTGTCCCGATCCTTTCTGGTGTCTGATCTCGAGGAAGAACCTAAACATATCATCGATCCCGCCAGAGTAATGCAGGTGGCTCCCGTGAGTCTAAATCGTCTCCCTCCCGGTAAAACGTTCGTATCGGTACCTGATCGGGAGAAGATCCTACACTGGGGTCATTCGTCTAAACTAGCTGGCCACGCCGGTCAGAAAAAGACCCTCCAGCTTATTTCCCGGCACTACTGGTGGCCTAACCTGCGCAAGGATGTAATAGACTTTGTTTCTGCCTGTGTGTCCTGTGCCCGCAACAAAGTTCCGAGACACCTGCCAGACGGTCGCCTTCTTCCTCTGCCAGTACCTGCTGCCCCCTGGCAGCATATAGCGATGGACTTCATTACTGATCTTCCCGTCTCTGCCGGTTGTACGGTCATTTGGGTGGTCGCTGACCGCTTTTCCAAGATGGCTCACTTCATTCCCCTGCCAGGCCTCCCGTCTGCACCCGAGCTGGCTAAAGACTTTATCCGCCACATCTTCCGTCTTTATGGCCTGCCCCGTCACATCGTGTCGGATCGTGGGGTACAGTTCACTTCTCGTTTCTGGAGAGCCACTTGTAAATTGCTAGACGTCACCCTGGACTTCTCCTCCGCTTACCACCCACAGTCTAATGGTCAAGTGGAGCGGATCAATCAGATCCTGACCAGTTACCTCCGGCACTTCGTTAATGCCCACCATTCTGACTGGGTGGATCTCCTGCCATGGGCCGAATTCTCGTACAACAATCACGAGAGCGAATCTTCCTCCAAATCCCCGTTTTTTGTAGTCTTCGGTCAGCATCCTCGGATCCCGTTTCCCGTCTCCACCTCGGTGGACAATCCGGCTGCGGAATCTCTTGTTAACAAATTTTCCTCCACATGGGAGAGTACCCGGTCCGCACTCCTTCTGTCATCCGAGCGTATGAAAAAACACGCTGACAAAAAACGTCTGGATCCTCCTCAATTCCGTCCAGGGGATAAGGTCTGGCTCTCGTCCAAGTATGTCCGGCTCAAGATTCCTTCCTATAAGTTAGGGCCTCGGTTCATCGGTCCTCTGGAAGTCATCAGTCAGATCAACCCGGTGGCCTATAAATTGAAACTCCCGGCCAACTTGCGGATCCCTAACTCCTTCCATGTATCTCTCCTCAAACCTGTGGTACTTAACTCTTTTTCCAAGTCTACAGGTACGCCTCCTGCTCCGGTTTCCGCTGAAAACGAATTTGAGGTAGAGAACATTCTGGCCACCAAAAGGGTAAGAGGGAAGACCTTTTTTCTAGTAGATTGGAAGGGGTTTGGTCCTGAAGAGAGAACGTGGGAGCCCCGGGAGAACATCCATGCCCCTCTCATCCTTGCTAAATTTCTGTCTGGCCTAAAAAAGGGGGGGCCTAAAGGGGGGGGTACTGTAGCGTCGGCGTCCCTGCCCTCTGCTAGGCAGGGACGCTGTTCCCCTCACCTCTCTGCTCCGAGCCCGGCGTCCTCCTCCCGCTCTGCTGGCAGCGCGCGCTCCTTCCCGGCCACTGTGCTTAGGGCGCGCGCGCGCTCCCTCCCTGCCTCTTAAAGGGGCCGCGCGCGCCGTCCTAAGGAGTCCCCGGCCAATGGCCGGAGGACTTCACCATATATAAGGCACCTCCTCCAAAATGGAGGTGCCCGAGCAATGTTGTTGCACTGTTCACTACTCTGCTTCAGCCCTCAGGTCCCGTTGCCAGTTACCTGCCTGATTCCTGCCAGAGTCCTGCCAGTTTGCTGTCTGTTTCCTGCCTGATATTCCTGCTACCTGCTTGCTAGCCTGAGGTCCGACGGTCTGCCTTACTACTCCTGTCAGTCTGTCTATGGACCAGCTTGGCCGCTCACCTGGGAGCGCACATCTGCTACCTGCCTGCTAGCCTTCCTGGAGGCTCTGCCGTCACGTGCTGTGACCACCTGCTATTCCAGAGACTCCTGCCCGCTCACCTGGGAGCGCTCCTCCGCTACCTGCCTGCTTGCCTACCTGGAGGCTCCGCCGTCACGTGCTGTGACCACCTGCTATTCCAGAGACTCTTGCCCGCTCACCTGGGAGCGCTCATCTGATACCTGTCTGTTGGACTTCCTGGAGGCTCCGCCGTCACATGCTGTGACCACCCGATTATCCAGAGACTCTCGCCCGCTCACCTGGGAGCGCTCATCTGATACCTGTCTGTTGGACTTCCTGGAGGCTCCGCCGTCACATGCTGTGACCACCCGATTATCCAGAGACTCTCGCCCGCTCACCTGGGAGCGCTCATCTGATACCTGTCTGTTGGACTTCCTGGAGGCTCCGCCGTCACATGCTGTGACCACCCGATTATCCAGAGACTCTCGCCCGCTCACCTGGGAGCGCTCATCTGATACCTGTCTGTTGGACTTCCTGGAGGCTCCGCCGTCACTTGCCGTGACCTCCTGCCCGTTCATCCAGAGACTGCCCCGGTCACTTGCCGTGACCTCCTGTCCGTTCATTCAGAGACTGTCCCAGTCACCTGCTGTGACTGCCTGCCCGTCTACCCTGGTCGCCACCCGCTCCCTTACAAGGACCGCCCCCTTGTATAGTAGCTCAGAGGTTCCGCCTCCCAGACCCGTTACAGTCTCTACTGCCCAGCCTCTAAACTATGAGCAATAGTCCTCAGCTCTACGGCCTCCCTGAACCAATTTACCAATCTTGGACTCAGCCACAGCGACTTTGTCAGGGACATCATAAATGAAGCCAAGAGCCTAGAAAAATGCCTCAACAGAGGACAATACTGGGGAATCCCTAGGCAGAGATAGTGCCCAAGCCTGTGGAGCTGCACAGAGCAAAGACAAAACAATGCCTACTTGTTGACTCTCGGACCCAGAGGAGACAGGACATAGGCAAAAGTATAATTTACACAGGGAAAAAAAGATTGAGAGCTTACTTCTGTCCCCGTCTAAGCACTCCGGCAACTTCACCATGGGTTCAACCACGATGGCCCGTGTCATTTTTAGCAGCGGAACATGTGAGCTGTTGTTGACGTTGACACATTCATATAGAGTAGAGAGGGAAAGCTAAGGAGAGACAAAAATAAACGGAACAAGAATAACCTCCCAGAAACCAAAAGAGGTGAAAGGAAGAGGAACTGGGAAGGAAACAAATAGACTCACTGCAGGAATTCAACAGCTGTTCACCATGCAAGGTAAAACCCTTAGCTGAAAGGCTGGAACTCCTAAACCCAAGTCCAGCTAGAGGTATAGCCAGCAAGGAAGTGCAGTGAAGGGTGAACATATAAAATCAAACCTCGGAATGTGACAGGGCAGACCAAAACGGGAAAATAGAAAACAACTGGAGACTGTCACGTAAGGTGAGAGAAAGACTAAGTGCAACACGAAGGGAAGAGGGGGAGGAGGCCCAAACACTAAGGAAAGGGGGAGTGGAGACCCCTAGGCAGATCTAATATCACCCTGCCTACCCTATCGTCCCGATATAGGTTCCACACCTATCACCGAGCAGGAACCTAAGCCCTGAATGTCCCTAGAGCTTGACCCTAGATAGGGAGGGGATGGGGTGAGCTCTAGTCAGGCCCCACTACAAACTAAAGACAATGCCTCACTACAAACTAAAGACAACAAGGTAGGCAACAAAGGGGATTCACTTAGCTTGAGTAGACACCAGAGAGATAACGCCAACTGTCCTCCAAGGGCACCAGAGAAGAAACTAGCTGACTGCTAGTGCTCCAATCCTGTAGAGGTACATAGAACTATCACTGGCGACTTTCTGGAGAAACTGAGACTTTTTAACTACCCAGCAAGGGTGTGTCAATCAGCAGCAGAAGGTGGAGGTTGCTGCTGGATCCTAAAGGAAGAAGGATATAACTGCACGGTGGCTCAGTGGTTAGCACTGCAGCCTTGCAGCGCTGCGGTCCTGGGTTCAAATCCCCCCAAGGACAACAAGGAGTTTGTATGTTCTCCCCGTGTTTGCATGGGTTTCCTCCGGGTTCTCCGATTTCCTCCCACACTCCAAAGGTATACTGATAAGGAATGTAGATTGTGAGCCCCAATGGGGACAGTGCCAACTAATGTCTGTAATTTTTCTGAATTGTAAAGCGCTGAAGAATATGTTAGCGCTATATAAATAAAAAGATTATTATTATTATACCACAGAGATGAGGGAATCAAGAAGGTGTCTGCAATGCCAAGCGCTGTGACCTTCTAGAGCCAGCTCCAGAGCGACTGTCTGTCACACCTGACACACCCGTGACAGTACCTCCCTTCTACGAGTCGCCTCAGGACAGTCAGGGCCAGGTTTCTGAGGATAAGAGGTGTCGAATGAATGAACCAGCCTGGGGGCATTCACTTCTGATGCCGAAACGCACATCCTTTCCTCTGGACCATAACCCTTCCAGTGCACCAAGTACTGCAAGGAACGACGCTAGAGGCGGGAATCTACAATCCTCGAAATCTGAAACTCCAAATTACCATCAACCATGATTGGGGGGAGAGGACTCAAGAGGTTCTACATATTTCTTGAGCAGAAACCTGTGAAACACATTGTGAATCTTAAGGGCCTGAGGAAGCTCAAGACGAAACGCTGCTGAGTTAATGACGGTGGTTATTTTATAGGGACCAATAAATCTAGGTCCCAGCTTCCAAGAAGGAACCTTCAACTTGATATTCCTGGTAGACAACCGCACAAAGTCATTCACACTTAGGAAACGCTCGTCAGGTCCGGTCCTGTCAGCCATACGTTTGTACCTGTCTCCCATAATATTAAAATTACTCAGAACACCCCACCCTCTCTCCCGCCACACTGAGGAAAGCGACTAAGCAAAACATTCCTCTTCAGGAACCCCCGAAGCCCCTACCCCACCAAACTCTAGATGGGAACCGTATGCACTGAAGAACGGTGACTTGCCGGTAGATTGTTGACGATGATTATTAATAGCAAATTCTGCCAGCGGTAAGTAGGATCCCCAATCCTCCTGGTTTTCGGAGACAAAACACCTGAGGTAGGTCTCCAAATTCTGATTAATGTGCTCGGTGTGCCCATTCAACTGAAGGTGGAAGACAGAGGAAAAGGACAGCTGCACCCCGCGTCGAGAACAGAATGCCTTCCAGAACTTAGGAACAAACTGGGTCCCCCGATCTGACACCTCATCGGAGGGAACCCCGTGAAGCTTCACGATTTAATTTATAAACACCTCAGCAAGAGTCTTGGCATTCGGAAGTGCCGGTAATGCGACAAAGTGAACCATTTTACTGAACGTATCTACAACCACTTGCACATACCGGTAGGTCAGTAATAAAATCCATGGACAAGTGTGTACATGGCCTGCTAGGAATAGGTAGTGGAAGAAGAGGACCAGACGGACGGGTATGCGATACTTTACAATGCACGCAAATACTACAAGCAGACACATCTCGTTGCAACCCCGGCCACCAAAAACGACGAGAAAGGAGGTCCGTAGTTGCTTATCACCTGGATGACCAGCAAGCACAGAGTTATGATGTTCCTTGATTACTTTGCGGCGCAGATCAGGTGGTACAAATAACCTTCCTGAAGGGCAGGAGGCAGGGGCGTCCCCCTGAGCCTCCAACACCTCACCCTCCAGTTCATGATACAATGCCGAAATGACTACCCCTTTCTGTAATGTCGGGACAGGGTTCTCACGGTCGTCACCACCACCAGGGAAGCTCCGGGACAAAGCATCAGCCTTGACATTTTTGACCTCTGGACGGAAAGTGACAACAAAATTGAACCTAGTAAAAAACAGGGGCCATCTGGCTTGCCTAGGGTTGAGACGTTTAGCTGACTGGAGATATGACAGGTTCTTTTGGTCAGTAATAACAGTAATAGTATGGACAGCCCCCTCCAACCAATGTCACCATTCTTCAAACGCCAATTTAATCGCCAAAAGTTCCCTATTACCCACGTCATAATTTCTCTCAGCTGAAGATAATTTCTTGGAAAAGAAGACGCATGGACGCCATTTACCAGGGGACGGACCCTGAGACAACACAGCCCCGACATCCGACGCATCAACCTCCACGATAAAGGATTGAGAAACATCAGGTTAACTATGTATAGGTGCAGCGGCAAAACAACTCTTTAGGAAGGAAAAAGCCTGCAGGGCGGTATCTGACGATATAGAAAAATCAGACCCCTTCCTTGTCATGTCAGTAAGGGGTTTCACAATTACCGAATAATTTTGGATAAATTTCCGGTAAAAATTAGTAAAGCCCAGAAAACGTTGTAGAGCCTTCAGGTTCTCGGGATGGTCTCATTCAAGGACTGCACGGATCTTCTCCGGATCCATCTGAAAACCCGAAGATGACACCAGGTACCCCAAAAACTGCACCTCCTGGACGGCGAAAACACATTTTTCTAGTTTGGCATAAAGTTTGTTATCCTTTAACCCCTTTACTCCCGAGGGTGGTTTGCACGTTAATGACCGGGCCAAATTTTACAATTCTGTCCACTGTCACTTTATGAGGTAATTACTCTGGAGCTTCACCGGATCCCCCTGATTCTGAGACTGTTTTTTCGTGACATATTGTACTTCATGATTGTGGTAACATTTCTTCGATATCACTTGCGTTTATTTGTGAAAAAAAATGGAAATTTGGCGAAAATTTAGAAAATTTTGCAATTTTCAAACTTTGAATTTTCATGCCCTTAAATCAGAGAGATCTGTCACACAAAAGAGTTAATAAATAACATTTCCCACATGTCTACTTTACATCAGCACAATTTTGGAACCAAAATTTTTTTTTGTTAGGGAGCTATAAGGGTTAAAAGTTGACCAGCGATTTCTCATTTTTCCAACAAAATTTACAAAACCATATTTTTAGGGACCACATCACATTTGAAGTCACTTTGAGGGGTCTTTATAACAGAAAATACCCAAAAGTGACACCATTCTAAAAACTGCACCCCTCAAGGTGCTCAAAACCACATTCAAGAACTTTATTAACCCTTCAGATGCCTCACAGGAATTTTGGAATGTGGAAGAAAAAAATGAATATTTAACTTTTTTCACAAAAATGTTACTTTAGACCCATTTTTTTTATCATTTTCGCAGGGGTAACAAGAAAAAATGGACCCCAAAATTTGTTGTGCAATTTCCCCTGGGCACGCAGATACCCCATATGTGGGGAAAAACCACTGTTTGGGCGCACTGCAGGGTTCGGAAGGGAAGGAGCGCCATTTGACTTTTTGATTGTAAAATTTGCTTGAATAATTAGCGGACGCCATGTTGCGTTTGGAGAGCCCCTGATGTGCCTAAACAGTGGAAACCCCCCACAAGTGACCCCATTTTGGAAACTAGACCCCCCAAGGCACCTATCTAGATGCATAGTGAGAACTTGGAACCCCTAGGTGCTTCACAAATTACAAATCAATTTGTGAAGCACCTGGGGGTTCCAAGTGCTCACTATGCATCTAGATAGGTGCCTTGGGGGGTCTAGTTTCCAAAATGGGGTCACTTATGGGGGAGCTCCACTGTTTAGGCACATCAGGGGCTCTCCACACGCGACATGGTGTCCGCTAACAAATTGAATGGAAAATCGGCTCAATTTGTTAGCGGATGCAATGTCGCGTTTGGAGAGCCCCTGATGTGCCTAAACGGTGGAACTCCCCCACAAGTGACCCCATTTTGGAAACTATACCCCTCAAGGATTTTATCAAGGGGTATAGTTAACATTTTGAGCCCAGAGGTACGACACAGAATTTGATAACATTAGGTCATCATATTGAATAAGTTGTCATTAGTCTTGAGCGCAAGTGCTCGCTACTTGAGTTTGCGTCGGGTACTCAGGTATGCACCATGTACTGCGTGTGCTCGAGTGACATGCTCGAGTCCCTGCTCTGCATGTTTCACGGTTATTAGACACCCCCAAAAAACCATGCGGGGATCGCTCGTGCATGGCAGACAATCCCCGCGAGGTTTTTTTGGCCGCGAAGAATATGGGGCGGAGACTCGAGCACCCGCGATACTCAGTGCATACCCGAGCACCCGATGCAAACTCAAGTAGCGAGCGCTCAACACTAGTCGCCATATCGTCATCTTTTTTTTTTTTTTTACTTTTGAAAAAAAAAAACAACCCCAATCCTAACATTAGCACAACCTTAACCCCGACCCCAGCCCTAGCGTTTATTTTTGACGCCGTTCCTCGTGCGGTATAAGTGATTAGATGACTTTATTCTTCGGGTCGGTGCGATTACAGAGATACCAGAATCATATGGTGTTTTTATGACTGACAGCTGTCACACACTAAAAGACACATTTTTTGTAAAATCTAGTTTTTGCATCGCGATATTTTGAGAGCTATAATTTTTCCATATTTTGGCAGACAGTCATGTGACGGCTTGTTTTTTGCAGGATGAGTTGACGTTGTTATTGGTGCCATTTTCAGGCGCGTGACATTTTTTGATCTCTTTCTATTCCAGCTTTTGGGAGGCAGAATAAACAAAAACCAACAATTCAGGAATTGTGTTTTTTTTACATTTTTTTATTCTGTTCCGCGTGTGGTAAAATTGATGAGGCAGCGTTATTCTTCGGGTCAGTACGTTTACAGCGGTACCACATTTATATCGTTTTTCTATGTTTTGCCGCTTTTACACAGTAAAAGCTATTTTGTAGAAAAAATTATTTTTTTGCATCACTTTATTCTGAGAGCTGTAACTTTTAGATTTTTCGGATGATGGAGCTGTATGGCGGCTTGTTTTTTGCGGGACGAGATGACGTTTTCAGCGGTACCATTTTTATTTATATTTGTCTTTTTGATCGCGTGTTATTCCATTTTTTGTTTGGCGGTATGATGATAAAGCATTGTTTTTTGCTTTGTTTTTTATTTTTATTTTTTACTGTGTTCACTGAAGGGGTTAACTAGTGGAACAGTTTTATAGGCCAGGTCGTTACGGACGCGGCGATACCAAATATGTGTACTTTTATTGTTTGTTTGTTTTTTTTCATAATAATGTTTATTGATGGGTACATTATATTTTTATTTTTAGTGGATTATTATTTTTATTTTTTTTTAAATATTTTTACATTTTTTTTTTTTTTTTTTTTTTTCACTTTTTGGGAGTTTTTTTTACTTTTTTACTCTGTCCCACTCTGGGACTTTCACTTTTTTTTCTCTGATCGCCTGCATGGCACAGGAATGCAGCACCATCCCTGTGCCATGCAGGCTGTCAGCGCTGGACAGGGAGAAGATAGTTTGGAGATGCACTGCGCATGTCCAAACAATCTTCCTGCTGTCTGGTGACCCGGATGTTGTCATGACGACATCGGGTCGTCATGGCAACACCCGGGAACCGCGGCAGACAGCGCTGGAGGCCGGAAGAGGAGGTGAGTATTGCGATCACCTCCCCTTCCCACCACAATGATGCGATCGACTTAGATCGCAGCATTGCGGGGGTTAATGTGCTGGGAGCGGTGCGGGACCACTCCCTGCACATAGTCGGATTATGTTTCATCAACCAGGGTAGACCCAGTACAATTGGGGTGGGAAGACCGTCCAGGACATAGCTGGGAATTATCTCACAATGAGCAGACCCCTCCCTCAGTCTCACATTATGTACAATTTGAGTCAGACTCCCTCAGTTTTACATTATGTACAATCTGAGTCAGAGCTTTCTGTGCAAGTGGCGCTGAGTCAATGGCAAAAATAGGAATGGGCTTAGCTAAAGTACAGCAAGCGAGACCATGAGTTTTCACAAACTCAGCATCAACCATGCTGACTCCGGCTCCACTGTCTACAAACAGAGACATTTTCTCAGTCCTGCTCTCTAGCACCTCCTCTGCTGTCAGGACAAACCGATAACTGCAGGTTGATGACGAACACACCTCTTGATTATCCAACTCCAAGCTTCCTTGAACACAAAAAACTTGTCCCTACCTCGTGAAAACTTGTCCAGGAGGGCAACCTTGGGTTCAGGCTGGACCGACCTACCTGCAGAGACCCCCACATTAGGGACCTGCAGCCGCTGAACCTCATAGCTGAGGTCAGTCACCTCCAGAGAGAGCTTTTGCAGGTGCTCTGCCAGCATTGCACCAGAATCCATGAATCAAAGGAGAGAGAAAAAAAACACGAGAAAAAAAACACACACACAAATAAAACCACATGTCAGTTTTTTTTTCTTTTTCTTATTTATGCATGGCCGGTGATAATGTCACGCAAGTTGAGGGAAAGACTAAGTGTAACACGAAGGCTTGAGCAAACACCAGAGAGATAACACCAACTGTCCTCCAAGGGCACCAGAGAAGAAACTAGCTGACTGCTAGTGCTCCAAACCTTCAAAGAGGTACATAGAACTATCACCGGCGACTCTCTGGAGAAACTGAGACTTTTTAACTACCCAGCAAGGGTGTGTCAATCAGCAGCAGAAGGCGAAGGTCGCTAAAGGAAGAAGGATATAACTATACTACAGAAATGAGGGAATCAAGAAGGCGTCTGCAATGCCAAGCGCAGTGACCTTCTATAGCCGGTTCCAGAACGACTGTCTGTCACACCTGACACACCCATGACCGAGACAAGTAAACCAAGAAGGGGGGAACAAAAGACAATTGGAACCATTAGCATTTGGACAGGGAAGAAAAGGAAATTGCTCAGCAGATGGAGAAACCGACCACAAAGCAACGGGTCAGCGGATTGAATCCCCAAGCCATGACAGATAGTATGTTAGGTTCCTGATACCATGTTTCTTGTTGACAACCATGATAGTATCTTAGGTTCATGATGTCATGTTTCTCCTTGACTTGTATGACATCTTACCTGTGATGCCACGTTTCTTCTTGACTTCCATGATAGTATTTTAGATTTCTGAAGACATGTTTCTCATTGACTTTCATGACACCTCTATAATCTTTTTTGCAGATGGTGATCCATTACAAGACTTTCTCTTAGATCCTTCATCAGGGACCCTGTCAACGACTAGAGCAATGGACCGGGAGTCTGTGTCGGAGTACCAGCTTACTGTGATAGTCCGTGATTCTGGAGATCCATCTCTCAGTGCCTCCACCACCATCTCCATCTCTGTGGTAGACCTAAATGATAATGCCCCCACCTTCTCTGCTTCATCGTTCAACGCTGAGGTTCCCGAAAATGCCCCGGTGGGTAGTTTAGTTCTGAAGTTGACAGCCCTCGATCCTGATTACGGTCACAATGGGCGAACCACTTTCCATCTCTCTAATGGGACACAAGGAGCGTTCCACATCGACACTCTGACTGGACATATTACTACAGCGATTCAGCTGGATCGTGAGCGGCGGGCTGCATACACCTTCTTGGCATGGGTGATGGATTCTGACCCGTCTGGACCACTCAGTGCAGAAGCTAGCGTGACCGTTATAGTCAAGGACGTCAATGATAATCCTCCTACATTTCTACGTAGTCCATTTCACCTGAATCTGTCTCGTAACACTCCAATCAAGAGGACCTTAGCAGCAATGAGAGCAGAAGACAAGGATGCTGGTGCCAATGCTTCCATCTTATATCGTTTGGCACCGCTCTCTGGAACGGGACGTTTTTCTGTAGATCCTTATACCGGTGAAATACGTCTGCTGGAACTACTGGATGGCATGAGCCCTCGAGACCGCACTGTGTTTGTACAGGCCTCAGATCTGGGGGAACCACCATTGTCCACCACGGCTGTTCTTGTTATTCATGTTCGAG
Organism: Phyllobates terribilis; assembly: GCF_046119375.1. NCBI lineage: Eukaryota > Metazoa > Chordata > Amphibia > Anura > Dendrobatidae > Phyllobates > Phyllobates terribilis. The sequence goes on along the minus strand of NW_027362762.1, from coordinate 32,661,594 downwards.
AGGAGGCGGCACGGGGGCCAAGGTTCCTGAAGGATGGCAACGAGTTCAGCTTATCGGAAAGCAGTCAGCAAGGTAAGCGCATATAAGAAACCTGCGCTGTGAGTGCCAGCAAGACCACGACTGCACTTATTCATCAGGGGCCCGTGAGGGCTCCTCACCTAATCATAATAAATGGCTTCTCTGCTATGTTATATACTGTATACAGCTAGTGATGCCTTCTCCACACATAGAAAACACAGCCTGGAGACATGGCTAGCACAAATGATGATGCAGATATTGGCCCCCTTTATGTGTTTGTAGAGGTAGTGGCCCCCTATGCAGGTAGCGCTCCTGTATGTAGCTACACAGGTAGTGGCCCCCTGTACATAGCCATGCAGGTAGTGGCCCCCTGTATGTAGCCGTGCAGGTGGCGGTCCACTGTATGTATCTGTGCAGGAAGTGGCCCCCTTTATATAGCCATTCAGATAGTGGCCCCTCTATGTAGCAGTTAAGATAGTGGCTCCTTGTACATAGTCATGCAGGTAGTGGCCCCCTGAATATAGCTGAATAGGTAGTGGCCCCCTGTATGTAGCCGTGCAGGTAGTGGCCCCCTGTATGTAGCTGTGTAGGCAGTGGTCCCCTGTATCTAACCATGCAGGTAGTAGCCCCCTGTATGCAGCTGTGCAGGTAGTGGCCCCGGTATTTAGCCGGGCAGGTATTGGCCCCCTGTATGTAGCCATACAGGTAGTGGCCTCCTGTATGTAGCCATGCAGGTAGTGGGGCCCCTCTATATAGCCGTGCAGGTAGTGGCCCCCTGTATGTAGCTACACAGGTAGTGGCCCCCTGTATGTAGCCGTGCAGGTGGCGGTCCACTGTATGTATCTGTGTAGGAAGTGGCCCCCTGTATATAGCCATGCAGATAGTGGCCCCACTATGTAGCTGTTAAGGTAGTGGCTCCTTGTACATAGTCATGCAGGTAGTGGCCCCCTGAATATAGCTGAATAGGTAGTGGCCCCCTGTATGTAGCCATGCAGGTAGTGCCCCCTGTATGTAGCTGTGTAGGCAGTGGCCCCCTGTATCTAACCGTGCAGGTATTGGCCCCCTGTATGCAGCTGTGCAGGTAGTGGCCCCCTGTATTTAGCCGTGCAGGTATTGGCCCCCTGTATGTAGCCATGCAGATAGTGGCCCCTCTATGTAGCAGTTAAGATAGTGGCTCCTTGTACATAGTCATGCAGGTAGTGGCCCCCTGAATATAGCTGAATAGGTAGTGGCCCCCTGTATGTAGCCGTGCAGGTAGTGGCCCCCTGTATGTAGCTGTGTAGGCAGTGGTCCCCTGTATCTAACCATGCAGGTAGTAGCCCCCTGTATGCAGCTGTGCAGGTAGTGGCCCCGGTATTTAGCCGTGCAGGTATTGGCCCCCTGTATCTAACCGTGCAGGTATTGGCCCCCTGTATGCAGCTGTGCAGGTAGTGGCCCCCTGTATTTAGCCGTGCAGGTATTGGCCCCCTGTATGTAGCCATGCAGGTAGTGGCCCCCTGTATGTAGCTGTGCAGGTAGTGGTCCCCTGTATATAGCTATGTGGCCCCCTGAATGTAGCTGCTGAGGTAGTGGTCCCCTGTACATAGCCATGCAGGTAGTGGCCCCCTGTATCTAGCCATGCAAGTAGTGGGGCCCCTCTATATAGCCGTGCAGGTAGTGGCACCCTCTATATAGCCTTGCAGGTAGTGGCCCCCTGTATGTAGCTACACAGGTAGTGGCCCCCTGTACATAGCCATGCAGGTAGTGGCCCCCTGTATGTAGCCGTGCAGGTGGCGGCCCACTGTATGTATCTGTGCAGGAAGTGGCCCCCTGTATATAGCCATGCAGATGGTGACCCCTCTATGTAGCTGTTAAGGTAGTTGCTCCTTGTACATAGTCATGCAGATAGTGGCCCCCTGTATGTAGTGGCCCAGGGGCCCCCCTCTATCACTTCTCTCCATGTAGTGGTCTGCACATGGTTTTGCTCGCTCCTGTTCTCTCATCCTCTGATCGTTCTTTATAGGCTCAGTGGTCGGATCGGTGAAGGCAGCACACAGCGGAGGCTCCAGCGGGAAAATTACCTACAGTATCCTGAGCGGAAATGAAAATGGCGCATTCACCATTAGCCCGAATACAGGTAGAAATCAGGACCCGAACCCCCCACTGATGTATATAATAACCCCCAATAGTAATATCCATAGCTGAGATCCCAACTGATGATATATAACCCCACTGATGATATATAACCCCACCATAGTAATATCCATAGTGGAACCCTCACTGATGATATAGAACCCCCCCCCCCATAGTTATATCCATAGTGAAGACCCCCGCACTGATGATATTATAATAACCCCCTGTGAAGACACAGCATTTAATCTTAATTATGCCAGATGTAAATTCAGTAGGCCCAGAGACATAGACTATTTTCTGAGCCTTGATTATTGAATTTATATGTTTGTTATATGAGCCTGAACATTGACTCTTGAGTTGATGTTTGTTGTAATTTACTGTCTGCTATCTTTGGAGGACAGGGATGCAGGGTCTTTGAACAATCAATGTTTGCTAATATATTGATTACCCATTGTATAAGTCCATGTAGTTTGTTGACCTGCAAAACAGTGGAGGACAAACTAAGCAGATTGATTAAATATTCAAACAATGAGCGTTGACCTTATCACACCCTCCCTGTGACCTGTGGATGATGACATAAACCACAGATGTGGGTATAAAAAGGATCCCTATCCTTCTGAAAAACAGACTCTACAAAACAGCAACCATGGCACTATGTCTCGTTCAAGAGGAATACAGAGAAGAGACTCTACAGAACAGCAGCCAGGACACCATGGCTCATCAAGAGGAAGAGACTCTACAGAACAGCAGCCAGGACACCATGACTCCATCAAGAGGAAGAGACTCTACAGAACAACAGCCAGGACACCATGGCTCATCAAGAGGAAGAGACCCTACAGAACAACAGCCAGGACACCATGGCTCATCAAGAGGAAGAGACTCTACAGAACAACAGCCATGACACCATGGCTCATCAAGAGGAAGAGACTCTACAGAACAACAGCCAGGACACCATGGCTCATCAAGAGGAAGAGACTCTACAGAAGAGCAGCCAGGACACCATGGCTCATCAAGAGGAAGAGACTCTACAGAACAACAGTCAGGACACCATGGCTCCATCAAGAGGAAGAGACTCTACAGAACAACAGCCAGGACACCATGGCTCATCAAGAGGAAGAGACTCTACAGAACAACAGCCAGGACACCATGGCTCATCAAGAGGAAGAGACTCTACAGAACAGCAGCCAGGACACCATGGCTCATCAAGAGGAAGAGACTCTACAGAACAGCAGCCAGGACACCATGGCTCATCAAGAGGAAGAGACTCTACAGAACAGCAGCCAGGACACCATGGCTCATCAAGAGGAAGAGACTCTACAGAACAACAGCCAGGACACCATGGCTCATCAAGAGGAAGAGACTCTACAGAACAACAGCCAGGACACCATGGCTCATCAAGAGGAAGAGACTCTACAGAACAACAGCCAGGACACCATGGCTCATCAAGAGGAAGAGACTCTACAGAACAACAGCCAGGACACCATGGCTCATCAAGAGGAAGAGACTCTACAGAACAACAGCCAGGACACCATGGCTCATCAAGAGGAAGAGACTCTACAGAACAACAGCCAGGACACCATGGCTCATCAAGAGGAAGAGACTCTACAGAACAACAGCCAGGACACCATGGCTCCATTAAGAGGAAGAGACTCTACAGAACAGCAGCCAGGACACCATGGCTCATCAAGAGGGACACAGATTTGACATTTTACAGGATGCTAGCCTAAGTGACCATGGTCCTAGCTGAAAGAATGCAAATCTGCTCCATTGACCATTACTAAACCTATGGAGACGTTTGGGGAAACCAGGTTGGAACCCCCTGGTCACCTGGCCCCATGGAGACATTTGGGGAAGCCAGGTTGGGACCCTCCGGTCACCTGGCCCCATGGAGACGTTCGGAGAAGCCAGGTTGGGACAATCAGGTCACCTAGTCACGTACCTCAATGGAATGTCAACTTCCTAAGCTTGTTGTTACCTTCTCTCTGTGGGTGCCTGACAAAAGCGGGGTGCCACTGGTGGGGTTAGTTGGCCCTGGAAGCCATGAAGTCACAGCTGCTCTAATCCCGGCAAGCCAGCACAAGGGTGAGACTCTGTAATTTGCACCATCTTTTGTATTTGCTGGGACTGTTCTATCTGTTATTGTCTGTTGGTTGTTCTATAAAGTATTGCCACGCTGTTTTACCCTCATCTTGTGTTGTCTGAGTATTCTGCCCACGGGATTGGAGTGTGGGCATTCATTGAGATGGGCCCTGTTCTATGTGGTCTTTCTAAAGACAGCCGGGCCAGCGGACAAGAGCACCCACTGACTCTCATGTCTCCACACCTCCCATAGTAATATCCATAGTGGAGAACCCCGCACTGATGATATATAATAATCCCCCATAGTAATATCCATAGTGGAGACCCCCGCACTGATGACTGTCTGCTCTTTCTCTGCGGTATTAACCCTTCCCACACTTCTTCTGATTCCCCTCCAGGGCAGATCACGGTTTCGCGGTCGGACTTCCTGGACTTTGAGGCAACTCCTCGCCATAAGTTGGTGATTCAGGCGGAGACCGCGCAGCATTTCGCCTTCACCACAGTCACCATTGCGCTGCAGGACGCCAATGACAATTCTCCGCACTTCCAGCTTCCCTTCTACACAGCGTATATCCGGGAGGGTCAGGCTGACGGGAGCCGCATTATCCAGGTACCTGGCAGTAACTGTGGCCCCTGGGATGCCCCCCATCTCAGGTGCTGTTTTCACCATCGCTTTTTCTCCAGGTCCTCGCTGAAGATCCCGACCAGGGATTGAATGGGCAGATCACCTACACGTTCCAGCAGTTCCAGCCCATGAGGGATCTGTTTCGTATCGATCCTTATACAGGCGTTGTTACTACCGCCGTTATATTAGACCGTGAGATCTGGTCCGAAGCTCGGTGAGTGCAGGAGTATATACTCTATTATGTACTCCTCGTGTATAGACAGCCTAGTAATGGGGGGCCAGTGCCATAGAATGGGAAGCCCCTTAGGCCCTTGTGAATATGTATATATACCTGCAATATACTGTGTGTATGTGCGCCTAAATCTTCGGGGCTCTTCTAAGTGTACATTGCCTTCCTCTCTGTCCAGGTTGGTGGTCACAGCGACTGATCGTGGCTCACCCCCTCTGACTGGATCTGCGACATTGACCCTGGTGGTGATGGATGTAAATGATAACAGTCCAACTATCCCGCTGCAGCTGGAGCTCAGTATTCGGGAGGGTAGGTATACATGTATGTGAGTAACCTGGGGCCGCTAGTCAACAAAGTCATCTCTATAATAGTCCTTATCACCCTAAATATAGTGATGAAGCCTCTCCAGAAGACCAGATCTATAAGACCACCCTCTTATTTTCACCATATTTTTGGTCATCATTTGAAAAGTACCGTTTAGAAACACGGCAACTGAAAAACAATCCCTTGAATACCACCCCCTAGAAAATGACTGACTAGATAACCACCAACTAGAAAACCACTGCCTAGAAGACCACTGACTAAAAGACCATCCCCCATAAGACCACCCCGTAGAAGATCATCCATAGAAGACCAATAAGTAGAACATTACCCACTAGAAAACCATTCCCTAGAATCCCACCCATTAGAAAACCACCCACATGGCGACATCCCCACAGGTCTGACTAATGAAAAAGTTCCCCCCAATAAAAGATAACCTTTATTTATCACAATTAAAAGGAAAAATATTACAAAAAGATCCTGAAATATCCAAATAGTGTTGGCCTGAGTTTGCTATCCACTACTATGCCAAATAACTACAACGCTGAGCAGATCAGAATACAGGAGAATGAAGAGACCCGATGCTTTTCCTAAAGGATGCCCTACCTGACCACGGAGGTTGGCACCCTAGATTGAAGATTGGCGCCCCTGCTCACCGTCATCTACCTTAGGAAGCCCCAAGGAGCCCTGTGCTCAAAAAAGTCTCGCCTAATCTGGAGGAATTTTCAAAAATACTGAACATCCATAAATATAGACAAATCCTGGTGTTTCCTAGGGCTAGACGACTGTCTAGGGTGCCATCTAGGGTGCCAACCTCCATGGTCAGGTGGGGCATCCTTTAGGGAAAGCATCGGGTCACTTAATTTTCTACTCAGTCCTATAGTTTATTTGGCATAGTAGTGGATACCAAACCACTCAAGCCAAAAGTAATTGGATATTTTTGATTAATCAGACCTTGGTTATATTCCTTACCTCATTATTGTTTTTGTGTTAGCCTAGAAGAACACACCCTAATAGGCCACCCACTAGAAGACCACTGACCAAAAACATCCCCTATAAAACCACTCACTAGAAGACCATCCCTAGAAGGCCACCGTCTAGAAAACCACTCACTAGGAGACCATCCCTAGAAGGCCACCGTCTAGAAAACCACTCACTAGAAAACCACTCACTAGAAGACCATCCCTAGAAGACCACTGACTAGAAAACCACTCACTAGAAGACCATCCCTAGAAGACCACTGACTAGAAAACCACTCAATAGAAGACCATCCCTAGAAGACCACTGACTAGAAAACCACTCACTAGAAGACCATCCCTAGAAGGCCACCGTCTAGAAAACCACTCACTAGGAGACATCTCCTAGAAAACCACTCACTAGAAGACCATCCCTAGAAGACCACTGACTAGAAAACCACTCACTAGAAGACCATCCCTAGAAGACCACTAACTAGAAAACCACTCACTAGAAGACCATCCCTAGAAGACCACTGACTAGAAAACCACTCAATAGAAGACCATCCCTAGAAGACCACTGACTAGAAAACCACTCACTAGAAGACCATCCCTAGAAGACCACTGACTAGAAAACCACTCAATAGAAGACCATACCTAGAAGACCACTGACTAGAAGACCATCCCTAGAAGGCCACCGTCTAGAAAACCACTCACTAGAAGACCATCCCTAGAAGGCCACCGTCTAGAAAACCACTCACTAGAAGACCATCGGTAGAAGACCACTGACTAGAAAACCACTCACTAGAAGACCATCCCTAGTAGGCCACCGTCTAGAAAACCACTCACTAGAAGACCATCCCTAGAAGACCACTGACTAGAAAACCACTCACTAGAAGACCATCCCTAGAAGACCACTGACTAGAAGACCATCCCTAGAAGACCACTGACTAGAAGACCATCCCTAGAAGGCCACCGTCTAGAAAACCACTCACTAGAAGACCATCCCTAGAAGGCCACCGTCTAGAAAACCACTCACTAGAAGACCATCGGTAGAAGACCACGGACTAGAAAACCACTCAATAGAAGACCATCCCTAGAAGACCACTGACTAGAAAACCACTCAATAGAAGACCATCCCTAGAAGACCACTGACTAGGAAACCACTCACTAGGAGACATCTCCTAGAAAACCACTCACTAGAAGACCATCCCTAGAAGGCCACCGTCTAGAAAACCACTCACTAGAAGACCATCCCTAGAAGGCCACCGTGTAGAAAACCACTCACTAGAAGACCATCCCTAGAAGACCACTGACTAGAAAACCAGTCACTAGAAGACCATCCCTAGAAGGCCACCGTCTAGAAACCACTCACTAGGAGACATCTCCTAGAAAACCACTGACTAGAAAACCACTCACTAGTAAACAGTCACCCCCTAGAAGACCACTGACTAAAAGACTATGCCCTATAAAACCAGCCGCTACTGGACATCCCCTAGAAGACCTCAACTTAACTGACCCCCCACTAGAAGACCACTTTTCAATGCAATTTTTAATGGTGGTCACAAATTGCTTTCTCTGCACTCACCAATAACCCATGAATAGTGATGGTGCTCTGCCGCCCTGAGCCCGGTCCGTGCCGTGCAGTGATGGCCGAGTCTCTCCTGAACTGACCATTGTGTCATTTTAATCAGATAAAGATAAGTCACAATTATCGTTCCTCTCATTATAGATGCTCTGATTGGCTCAGAAATCGCTCAGGTGACGGCCAATGATGTGGACTCTGGCCCGCCCCTGTGGTACCTGCTGACCATCGATGGCTCCCCTGGAAGCACATTCAGCATCTTCCGTTATGGTGGGCACATATGGCTTACAGAGCCCCTGGACTACGAGGAGCGGGCGTCATACACTCTAACAATACAGACATCTGATGGGAAACACCAGACACGGGCGGATGTGAGGCTCACCCTACAAGATGTCAACGATAACGCTCCCGAGTTCAGACAGAGCCTGTACCAGGTAAGGCTGCGTCGGCGTGTGGCCCTCCGCACCGGTATATGTCGTCTCATGTATCTTCTCACTCCCTACAGGCTGACATGAAGGAGGGTTGTTTTCTTATTTTTTTCACAAAAATACACAAAAAAAATCCTGACCAAAGTCTGCAATTTTAGTGCGGACACCGCTGTTTTGTTGAGAATCTTCACTTTGCTTGTAAAGACATCAGTAATGGATCGTTTTCTCCCCGTCAGGTCACTGTCATGGAGCACACTCAGGCATGGACCCCTCTGGTCACTATTTCTGCCTCTGATCGAGACTCCGGGGAGATGGGCAGAGTCACATACAAGATATTGTCATCAGATACCGGCGCCTTTCACATCGATCCCAATAATGGTAAGTACGGGTATACACCGCCCGACTTGTGGTGTTAGGCAACCACTGATCGGTGCCATGTTTGCCAATATTAGCCTGATAACCGGCGCCAACCACGCCCGCGATATGCGCAGAACGATCTGATCAGTAGCTGATCTCACTGTACACATGGACTCGGCAGCACTTTCCCAATAATTGTGCCGCGTAAATCCAGCTAAATATTACTGACGCCCTCATCCCTAACCCCAGTCCCATGACAAGGGAAGCACTCCCATGTCAGAGTTCAGCTTTAGGTTGATATTGATGGACTAGTGTCCCCTTTCGACCCTCTTTGTGTATTATGGCACATGTCACCAATTCTGAGAAGCACCAGGATCCACAGAGATCTCTGATCCATCACAGAGAGGGTTCAGGACGCCGATGAGTCTGATGAGGAAGGCACGGCATACACAAGAACCCCCTCAAACACGCACACAAGAACCCCCTCAAACACGCACACAAGAACCCCCTCAAACACGCACACAAGAACCCCCTCAAACACGCACACAAGAACCCCCTCAAACATCACAGTTGGAAACATTCTCCATAGAGAATTCTGGGAGTTGTGTCTGCTGAAGAGCACTATACCCAAGATTAAGGAGTCACTTACTTTTTCCTAATAAAATACGTGGCAGATCTGAGTAATAAATTGCTGTGTAGTAGACTTGTTCTTGTTCACTTCCATCCCATAATGTTCTGTGTGACTCAGGAGGAGATATGACTATGATCTCATGGGTTACATGTACTCAGCCTGGGGTGTACTTACTTACATGACGGCACCATGTGGGGGTTTTGATGGGCAGAACACTGCTCACTTTCCTGCGACACAATGCTTAGCTCCTAGATTCCCCATCATCTTCTGGTGTAGGTTTTTGATCTGGTCGGTGACTCTTCTTTATTGTTATTTTTAGGGACCCTCTTCACAAAGCAGACGATGGAGCTGGACACATCGCGACCTGTGGTGGACGTACTCGTCGAGGCTCGAGATCAAGGATCTCCAAGTCTGGCTTCTCTTGTCACAGTTCAGATCCTAGTTCTGGATGTTAATGACCACGTGCCGACTTTCCCACAGGCACAGTACATGGCTGCCATACCCGAGGACCTGCCGCTCGGTAGCACAGTCCTGATTTTAGAGGCCACAGACGCCGACTTGACCCCGGAAAATTCAGTCCTAGATTACACCATTCTGAGCGGGAATGTTGGTAACGTGTTCCAGGTACAGAGTGGACTGCGCTTCTGGAATGGACAATTTCAGCAGATTGGTTCTATCATCTTAACAGATCCTCTGGATTTTGAGAGCACTCACTCTTATAATCTTACCCTGGGGGCATCGGATAGAGGCGTTCCTCAGAGAAGTCACTCTGTCCATGTGCTCATCACCATCCTGGATGTCAATGATAACCCTCCAGTATTTCCACGGCCAGACTACAACGTACTTCTTAGCGAGGCGGCGCCGGTCGGCTCCGAGGTGCTGCGGGTGTTGGCGCAAGATTCCGATTCTGGACAAAATGGCATGGTGCATTACAGGATCACATCGGGGGACGAGAGTCGACTCTTTCAGATCAATGAGGCGACCGGCGCTATTAGGCTGGTGCGTCAGCTGGACAGGGAGCGGCAGGCTGTGCATACTTTGGTAGTCCTAGCTTTTGATGGTAACAGCGGCCTGGTAAATTTCGCCCTTGCTCCTGTAACTGTGGAAGTTCGTGACATCAATGACAACAAACCTTACTTTCCAGTACAGATTCTGACCACAAGTATCAGGGAAAACCAGCCAGCAAACACCATACTTACCATTATTCACGCCATTGACCTGGACACGGGAATGTTTGGCCAGTTGCTGTATACAGTAGTGGAGCTTCCAGCTATGGAGCCGGGACTTATAACTGGAAGAGATGTCTTTACTGTGAACAGGACTTCAGGAGAACTTCTGTCCCGGCAGAGCTTTGATTACGAGCGCAGCAAAACCTTCAATATGGTGATAAAAGCCACAGATGCTGGAAACTTTTCTGCTACAGTCACTGTACAAGTCCTTGTGACGGGGGAAGATGAGTACGATCCTGTATTTGTCACCCCATACTTCAATTTTGAGGTGCCAGAAGGAGCTAATAAAGGGCAGATTATCGGGCGGGTCCAGGCCACAGATGAGGATGAAGGGGCTGACGGCGTGGTCTTCTATTCTTTCTCTAAATCATCACCCTACTTTGGCATTAATGAAACAACAGGTCAGGTGTATTTGAAGGTGGATGGTCAGAGACACAGCTCTGGACGCTCAAAGAGAGAGACCAGGGAAATGACTTTGGAGGTCCATGCCCACAGCCCTCTACCATCCTCACGGGTGGCCATGGCTCAGCTTACAGTGGACATTACACACACATCTTTTGGTTTGGCCCCAGACCTGAATTTATTACTCATAGTATCTGTAGCTTCATCGTTGGCAGTCGTTGTGGTGTTAGCTGCAGTTGCAATAATTTTAGTGGTCTGCAGGTCCCGGGGAATGCAGAAAAAAAGCGAAGAAGCTGATGCCCAACTGGACAGTTTACAAGGCAGCACCCTGCAGAGGATGGGTCATGATAAATCAGGACTCGGTAGTGGAGATCGAATTTATCACCAAACTCTTCCAGGTTATTCCATGGACTCTTCTGCAGTGGATGGACCTTACGCTAGAGGAGGCTCTCTAGATCCCTCACATTCCAGCGGCAGAGGCTCGGCCGAAGCTGCGGAAGACGATGAGATCCGTATGATCAATGAATATCCACGAGTGGCAAGCATTACATCTTCCATGCAGGAGCACATCTCTGCTCGTGGTCCTGATTCTGGGATACAACAAGATGCTGATCAGCTGTCTGATATCTCGTGTGACCCCTCTATGGACAGTGGACAATGGTTCAAGAATAAGAAGGGTTCTGGCCAGATGACACTCTATCGAGATGATAGCGGAGGAGGAGGTGCTTTTATGGGGGTGGGATGTGGGTTAAATATGTCTCACCCAAAGGACTATTCTTTCCCTGAAGATGGCAAACCGTCTGTAGAAGGATCTTTGACGGCTATTGTCGCTAGCGATGAGGAATTACGTGGCAGCTACAACTGGGATTATTTGCTGAATTGGTGTCCCCAATTTCAGCCACTGGCCAGTGTGTTCATGGAAATTGCTCGGCTCAAGGATGAGTCTGCGTTAAGAAAACCTTTCCAGCCTAAACCAAAAGCGATTCCTCAACCTCGTATTGATCCACCTCCTCTCATCACGTCTGTAGCTCATCCTGGTGCTAAAACCGTTCCTCCGAAGCCTGCGGTGGCCAGAACCTTCCCTAACTTCTCATCCCTACGTCGCTCCCCTATAACTCATGAAGCTTCTCTTTCCTCTTCTATTATACCCCCCAGCTTCTCCCCATCTTTGTCTCCTCTCGCAGCACGCTCACCTGTTGTCTCCCCATTTGGGATCTCCCAGGGTCCATCCGCCTCTGTCCTCAGTACAGAACATACTATAGATCCTTCTGGTGATGGCGAGCTAAGGATTTAAAAAGATCAGTGACCATGGATAATACAGATACATGGGAAAAAGAAAAGTATGAACTGGTGAAAATGTTTCTTATGATAAGAGACTAAAAGTTTTAACAACCATAATGTCGGCAGAGTATGAAGCCAATAATGCAAAGAAGCATTCGGACAGACCCATCTTAGATTCATTCGAGGTTCCCTCTGTTGACCAGGGGTAGGCAGCTTCATGTCTCTGCGGCGTGAGACAACGCACTTCAGAAGAAAGACTTTTAAGGTCCATGCTCCTCTCAGCTATAACGCTGACCATCATGCAGTCCTGCTCTAGAATGGCAGCTAATTTCTGTTTTTCAGCATTTTTTTACATATCAGGCGGGACCTGCTCACCAGCAGCTGCATCCAATCTGCAAGACCTGTCACATATCCTGGCTCCACACCAGGATCACGAGAATTTCACGTATAATCAAGGTCATATGTGACCTACCACAGGACTCTGGACCAGATATGTGACCTATGACAGGACTCTGGACCAGATATGTGACCTACGACAGGACTCTGGACCAGATATGTGACCTACGACAGGACTCTGGACCAGATATGTGACCTAGGACAGGACTCTGGACCAGATATGTGACCTACGACAGGACTCTGGACCAGATATGTGACGTAGGACAGGACTCTGGACCAGATATGTGGTCCAGACTACTGTCATAGGTCACATATGTGGTCCACAGTCTTGTCTGAGGAGCATATGTGGCCGAACACAGTACTCTGGACCTCATATAAGACCTAGGACAAGATACTCGACTGAGATAAGACCTAGGACAAGACTCTGGACCACATATGAAACCTTTGGACTATGGACCATATATGTGACCTAGAACAGGACTCTGGATGGAGAAGAAAAGACCTAGACAGAATTCAACTCTCAAATGAGATAAGACCTAGGACAAGATTGAGGACCAGATATGAGACCTAGTACAGGGCTCTGGACCACATAAGTGACCTATGACAGGACTCTGGACCCAGATAAGACCTAGGACAGAACTCAACTCTCAACTGAGATAACACCTAGGACAAGACTATGAACCAGATATGAGACCTAGGACAGAAGATGGGATAAGGAATGTTTGCTTCCATGAAAAGCGTAGTGAAGAGATTGGTGAAAAGGTAGATGTAGTATACTGTAAGTATCATGAATGTGACATGAGCACTTTGCAGGCTCATGTGGTGGAGACCGCAGATTGTAATTGGGATATATTACACAGGAGGTGTGATGTTGGGGGTCGTAGTCCATGATGATGGGGATGGTATTCTATACAGTTATCTACTGTGCATCACGTCAGCTCTTCTCCTGAGATGAAATCTGACTACATACTGACACGGGACGAATCTCAGGAGACAAGGACGACATGCACCTAAAAATTTGCTCCTGGCTCCAACTCCTGCATTTTCTGATCTACTGATATTTATGGAAGTTTTAATGCCAAAAAGTCAGATTGGCTCCTGGAGTCAAGAAAATGGCTCCGAAAGAGTAAAATATCCTCTGCTTATCTGTGCCAGATCAATTGCTAACATGGCTCATAACATGACCCCAGAACCATGTATGCAGAGAACTGCAACCCCCAAGATGTCCCGACCGCCGGACGTGACCAAACTGCAGTTATATTATACACAGAACTACAACTCCCAACATGACCCCAGTGCCGGACGTGACCATACCACAATTATATTATACACAGAACTACAACTCCCAACATGACCCCAGTGCCGGACGTGACCATACCACAATTATATTATACACAGAACTACAACTCCCAACATGACCCCAGTGCCGGACGTGACCATACCACAATTATATTATACACGGAATTACAACCCTCAACATGACCCGACCGCTGGACGTGACTATAATAATCTGTACTACAACCCCTAGCATAATAAGAGCACCACACCTGCTCCCTGTCGGCAGCACACATACTGTCTCAGGCTCTTCGCAGATGGAGAAGTCTTCTTCTAGGTTTGGGCTGCCTCTTACTTCTTCCTTCCTTGTAGGATCTCTCCGGTGTACAGTGATGGACACCTGGTCATGGAGACCTCCAGACCTCAGAAGCCCAGATGTGTTATATGGGGACGGGTAGATGATGATAGGTCTAACATATGGGAACCCGAGAGATGAGTCTACACACAAAGCCTTATGTCCGATCCCAGTTACTTACCTCTGACCTTGCACTGTCGCTCATCTTGGTCCCTCCATGAACATAAAGGAGGATGAGATAGACTTGGTGACGGCAGCCAGGATCTGGAGATGGAGGGTCCTGTGCTCATGCTTTCCTCTCACTATGCAATGTCATGGAGGTTCCTGTGGTGCCATCAATACTCATATATCCGAGGGCCACAGACCCGGTTGTCCTTCTTCTTCAGGCTGAAGGATGGCTCATCCCAGACTAAGCAATAATTCCCGCCTCAATGGCTGAGTCGCCAGCACTATAGGCTCATGGCTATGATGCTGGGGTTGTGTTACGTGAGGAGTCAGTCCCCATCATTGCATGTACGGTACTAATCGCATTGTGTGAGGGGTCACGCGTAAAGCTGCCATTGTCCTGTGTGTCTTGTATGTCCATCATCTTCACCCTGGTCATTAGCTGTGACCCTATTCATGCTCCGATCTGCGGTCAACTCTTCTTTCTTCTTCCGCTCACCGTGTGACGTTGAGGGACCCTTCTCTCATATCACAGACTTGTGTCATGGCTGCTCCATCCTGTGGCATCGCCACCTTGGAAATACCATCAGGCGTGCCTTCATCGGTGGTAATCGGCTGACTGTCCACCACAATGCACCTGTGTCCTTGTGCCCGAATGGCTGCAGACTGCTTGCCCTTATGAAGAAGCTGCTTATTAGTAGATGATGAGATTGATAAGCTACCTGTAACTTATAACGCGGCGCCGGGTCATTATAAGCCCGACCCTTCGTGGCGCTGTCAGTATTAGTCCCACCAGATCAGTATTATGCCCCCCAATGCCTCGGATGAAGGTACTACTACGTGTACAACTGGGGGAAAGACTAGGACAAGTGTCTACGGCGACCGGTTTGTTCTTCCATGTTGTATCCTGAATTAGAGAGTAGCCGTTCCCTCAGTCCAAGTCTTTATATCGGAAGGTTGGGATTTCGGAGCCTCAGATTCGGCCCCCTGAGGATATCACCTGTCAGTATTACCGCGGGGTCTCTGCTCTTCTCCCTCCAGTCCAGGCTCCATTTTCTTGCACATTTCCGCCAGCAGCCATGTCTACGTGTATCTAAGAAACGTATTTATTATACTCCAGAAACCAGCGGTCGCTTCGTGTGTATTTAAGAAGACTATGTTGGGGGGATTGTGGGAGGGGGTTTGGAGGATTATTGTATTACAGGGTGGACACTGGGCACAGGGGACTCTGCTATTTACCCGACCTTCCTTCGTGTTACCAGTTCACAAGTGCCAACTTTTATACAAAACTCCTTTTTAACAAGTGGAAATCTCTTTGTAATAAAATAAATGAGAATTGATGACTGCAAAGCCTCATTGTGGTGACTTCTACATAAATCATCATGGCGGCAATGGGTAGAGAACAGAGAAAGGTGGGTGCGATCCAGAATACAAGATGGCGTCAGCCCAGAAGCTGACAAGAGCCCGACCTGCGGGGGAAATCAGTACAGGACCCTGCAAGTATAAAAGAATTGTCCCCAGGTCACAGTCCTAGAATACGGGCTTCTCATTCATATCCAATGCCCCAGTGTATCACATCTGGCCCCCCGCCCCCAGTGTATCATATTCAGCAACTTACCCCAGGTGTATCACATCTGCCCCCCGAACCCAGTGTATCATTCAGCAACTTACCCCCGGTGTATCACATCTGGCCCCCCGCCCACAGTGTATCATATTCAGCAACTTACTCCCGGTGTATCAAATCTGCCCCCAGTGTATCATATTCAGCAACTTACCCCTGGTGTATCACACCTGGCCCCCCGCCCCCAGTGTATCATATTCAGCAACTTATCCCTGGTGTACCACATCTCGCCCCCCCGAACCCAGTGTATCATATTCAGCAACTTACCACTGGTGTATCACATCTGGCCCCCCGCCCCCAGTGTATCATATTCAGCAACTTACCCCTGGTGTATCACATCTGGCCCCCCGCCCCCAGTGTATCATATTCAGCAACTTACCCCCGGTGTATCACATCTGGCCCCCCGCCCCCAGTGTATCATATTCAGCAACTTACCCCTGGTGTATCACATCTGCCCCCCCGCCCCCAGTGTATCATATTCAGCAACTTACTCCCGGTCTATCACATCTGGCTCCTCCCCCTCCCCCCATGTGTATCACATTCAGGCCGCCGCTACCGGTGTACCATATTCAGCTACTCACCCATGCTGTATCATATCTGGCCTTACCGCCCCCCCCGGTGTATCATATTCAGCTACTCACCCCTGGTGTATCACATCTGGCCCCCCTCCCCCAGTGTATCATATTCAGCAACTTACCCCCGGTGTATCACATCTGGCCCCCCGCCCCCAGTGTATCATATTCAGCAACTTACTCCCGATGTATCAAATCTGCCCCCCGCCCCCAGTGTATCATATTCAACAACTTACCCCTGGTGTATCACATCTGGCCCCCCGCCCCCAGTGTATCATATTCAGCAACTTACCCCTGGTGTATCACATCTGGCACCCCGCCCCCAGTGTATCATATTCAGCAACTTACCCCTGGTGTATCACATCTGGCACCCCGCCCCCAGTGTATCATATTCAGCAACTTACCCCTGGTGTATCACATCTGGCCCCCGCCCCCAGTGTATCATATTCAGCAACTTACCCATGGTGTATCACATCTGGCCCCCCGCCCCCAGTGTATCATATTCAGCAGCTTACGCCTGGTGTATCACATCTGGCCCCCCGCCCCCAGTGTATCATATTCAGCAACTTACCCCCGGTGTATCACATCTGGCCCCCCGCCCCAAGTGTATCATATTCAGCAACTTAAACCTGGTGTATCACATCTGGCCCCCAGTGTATTATATTCAGCAACTTACCCCCGGTGTATCACATCTGACCCCCGCCCCCCAGTGTATCATATTCAGCAACTTACCCCTGGTGTATCACATCTGGCCCCCCGCCCCCCAGTGTATCATATTCAGCAACTTATCCCTGGTGTATCACATCTGGCCGCCCGTCCCCAGTGTATCATATTCAGCAACTTACCCCTGGTGTATCACATCTGGCCCCCCGCCCCCAGTGAATCATATTCAGCAACTTACCCCTGGTGTATCACATCTGGCCCCCCGCCCCCAATGTATCATATTCAGTAACTTACCCCTGGTGTATCACATCTGGCCCCCCGCCCCCAGTGTATCATATTCAGCAACTTACCCCCGGTGTATCACATCTGGCCCCCCGCCCCCAGTGTATCATATTCAGCAACTTACCCCCGGTGTATCACATCTGGCCCCCCGCCCCCAGTGTATCATATTCAGCAACTTACCCCCGGTGTATCACATCTGGCCCCCCGCCCCCAGTGTATCATATTCAGCAACTTACCCCTGGTGTATCACATCTGGCCCCCCGCCCCCAGTGTATCATATTCAGCAACTTACCCCTGGTGTTTCACATCTCGCCCCCCCCGAACCCAGTGTATCATATTCAGCAACTTACACCTGGTGTATCACATCTGGCCCCCCGCCCCCAGTGTATCATATTCAGAAACTTACCCCTGGTGTACCACATCTGCCCCCCCCGCCCCCAGTGTATCATATTCAGCAACTTACCCCTGGTGTATCACATCTGCCCCCCCAGTGTATCATATTCAGCAACTTACCCCTGGTGTATCACATCTGGCCCCCCGCCCCCAGTGTATCATATTCAGCAACTTACCCCTGGTGTATCACATCTGGCCACCCCGAACCCAGTGTATCATATTCAGCAACTTACCCCTGGTGTATCACATCTGGCCCCCCGCCCCCAGTGTATCATATTCAGCAACTTACCCCTGGTGTATCACATCTGGCACCCCGCCCCCAGTGTATCATATTCAGCAACTTACCCCTGGTGTATCACATCTGGCACCCCGCCCCCAGTGTATCATATTCAGCAACTTACCCCTGGTGTATCACATCTGGCCCCCGCCCCCAGTGTATCATATTCAGCAACTTACCCATGGTGTATCACATCTGGCCCCCCGCCCCCAGTGTATCATATTCAGCAGCTTACGCCTGGTGTATCACATCTGGCCCCCCGCCCCCAGTGTATCATATTCAGCAACTTACCCCCGGTGTATCACATCTGGCCCCCCGCCCCAAGTGTATCATATTCAGCAACTTAAACCTGGTGTATCACATCTGGCCCCCAGTGTATCATATTCAGCAACTTACCCCCGGTGTATCACATCTGACCCCCGCCCCCCAGTGTATCATATTCAGCAACTTACCCCTGGTGTATCACATCTGGCCCCCCGCCCCCCAGTGTATCATATTCAGCAACTTATCCCTGGTGTATCACATCTGGCCGCCCGTCCCCAGTGTATCATATTCAGCAACTTACCCCTGGTGTATCACATCTGGCCCCCCGCCCCCAGTGAATCATATTCAGCAACTTACCCCTGGTGTATCACATCTGGCCCCCCGCCCCCAATGTATCATATTCAGTAACTTACCCCTGGTGTATCACATCTGGCCCCCCGCCCCCAGTGTATCATATTCAGCAACTTACCCCTGGTGTATCACATCTGGCCACCCGCCCCCAGTGTATCATATTCAGCAACTTACCCCCGGTGTATCATATCTGGCCCCCGCCCCCAGTGTATCATTTTCAGCAACTTACCCCCGGTGTATTTCATCTGGCCCCCCGCCCCCAGTGTATCATATTCAGCAACTTACCCCTGGTGTATCACATCTGGCCCCACGCCCCCAGTGTATCATATTCAGCAACTTACCCCTGGTGTACCACATCTGCCCCCCCCCCGCCCCCAGTGTATCATATTCAGCAACTTACCCCTGGTGTATCACATCTGCCCCCCGCCCCCAGTGTATCATATTCAGCAACTTACCCCTGGTGTATCACATCTGGCCCCCCGCCCCCAGTGTATCATATTCAGCAACTTACCCCTGGTGTATCAAATCTGCCCCCCGCCCCCAGTGTATCATATTCAGCAACTTACCCCTGGTGTATCACATCTGGCCACCCGCCCCCAGTGTATCATATTCAGCAACTTACCCCCGGTGTATCATATCTGGCCCCCGCCCCCAGTGAATCATATTCAGCAACTTACCCCCGGTGTATCACATCTGGCCCCCCGCCCCCAGTGTATCATATTCAGCAACTTACCCCCAGTGTATCACATCTGGCCCCCCGCCCCCCAGTGTATCATATTCAGCAACTTACCCCTGGTTTATCACATCTGGCCCCCCACCCCCCAGTGTATCATATTCAGCAACTTACCCCTGGTGTATCACATCTGGCCCCCCGCCCCCCAGTGTATCATATTCAGCAACTTACGCCTGGTGTATCACATCTGGCCCCCCGCCCCCCAGTGTATCATATTCAGCAACTTACCCATGGTGTATCACTTCTGGCCCCCCGCCCCCCAGTGTATCATATTCAGCAACTTACCCCTGGTGTATCACATCTGGCCCCCCGCCCCCAGTGTATCATATTCAGCAACTTACCCCTGGTGTGTCACATCTGGCCCCCCGCCCCCAGTGTATCATATTCAGCAACTTACCCCTGGTGTATCACATCTGGCCCCCCGCCCCCAGTGTATCATATTCAGCAACTTACCCCCGGTGTATCACATCTGGCCCCCCGCCCCCAGTGTATCATATTCAGCAACTTACCCCCGGTGTATCACATCTGGCCCCCCGCCCCCAGTGTATCATATTCAGCAACTTACCCCCGGTGTATCACATCTGGCCCCCCGCCCCCAGTGTATCATATTCAGCAACTTACACCCGGTGTATCACATCTGGCCCCCCGCCCCCAGTGTATCATTTTCAGCAACTTACCCCCGGTGTATTTCATCTGGCCCCCCGCCCCCAGTGTATCATATTCAGCAACTTACCCCTGGTGTATCACATCTGGCCCCACGCCCCCAGTGTATCATATTCAGCAACTTACCCCTGGTGTACCACATCTGCCCCCCCCCCCGCCCCCAGTGTATCATATTCAGCAACTTACCCCTGGTGTATCACATCTGCCCCCCGCCCCCAGTGTATCATATTCAGCAACTTACCCCTGCTGTATCACATCTGGCCCCCCGCCCCCAGTGTATCATATTCAGCAACTTACCCCTGGTGTATCACATCTGGCCCCCCGCCCCCAGTGTATCATATTCAGCAACTTACCCCTGGTGTATCACATCTGGCCCCCCGCCCCCAGTGTATCATATTCAGCAACTTACCCCTGGTGTATCACATGTGGCCCCCCGCCCCCAGTGTATCATATTCAGCAACTTACCCCTGGTGTATCACATCTCGCCCCCCCGAACCCAGTGTATCATATTCAGCAACTTACCCCTGGTGTATCACATCTGGCCCCCCGCCCCCAGTGTATCATATTCAGCAACTTACCCCTGGTGTATCACACCTGGCCCCCCGCCCCCACTGTATCATATTCAGCAACTTACCCCTGGTGTATCACATCTGGCCCCCCGCCCCCAGTGTATCATATTCAGCAACTTACCCCTGGTGTATCACATCTGGCCACCCGCCCCCAGTGTATCATGTTCAGCAGCTTACGCCTGGTGTATCACATCTGGCCCCACGCCCCCAGTGTATCATATTCAGCAGCTTACGCCTGGTGTATCACATCTGGCCCCCCCGCCCCCAGTGTATCATATTCAGCAACTTACCCCTGGTGTATCACATCTGGCCCCCCGCCCCCAGTGTATCATATTCAGCAACTTACCCCCGGTGTATCACATCTGGCCCCCCGCCCCCAGTGTATCATATTCAGCAACTTACCCCTGGTGTATCACATCTGGCCCCCAGTGTATCATATTCAGCAACTTACCCCCGTTGTATCACATCTGACCCCCGCCCCCCAGTGTATCATATTCAGCAACTTACCCCTGTTGTATCACATCTGGCCCCCCGCCCCCCAGTGTATCATATTCAGCAACTTATCCTTGGTGTATCACATCTGGCCCCCCGCCCCCCAGTGTATCATATTCAGCAACTTACACCCGGTGTATCACATCTGGCCCCCCGCCCCCAGTGTATCATATTCAGCAACTTACCCCCGGTGTATCACATCTGGCCCCCCGCCCCCAGTGTATCATATTCAGCAACTTACCCCTGGTGTATCACATCTGGCCCCCAGTGTATCATATTCAGCAACATACCCCCGGTGTATCACATCTGACCCCCGCCCCCCAGTGTATCATATTCAGCAACTTACCCCTGGTGTATCACATCTGGCCCCCCGCCCCCCAGTGTATCATATTCAGCAACTTATCCCTGGTGTATCACATCTGGCCCCCCGCCCCCCAGTGTATCATATTCAGCAACTTACACCCGGTGTATCACATCTGGCCCACCGCCCCCAGTGTATCATATTCAGCAACTTACCCCTGGTGTATCACATCTGGCCCCCCGAACCCAGTGTATCATATTCAGCAACTTACCCCTGGTGTATCACATCTGGCCCCCCGCCCCCAGTGTATCATAATCAGCAACTTACCCCTGGTGTACCACATCTGCTCCCCCCCGCCCCCAGTGTATCATATTCAGCAACTTACCCCTGGTGTATCACATCTGCCCCCCGCCCACAGTGTATCATATTCAGCAACTTACCCCTGCTGTATCACATCTGGCCCCCCGCCCCCAGTTTATCATATTCAGCAACTTACCCCCGGTGTATCACATCTGGCCCCCTGCCCCCAAGTGTATCATATTCAGCAACTTACCCCTGGTGTATCACATCTGGCCCCCCGCCCCAGTGTATCATATTCGGCAACTTACCCCTGGTGTATCACATCTGGCCCCCCGCCCCCAATGTATCATATTCAGCAACCTACCCCTGGTGTATCACATCTGGCCCCCCGCCCCCAGTGTATCATATTCAGCAACTTACCCCTGGTGTATCACATCTGGCCCCCCAGTGTATCATATTCAGCAACTTACCCCTAGTGTATCACATCTGGCCCCCCGCCCCCCAGTGTATCATATTCAGCAACTTACCCCTGGTGTATCACATCTGGCCCCCCGCCCCCCAGTGTATCATATTCAGCAACTTACCCCTGGTGTATCACTTCTGGCCCCCCGCCCCCAGTGTATCATATTCAGCAACTTACCCCTGGTGTGTCACATCTGGCCCCCCGCCCCCCAGTGTATCATA
Source organism: Phyllobates terribilis (assembly GCF_046119375.1). Classification (NCBI taxonomy): domain Eukaryota; kingdom Metazoa; phylum Chordata; class Amphibia; order Anura; family Dendrobatidae; genus Phyllobates; species Phyllobates terribilis. Next base: position 32,638,988 of record NW_027362762.1, on the reverse strand, counting down.
TTCAGCAACTTACGCCTGGTGTATCACATCTGGCCCCCCGCCCCTCAGTGTATCATATTCAGCAACTTACCCCTGGTGTATCACTTCTGGCCCCCCGCCCCCCAGTGTATCATATTCAGCAACTTACCCCTGGTGTATCACATCTGGCCCCCCGCCCCCAGTGTATCATATTCAGCAACTTACCCCTGGTGTGTCACATCTGGCCCCCCGCCCCCAGTGTATCATATTCAGCAACTTACCCCTGGTGTATCACATCTGGCCCCCCGCCCCCAGTGTATCATATTCAGCAACTTACCCCCGGTGTATCACATCTGGCCCCCCGCCCCCAGTGTATCATATTCAGCAACTTACCCCCGGTGTATCACATCTGGCCCCCCGCCCCCAGTGTATCATATTCAGCAACTCACCCCCGGTGTATTTCATCTGGCCCCCCGCCCCCAGTATATCATATTCAGCAACTTACCCCTGGTGTATCACATCTGCCCCCCGACCCCAGTGTATCATATTCAGCAACTTACCCCTGCTGTATCACATCTGGCCCCCCTCCCCCAGTGTATCATATTCAGCAACTTACCCCTGGTGTATCACATCTGGCCCCCCGCCCCCAGTGTATCATATTCAGCAACTTACCCCTGGTGTATCACATCTGGCCCCCCGCCCCCAGTGTATCATATTCAGCAACTTACCCCTGGTGTATCACATCTGGCCCCCCGCCCCCCAGTGTATCATATTCAGCAACTTACCCCTGGTGTATCACATCTGGCCCCCCGCCCCCAGTGTATCATATTCAGCAACTTACCCCTGGTGTATCACATCTGGCCCCCCGCCCCCAGTGTATCATATTCAGCAACTTACCCCTGGTGTATCACATCTCGCCCCCCCGAACCCAGTGTATCATATTCAACAACTTACCCCTGGTGTATCACATCTGGCCCCCCGCCCCCAGTGTATCATATTCAGCAACTTACCCCTGGTGTATCACATCTGGCCCCCCGCCCCCAGTGTATCATATTCAGCAACTTACCCCTGGTGTATCACATCTGGCCCCCCGCCCCCAGTGTATCATATTCAGCAACTTACCCCTGGTGTATCACATCTGGCCCCCCGCCCCCAGTGTATCATATTCAGCATCTTACCCCTGGTGTATCACATCTGGCCCCCCGCCCCCAGTGTATCATATTCAGCAACTTACCCCTGGTGTATCACATCTGGCCCCCCGCCCCCAGTGAATCATATTCAGCAACTTACCCCCAGTGTATCACATCTGGCCCCCCGCTCCCAGTGTATCATATTCAGCAACTTACCCCTGGTGTATCACATCTGGCTCCCAGTGTATCATATTCAGCAACTTACCCCCGGTGTATCACATCTGACGCCCGCCCCCCAGTGTATCATATTCAGCAACTTACCCCTGGTGTATCACATCTGGCCCCCCGCCCCCAGTGTATCATATTCAGCAACTTACACCCGGTGTATCACATCTGGCCCCCCGCCCCCAGTGTATCATATTCAGCAACTTCCCCCTGGTGTATCACATCTGGCCCCCCGCCCCCAGTGTATCATATTCAGCAACTTACCCCCGGTGTATCACATCTGGCCCCCCGCCCCCAGTGTATCATATTCAGCAACTTACCCTCGGTGTATCACATCTGGCCCCCGCCCCCAGTGTATCATATTCAGCAACTTACCCCCAGTGTATCACATCTGGCCCCCCGCCCCCAGTGTATCATATTCAGCAACTTGCCCCTGGTGTATCACATATGGCCCCCCGCCCCCAGTTTATCATATTCAGCAACTTACCCCCGGTGTATCACATCTGGCCCCCTGCCCCCAAGTGTATCATATTCAGCAACTTACCCCTGGTGTATCACATCTGGCCCCCCGCCCCCAGTGTATCATATTCGGCAACTTACCCCTGGTGTATCACATCTGGCCCCCCGCCCCCAATGTATCATATTCAGCAACCTACCCCTGGTGTATCACATCTGGCCCCCCGCCCCCAGTGTATCATATTCAGCAACTTACCCCTGGTGTATCACATCTGGCCCCCCAGTGTATCATATTCAGCAACTTACCCCTAGTGTATCACATCTGGCCCGCCGCCCCCCAGTGTATCATATTCAGCAACTTACCCCTGGTTTTTCACATCTGGCCCCCCGCCCCCCAGTGTATCATATTCAGCAACTTACCCCTGGTGTATCACATCTGGCCCCCCGCCCCCCAGTGTATCATATTCAGCAACTTGCGCCTGGTGTATCACATCTGGCCCCCCGCCCCCCAGTGTATCATATTCAGCAACTTACCCCTGGTGTATCACTTCTGGCCCCCCGCCCCCCAGTGTATCATATTCAGCAACTTACCCCTGGTGTATCACATCTGGCCCCCCGCCCCCCAGTGTATCATATTCAGCAACTTATCCCTGGTGTATCACATCTGGCCCCCCGCCCCCCAGTGTATCATATTCAGCAACTTACACCCGGTGTATCACATCTGGCCCCCCGCCCCCAGTGTATCATATTCAGCAACTTACCCCTGGTGTATCACATCTGGCCCCCCGAACCCAGTGTGTCATATTCAGCAACTTACCCCTGGTGTATCACATCTGGCCCCCCGCCCCCAGTGTATCATATTCAGCAACTTACCCCTGGTGTACCACATCTGCTCCCCCCCGCCCCCAGTGTATCATATTCAGCAACTTACCCCTGGTGTATCACATCTGCCCCCCGCCCACAGTGTATCATATTCAGCAACTTACCCCTGCTGTATCACATCTGGCCCCCCGCCCCCAGTGTATCATATTCAGCAACTTACCCCTGGTGTATCACATCTGGCCCCCCGCCCCCAGTGTATCATATTCAGCAACTTACCCCTGGTGTATCACATCTGGCCCCCCGCCCCCAGTGTATCATATTCAGCAACTTACCCCTGGTGTATCATATTCAGCAACTTACCCCTGGTGTATCACATCTGGCCCCCCGCCCCCAGTGTATCATATTCAGCAACTTACCCCTGGTGTATCACATCTGGCCCCCCGCCCCCAGTGTATCATATTCAGCAACTTACCCCTGGTGTATCACATCTGGCCTCCCGCCCCCAGTTTATCATATTCAGCAACTTACCCCCGGTGTATCACATCTGGCCCCCTGCCCCCAAGTGTATCATATTCAGCAACTTACCCCTGGTGTATCACATCTGGCCCCCCGCCCCAGTGTATCATATTCGGCAACTTACCCCTGGTGTATCACATCTGGCCCCCCGCCCCCAATGTATCATATTCAGCAACCTACCCCTGGTGTATCACATCTGGCCCCCCGCCCCCAGTGTATCATATTCAGCAACTTACCCCTGGTGTATCACATCTGGCCCCCCAGTGTATCATATTCAGCAACTTACCCCTAGTGTATCACATCTGGCCCCCCGCCCCCCAGTGTATCATATTCAGCAACTTACCCCTGGTGTATCACATCTGGCCCCCCGCCCCCCAGTGTATCATATTCAGCAACTTACCCCTGGTGTATCACATCTGGCCCCCCGCCCCCCAGTGTATCATATTCAGCAACTTACGCCTGGTGTATCACATCTGGCCCCCCGCCCCTCAGTGTATCATATTCAGCAACTTACCCCTGGTGTATCACTTCTGGCCCCCCGCCCCCCAGTGTATCATATTCAGCAACTTACCCCTGGTGTATCACTTCTGGCCCCCCGCCCCCCAGTGTATCATATTCAGCAACTTACGCCTGGTGTATCACATCTGGCCCCCCGCCCCTCAGTGTATCATATTCAGCAACTTACCCCTGGTGTATCACTTCTGGCCCCCCGCCCCCCAGTGTATCATATTCAGCAACTTGCCCCTGGTGTATCACATCTGGCCCCCCGCCCCCAGTGTATCATATTCAGCAACTTACCCCTGGTGTGTCACATCTGGCCCCCCGCCCCCAGTGTATCATATTCAGCAACTTACCCCTGGTGTATCACATCTGGCCCCCCGCCCCCAGTGTATCATATTCAGCAACTTACCCCCGGTGTATCACATCTGGCCCCCCGCCCCCAGTGTATCATATTCAGCAACTTACCCCCGGTGTATCACATCTGGCCCCCCGCCCCCAGTGTATCATATTCAGCAACTTACCCCCGGTGTATTTCATCTGGCCCCCTGCCCCCAGTATATCATATTCAGCAACTTACCCCTGGTGTATCACATCTGCCCCCCGACCCCAGTGTATCATATTCAGCAACTTACCCCTGCTGTATCACATCTGGCCCCCCTCCCCCAGTGTATCATATTCAGCAACTTACCCCTGGTGTATCACATCTGGCCCCCCGCCCCCAGTGTATCATATTCAGCAACTTACCCCTGGTGTATCACATCTGGCCCCCCGCCCCCAGTGTATCATATTCAGCAACTTACCCCTGGTGTATCACATCTGGCCCCCCGCCCCCAGTGTATCATATTCAGCAACTTACCCCTGGTGTATCACATCTGGCCCCCCGCCCCCAGTGTATCATATTCAGCAACTTACCCCTGGTGTATCACATCTCGCCCCCCCGAACCCAGTGTATCATATTCAACAACTTACCCCTGGTGTATCACATCTGGCCCCCCGCCCCCAGTGTATCATATTCAGCAACTTACCCCTGGTGTATCACATCTGGCCCCCCGCCCCCAGTGTATCATATTCAGCAACTTACCCCTGGTGTATCACATCTGGCCCCCCGCCCCCAGTGTATCATATTCAGCAACTTACCCCTGGTGTATCACATCTGGCCCCCCGCCCCCAGTGTATCATATTCAGCAACTTACCCCTGGTGTATCACATCTGGCCCCCCGCCCCCAGTGAATCATATTCAGCAACTTACCCCCGGTGTATCACATCTGGCCCCCCGCTCCCAGTGTATCATATTCAGCAACTTACCCCTGGTGTATCACATCTGGCCCCCAGTGTATCATATTCAGCAACTTACCCCCGGTGTATCACATCTGACCCCCGCCCCCCAGTGTATCATATTCAGCAACTTACCCCTGGTGTATCACATCTGGCCCCCCGCCCCCCAGTGTATTATATTCAGCAACTTATCCCTGGTGTATCACATCTGGCCCCCCGCCCCCAGTGTATCATATTCAGCAACTTACACCCGGTGTATCACATCTGGCCCCCCGCCCCCAGTGTATCATATTCAGCAACTTCCCCCTGGTGTATCACATCTGGCCCCCCGCCCCCAGTGTATCATATTCAGCAACTTACCCCCGGTGTATCACATCTGGCCCCCCGCCCCCAGTGTATCATATTCAGCAACTTACCCTCGGTGTATCACATCTGTCCCCCCGCCCCCAGTGTATCATATTCAGCAACTTACCCCCAGTGTATCACATCTGGCCCCCCGCCCCCAGTGTATCATATTCAGCAACTTGCCCCTGGTGTATCACATATGGCCCCCCGCCCCCAGTTTATCATATTCAGCAACTTACCCCCGGTGTATCACATCTGGCCCCCTGCCCCCAAGTGTATCATATTCAGCAACTTACCCCTGGTGTATCACATCTGGCCCCCCGCCCCCAGTGTATCATATTCGGCAACTTACCCCTGGTGTATCACATCTGGCCCCCCGCCCCCAATGTATCATATTCAGCAACCTACCCCTGGTGTATCACATCTGGCCCCCCGCCCCCAGTGTATCATATTCAGCAACTTACCCCTGGTGTATCACATCTGGCCCCCCAGTGTATCATATTCAGCAACTTACCCCTAGTGTATCACATCTGGCCCGCCGCCCCCCAGTGTATCATATTCAGCAACTTACCCCTGGTTTATCACATCTGGCCCCCCGCCCCCCAGTGTATCATATTCAGCAACTTACCCCTGGTGTATCACATCTGGCCCCCCGCCCCCCAGTGTATCATATTCAGCAACTTACGCCTGGTGTATCACATCTGGCCCCCCGCCCCCCAGTGTATCATATTCAGCAACTTACCCCTGGTGTATCACTTCTGGCCCCCCGCCCCCCAGTGTATCATATTCAGCAACTTACCCCTGGTGTATCACATCTGGCCCCCCGCCCCCAGTGTATCATATTCAGCAACTTACCCCTGGTGTGTCACATCTGGCCCCCCGCCCCCAGTGTATCATATTCAGCAACTTACCCCTGGTGTATCACATCTGGCCCCCCGCCCCCAGTGTATCATATTCAGCAACTTACCCCCGGTGTATCACATCTGGCCCCCCGCCCCCAGTGTATCATATTCAGCAACTTACCCCCGGTGTATCACATCTGGCCCCCCGCCCCCAGTGTATCATATTCAGCAACTTACCCCCGGTGTATCACATCTGGCCCCCCGCCCCCAGTGTATCATATTCAGCAACTTACCCCCGGTGTATTTCATCTGGCCCCCCGCCCCCAGTGTATCATATTCAGCAACTTACCCCTGGTGTATCACATCTGGCCCCACGCCCCCAGTGTATCATATTCAGCAACTTACCCCTGGTGTACCACATCTGCCCCCCCCGCCCCCAGTGTATCATATTCAGCCACTTACTCCTGGTGTATCACATCTGCCCCCCGCCCCCAGTGTTTCATATTCAGCAACTTACCCCTGCTGTATCACATCTGGCCCCCCGCCCCCAGTGTATAATATTCAGCAACTTACCCCTGGTGTATCACATCTGGCCCCCCGCCCCCAGTGTTTCATATTCAGCAACTTACCCCTGGTGTATCACATCTGGCCCCCCGCCCCCAGTGTATCATATTCAGCAACTTACCCCTGGTGTATCACATCTGGCCCCCCGCCCCCAGTGTATCATATTCAGCAACTTACCCCTGGTGTATCACATCTGGCCCCCCGCCCCCAGTGTATCATATTCAGCAACTTACCCCTGGTGTATCACATCTGGCCCCCCGCCCCCAGTGTATCATATTCAGCAACTTACCCCTGGTGTATCACATCTGGCCCCCCGCCCCCAGTGTATCATATTCAGCAACTTACCCCTGGTGTATCACATCTGGCCCCCCGCCCCCAGTGTATCATATTCAGCAACTTACCCCTGGTGTATCACATCTCGCCCCCCCGAACCCAGTGTATCATGTTCAGCAACTTACCCCTGGTGTATCACATCTGGCCCCCCGCCCCCAGTGTATCATATTCAGCAACTTACCCCTGGTGTATCACATCTGGCCCCCCGCCCCCAGTGTATCATATTCAGCAACTTACCCCTGGTGTATCACATCTGGCCCCCCGCCCCCAGTGTATCATATTCAGCAACTTACCCCTGGTGTATCACATCTGGCCACCCGCCCCCAGTGTATCATATTCAGCAGCTTACGCCTGGTGTATCACATCTGGCCCCACGCCCCCAGTGTATCATATTCAGCAGCTAACGCCTGGTGTATCACATCTGGCCCCCCGCCCCCAGTGTATCATATTCAGCAACTTACCCCTGGTGTATCACATCTGGCCCCCCGCCCCCAGTGTATCATATTCAGCAACTTACCCCCGGTGTATCACATCTGGCCCCCCCGCCCCCAGTGTATCATATTCAGCAACTTACCCCTGGTGTATCACATCTGGCCCCCAGTGTATCATATTCAGCAACTTACCCCCGGTGTATCACATCTGACCCCCGCCCCCCAGTGTATCATATTCAGCAACTTACCCCTGGTGTATCACATCTGGCCCCCCGCCCCCAGTGTATCATATTCAGCAACTTACCCCTGGTGTATCACATCTGGCCCCCCGCCCCCAGTGTATCATATTCAGCAACTTACCCCTGGTGTATCACATCTGGCCCCCCGCCCCCAGTGTATCATATTCAGCAACTTACCCCTGGTGTATCACATCTGGCCCCCCGCCCCCAGTGTATCATATTCAGCAACTTACCCCTGGTGTATCACATCTGGCCCCCCGCCCCCAGTGTATCATATTCAGCAACTTACCCCTGGTGTATCACATCTCGCCCCCCCGAACCCAGTGTATCATGTTCAGCAACTTACCCCTGGTGTATCACATCTGGCCCCCCGCCCCCAGTGTATCATATTCAGCAACTTACCCCTGGTGTATCACATCTGGCCCCCCGCCCCCAGTGTATCATATTCAGCAACTTACCCCTGGTGTATCACATCTGGCCCCCCGCCCCCAGTGTATCATATTCAGCAACTTACCCCTGGTGTATCACATCTGGCCACCCGCCCCCAGTGTATCATATTCAGCAGCTTACGCCTGGTGTATCACATCTGGCCCCACGCCCCCAGTGTATCATATTCAGCAGCTAACGCCTGGTGTATCACATCTGGCCCCCCGCCCCCAGTGTATCATATTCAGCAACTTACCCCTGGTGTATCACATCTGGCCCCCCGCCCCCAGTGTATCATATTCAGCAACTTACCCCCGGTGTATCACATCTGGCCCCCCCGCCCCCAGTGTATCATATTCAGCAACTTACCCCTGGTGTATCACATCTGGCCCCCAGTGTATCATATTCAGCAACTTACCCCCGGTGTATCACATCTGACCCCCGCCCCCCAGTGTATCATATTCAGCAACTTACCCCTGGTGTATCACATCTGGCCCCCCGCCCCCCAGTGTATCATATTCAGCAACTTATCCCTGGTGTATCACATCTGGCCCCCCGCCCCCCAGTGTATCATATTCAGCAACTTACACCCGGTGTATCACATCTGGCCCCCCGCCCCCAGTGTATCATATTCAGCAACTTACCCCCGGTGTATCACATCTGGCCCCCCGCCCCCAGTGTATCATATTCAGCAACTTACCCCTGGTGTATCACATCTGGCCCCCAGTGTATCATATTCAGCAACATACCCCCGGTGTATCACATCTGACCCCCGCCCCCCAGTGTATCATATTCAGCAACTTACCCCTGGTGTATCACATCTGGCCCCCCGCCCCCCAGTGTATCATATTCAGCAACTTATCCCTGGTGTATCACATCTGGCCCCCCGCCCCCCAGTGTATCATATTCAGCAACTTACACCCGGTGTATCACATCTGGCCCCCTGCCCCCAGTGTATCATATTCAGCAACTTACCCCTGGTGTATCACATCTGGCCCCCCGAACCCAGTGTATCATATTCAGCAACTTACCCCTGGTGTATCACATCTGGCCCCCCGCCCCCAGTGTATCATATTCAGCAACTTACCCCTGGTGTACCACATCTGCTCCCCCCCGCCCCCAGTGTATCATATTCAGCAACTTACCCCTGGTGTATCACATCTGCCCCCCGCCCACAGTGTATCATATTCAGCAACTTACCCCTGCTGTATCACATCTGGCCCCCCGCCCCCAGTGTATCATATTCAGCAACTTACCCCTGGTGTATCACATCTGGCCCCCCGCCCCCAGTGTATCATATTCAGCAACTTACCCCTGGTGTATCACATCTGGCCCCCCGCCCCCAGTGTATCATATTCAGCAACTTACCCCTGGTGTATCACATCTGGCCCCCCGCCCCCAGTGTATCATATTCAGCAACTTACCCCTGGTGTATCACATCTGGCCCCCCGCCCCCAGTGTATCATATTCAGCAACTTACCCCTGGTGTATCACATCTGGCCCCCCGCCCCCAGTGTATCATATTCAGCAACTTACCCCTGGTGTATCACATCTGGCCCCCCGCCCCCAGTTTATCATATTCAGCAATTTACCCCCGGTGTATCACATCTGGCCCCCTGCCCCCAAGTGTATCATATTCAGCAACTTACCCCTGGTGTATCACATCTGGCCCCCCGCCCCAGTGTATCATATTCGGCAACTTACCCCTGGTGTATCACATCTGGCCCCCGCCCCCAATGTATCATATTCAGCAACCTACCCCTGGTGTATCACATCTGGCCCCCCGCCCCCCAGTGTATCATATTCAGCAACTTACCCCTGGTGTATCACATCTGGCCCCCCAGTGTATCATATTCAGCAACTTACCCCTAGTGTATCACATCTGGCCCCCCGCCCCCCAGTGTATCATATTCAGCAACTTACCCCTGGTGTATCACATCTGGCCCCCCGCCCCCCAGTGTATCATATTCAGCAACTTACCCCTGGTGTATCACATCTGGCCCCCCGCCCCCCAGTGTATCATATTCAGCAACTTACGCCTGGTGTATCACATCTGGCCCCCCGCCCCTCAGTGTATCATATTCAGCAACTTACCCCTGGTGTATCACTTCTGGCCCCCCGCCCCCCAGTGTATCATATTCAGCAACTTACCCCTGGTGTATCACATCTGGCCCCCCGCCCCCAGTGTATCATTCAGCAACTTACCCCTGGTGTGTCACATCTGGCCCCCCGCCCCCAGTGTATCATATTCAGCAACTTACCCCTGGTGTATCACATCTGGCCCCCCGCCCCCAGTATATCATATTCAGCAACTTACCCCCGGTGTATCACATCTGGCCCCCCGCCCCCAGTGTATCATATTCAGCAACTTACCCCCGGTGTATCACATCTGGCCCCCCGCCCCCAGTGTATCATATTCAGCAACTTACCCCCGGTGTATCACATCTGGCCCCCCGCCCCCAGTGTATCATATTCAGCAACTTACCCCCGGTGTATCACATCTGGCCCCCCGCCCCCAGTGTATCATATTCAGCAACTTACCCCCGGTGTATTTCATCTGGCCCCCCGCCCCCAGTATATCATATTCAGCAACTTACCCCTGGTGTATCACATCTGGCCCCACGCCCCCAGTGTATCATATTCAGCAACTTACCCCTGGTGTACCACATCTGCCCCCCCCGCCCCCAGTGTATCATATTCAGCAACTTACCCCTGGTGTATCACATCTGCCCCCCGCCCCCAGTGTATCATATTCAGCAACTTACCCCTGCTGTATCACATCTGGCCCCCCTCCCCCAGTGTATCATATTCAGCAACTTACCCCTGGCGTATCACATCTGGCCCCCCGCCCCCAGTGTATCATATTCAGCAACTTACCCCTGGTGTATCACATCTGGCCCCCCGCCCCCAGTGTATCATATTCAGCAACTTACCCCTGGTGTATCACATCTGGCCCCCCGCCCCCAGTGTATCATATTCAGCAACTTACCCCTGGTGTATCACATCTGGCCCCCCGCCCCCAGTGTATCATATTCAGCAACTTACCCCTGGTGTATCACATCTCGCCCCCCCGAACCCAGTGTATCATATTCAGCAACTTACCCCTGGTGTATCACATCTGGCCCCCCGCCCCCAGTGTATCATATTCAGCAACTTACCCCTGGTGTATCACATCTGGCCCCCCGCCCCCAGTGTATCATATTCAGGAACTTACCCCTGCTGTATCACATCTGGCCCCCCTCCCCCAGTGTATCATATTCAGCAACTTACCCCTGGCGTATCACATCTGGCCCCCCGCCCCCAGTGTATCATATTCAGCAACTTACTCCTGGTGTATCACATCTGGCCCCCCGCCCCCAGTGTATCATATTCAGCAGCTTACGCCTGGTGTATCACATCTGGCCCCCCGCCCCCAGTGTATCATATTCAGCAGCTTACGCCTGGTGTATCACATCTGGCCCCCCGCCCCCAGTGTATCATATTCAGCAACTTACCCCTGGTGTATCACATCTGGCCCCCAGTGTATCATATGCAGCAACTTACCCTCGGTGTATCACATCTGGCCCCCCGCCCCCAGTGTATCATATTCAGCAACTTACCCCTGGTGTATCACATCTGGCCCCCAGTGTATCATATTCAGCAACTTACCCCCGGTGTATCACATCTGACCCCCGCCCCCCAGTGTATCATATTCAGCAACTTACCCCTGGTGTATCACATCTGGCCCCCCGCCCCCCAGTGTATCATATTCAGCAACTTATCCCTGGTGTATCACATCTGGCCCCTCGCCCCCCAGTGTATCATATTCAGCAACTTACACCCGGTGTATCACATCTGGCCCCCCGCCCCCAGTGTATCATATTCAGCAACTTACCCCCGGTGTATCACATCTGGCCCCCCGCCCCCAGTGTATCATATTCAGCAACTTACCCCTGGTGTATCACATCTGGCCCCCAGTGTATCATATTCAGCAACATACCCCCGGTGTATCACATCTGACCCCCGCCCCCCAGTGTATCATATTCAGCAACTTACCCCTGGTGTATCACATCTGGCCCCCCGCCCCCCAGTGTATCATATTCAGCAACTTATCCCTGGTGTATCACATCTGCCCCCCCGCCCCCCAGTGTATCATATTCAGCAACTTACACCCGGTGTATCACATCTGGCCCCCCGCCCCCAGTGTATCATATTCAGCAACTTACCCCTGGTGTATCACATCTGGCCCCCCGAACCCAGTGTATCATATTCAGCAACTTACCCCTGGTGTATCACATCTGGCCCCCCGCCCCCAGTGTATCATATTCAGCAACTTTCCCCTGGTGTACCACATCTGCCCCCCCCGCCCCCAGTGTATCATATTCAGCAACTTACCCCTGGTGTATCACATCTGCCCCCCGTCCACAGTGTATCATATTCAGCAACTTACCCCTGCTGTATCACATCTGGCCCCCCGCCCCCAGTGTATCATATTCAGCAACTTACCCCTGGTGTATCACATCTGGCCCCCCGCCCCCAGTGTATCATATTCAGCAACTTACCCCTGGTGTATCACATCTGGCCCCCCGCCTCCAGTGTATCATATTCAGCAACTTACCCCTGGTGTATCACATCTGGCCCCCCGCCCCCAGTGTATCATATTCAGCAACTTACCCCTGGTGTATCACATCTGGCCCCCCGCCCCCAGTGTATCATATTCAGCAACTTACCCCTGGTGTATCACATCTGGCCCCCCGCCCCCAGTGTATCATATTCAGCAACTTACCCCTGGTGTATCACATCTGGCCCCCCGCCCCCAGTGTATCATATTCAGCAACTTACCCCTGGTGTATCACATCTGGCCCCCCGCCCCCAGTGTATCATATTCAGCAACTTACCCCTGGTGTATCACATCTGGCCACCCGCCCCCAGTGTATCTTATTCAGCAGCTTACGCCTGGTGTATCACATCTGGCCCCCCGCCCCCAGTGTATCATATTCAGCAGCTTACGCCTGGTGTATCACATCTGGCCCCCCGCCCCCAGTATATCATATTCAGCAACTTACCCCTGGTGTATCACATCTGGCCCCCCGCCCCCAGTGTATCATATTCAGCAACTTACCCCTGGTGTATCACATCTGGCCCCCAGTGTATCATATTCAGCAACTTACCCCCGGTGTATCACATCTGACCCCCGCCCCCCAGTGTATCATATTCAGCAACTTACCCCTGGTGTATCACATCTGGCCCCCCGCCCCCCAGTGTATCATATTCAGCAACTTATCCCTGGTGTATCACATCTGGCCCCCCGCCCCCCAGTGTATCATATTCAGCATCTTACACCCGGTGTATCACATCTGGCCCCCCGCCCCCAGTGTATCATATTCAGCAACTTACCCCCGGTGTATCACATCTGGCCCCCCGCCACCAGTGTATCATATTCAGCAACTTACCCCTGGTGTATCACATCTGGCCCCCAGTGTATCATATTCAGCAACATACCCCCGGTGTATCACATCTGACCCCCGCCCCCCAGTGTATCATATTCAGCAACTTACCCCTGGTGTATCACATCTGGCCCCCCGCCCCCCAGTGTATCATATTCAGCAACTTATCCCTGGTGTATCACATCTGGCCCCCCGCCCACCAGTGTATCATATTCAGCAACTTACACCCGGTGTATCACATCTGGCCCCCCGCCCCCAGTGTATCATATTCAGCAACTTACCCCTGGTGTATCACATCTGGCCCCCCGAACCCAGTGTATCATATTCAGCAACTTACCCCTGGTGTATCACATCTGGCCCCCCGCCCCCAGTGTATCATATTCAGCAACTTACCCCCGGTGTATCACATCTGGCCCCCCGCCCCCAGTGTATCATATTCAGCAACTTACCCCCGGTGTATCACATCTGGCCCCCCACCCCCAGTGTATCATATTCAGCAACTTACCCCCGGTGTATCACATCTGGCCCCCCGCCCCCAGTTTATCATATTCAGCAACTTACCCCCGGTGTATCACATCTGGCCCCCCGCCCCCAAGTATATCATATTCAGCAACTTAACCCCGGTGTATCACATCTGGCCCCCCGCCCCCAAGTGTATCATATTCAGCAACTTACCCCTGGTGTATCACATCTGGCCCCCCGCCCCCAATGTATCATATTCAGCAACCTACCCCCGGTGTATCACATCTGGCCCCCCGCCCCCAGTGTATCATATTTAGCAACTTACCCCTGGTGTATCACATCTGGCCCCCCAGTGTATCATATTCAGCAACTTACCCCTGGTGTATCACATCTGGCCCCCCGCCCCCCACTGTATCATATTCAGCAACTTACCCCAGTGTATCACATCTGGCCCCCCGCCCCCCAGTGTATCATATTCAGCAACTTACGCCTGGTGTATCACATCTGGCCCCCCGCCCCCCAGTGTATCATATTCAGCAACTTACCCCTGGTGTATCACATATGGCCCCCCGCCCCCCAGTGTATCATATTCAGCAACTTACCCCTGGTGTATCACATCTGGCCCCCCGCCCCCAGTGTATCATATTCAGCAACTTACCCCTGGTGTGTCACATCTGGCCCCCCGCCCCCAGTGTATCATATTCAGCAACTTACCCCTGGTGTATCACATCTGGCCCCCCGCCCCCAGTGTATCATATTCAGCAACTTACCCCCGGTGTATCACATCTGGCCCCCCGCCCCCAGTGTATCATATTCAGCAACTTACCCCCGGTGTATCACATCTGGCCCCCCGCCCCCATTGTATCATATTCAGCAACTTACCCCCGGTGTATCACATCTGGCCCCCCGCCCCCAGTGTATCATATTCAGCAACTTACCCCTGGTGTATCAAATCTGGCCCCCCGCCCCCCAGTGTATCATATTCAGCAACTTACCCCCGGTGTATTTCATCTGGCCCCCCGCCCCCAGTGTATCATATTCAGCAACTTACCCCTGGTGTATCACATCTGGCCCCACGCCCCCAGTGTATCATATTCAGCAACTTACCCCTGGTCTACCACATCTGCCCCCCCCCGCCCCCAGTGTATCATATTCAGCAACTTACCCCTGGTGTATCACATCTGCCCCCCGCCCCCAGTGTATCATATTCAGCAACTTACCCCTGGTGTATCACATCTGGCCCCCCGCCCCCAGTGTATCATATTCAGCAACTTACCCCTGGTGTATCACATCTGGCCCCCCGCCCCCAGTGTATCATATTCAGCAACTTACCCCTGGTGTATCACATCTGGCCCGCCGAACCCAGTGTATCATATTCAGCAACTTACCCCTGGTGTATCACATCTGGCCCCCCGCCCCCAGTGTATCATATTCAGCAACTTACCCCTGGTGTATCACATCTGGCCCCCCGCCCCCAGTGTATCATATTCAGCAACTTACCCCTGGTGTATCACATCTGGCCACCCGCCCCCAGTGTATCATATTCAGCAACTTACCCCCGGTGTATCACATCTGGCCCCCCGCCCCCAGTGTATCATATTCAGCAACTTACCCCCGGTGTATCACATCTGGCCCCCTGCCCCCAGTGTATCATATTCAGCAACTTACCCCTGGTATATCACATCTGGCCCCCCGCCCCCAGTGTATCATATTCAGCAACTTACTCCCGGTGTATCAAATCTGCCCACTGCCCCCAGTGTAACATATTCAGCAACTTACCCCTGGTGTATCACATCTGGCCCCCCGCCCCCAGTGTATCATATTCAGCAACTTACCCCCGGTGTATCACATCTGGTCCCCCGCCCCCAGTGTATCATATTCAGCAACTTACCCCTGGTGTATCACATCTGGCCCCCCGCCCCCCAGTGTATCATATTCAGCAACTTACGCCTGGTGTATCACATCTGGCCCCCCGCCCCTCAGTGTATCATATTCAGCAACTTACCCCTGGTGTATCACTTCTGGCCCCCCGCCCCCCAGTGTATCATATTCAGCAACTTAC
This sequence comes from Phyllobates terribilis, assembly GCF_046119375.1. Lineage (NCBI taxonomy): Eukaryota > Metazoa > Chordata > Amphibia > Anura > Dendrobatidae > Phyllobates > Phyllobates terribilis. The sequence continues at coordinate 32,622,975 of NW_027362762.1, read as the reverse complement.
CCCTGGTGTATCACATCTGGCCCCCCGCCCCCAGTTCATCATATTCAGCAACTTACCCCTGGTGTGTCACATCTGGCCCCCCGCCCCCAGTGTATCATATTCAGCAACTTACCCCTGGTGTATCACATCTGGCCCCCCCCCCAGTATATCATATTCAGCAACTTACCCCCGGTGTATCACATCTGGCCCCCCGCCCCCAGTGTATCATATTCAGCAACTTACCCCCGGTGTATCACATCTGGCCCCCCGCCCCCAGTGTATCATATTCAGCAACTTACCCCCGGTGTATCACATCTGGCCCCCCGCCCCCAGTGTATCATATTCAGCAACTTACCCCCGGTGTATCACATCTGGCCCCCCGCCCCCAGTGTATCATATTCAGCAACTTACCCCCGGTGTATTTCATCTGGCCCCCCGCCCCCAGTATATCATATTCAGCAACTTACCCCTGGTGTATCACATCTGGCCCCACGCCCCCAGTGTATCATATTCAGCAACTTACCCCTGGTGTATCACATCTGGGCCCCCGCCCCCAGTGTATCATATTCAGCAACTTACCCCTGGTGTATCACATCTGGCCCCCCGCCCCCAGTGTATCATATTCAGCAACTTACCCCTGGTGTATCACATCTCGCCCCCCCGAACCCAGTGTATCATATTCAGCAACTTACCCCTGGTGTATCACATCTCGCCCCCCCGAACCCAGTGTATCATATTCAGCAACTTACCCCTGGTGTATCACATCTGGCCCCCCGCCCCCAGTGTATCATATTCAGCAACTTACCCCTGGTGTATCACATCTGTCCCCCCTCCCCCAGTGTATCATATTCAGCAACTTACCCCTGGTGTATCACATCTGGCCCCCCACCCCCAGTGTATCATATTCAGCATCTTACCCCTGGTGTATCACATCTGGCCACCCGCCCCCAGTGTATCATATTCAGCAGCTTACGCCTGGTGTATCACATCTGGCCCCCCGCCCCCAGTGTATCATATTCAGCAGCTTACGCCTGGTGTATCACATCTGGCCCCCCGCCCCCAGTGTATCATATTCAGCAACTTACCCCTGGTGTATCACATCTGGCCCCCAGTGTATCATATTCAGCAACTTACCCTCGGTGTATCACATCTGGCCCCCCGCCCCCAGTGTATCATATTCAGCAACTTACCCCTGGTGTATCACATCTGGCCCCCAGTGTATCATATTCAGCAACTTACCCCCGGTGTATCACATCTGACCCCCGCCCCCCAGTGTATCATATTCAGCAACTTACCCCTGGTGTATCACATCTGGCCCCCCGCCCCCCAGTGTATCATATTCAGCAACTTATCCCTAGTGTATCACATCTGGCCCCCCGCCCCCCAGTGTATCATATTCAGCAACTTACACCCGGTGTATCACATCTGGCCCCCCGCCCCCAGTGTATCATATTCAGCAACTTACCCCCGGTGTATCACATCTGGCCCCCCGCCCCCAGTGTATCATATTCAGCAACTTACCCCTGGTGTATCAAATCTGGCCCCCCGCCCCCCAGTGTATCATATTCAGCAACTTACCCCCGGTGTATTTCATCTGGCCCCCCGCCCCCAGTGTATCATATTCAGCAACTTACCCCTGGTGTATCACATCTGGCCCCACGCCCCCAGTGTATCATATTCAGCAACTTACCCCTGGTCTACCACATCTGCCCCCCCCGCCCCCAGTGTATCATATTCAGCAACTTACCCCTGGTGTATCACATCTGCCCCCCGCCCCCAGTGTATCATATTCAGCAACTTACCCCTGGTGTATCACATCTGGCCCCCCGCCCCCAGTGTATCATATTCAGCAACTTACCCCTGGTGTATCACATCTGGCCCCCCGAACCCAGTGTATCATATTCAGCAACTTACCCCTGGTGTATCACATCTGGCCCCCCACCCCCAGTGTATCATATTCAGTAACTTACCCCTGGTGTATCACATCTGGCCCCCCGCCCCCAGTGTATCATATTCAGCAACTTACCCCTGGTGTATCACATCTGGCCACCCGCCCCCAGTGTATCATATTCAGCAACTTACCCCCGGTGTATCACATCTGGCCCCCCGCCCCCAGTGTATCATATTCAGCAACTTACCCCCGGTGTATCACATCTGGCCCCCTGCCCCCAGTGTATCATATTCAGCAACTTACCCCTGGTATATCACATCTGGCCCCCCGCCCCCAGTGTATCATATTCAGCAACTTACTCCCGGTGTATCAAATCTGCCCACTGCCCCCAGTGTAACATATTCAGCAACTTACCCCTGGTGTATCACATCTGGCCCCCCGCCCCCAGTGTATCATATTCAGCAACTTACCCCTGGTGTATCACATCTCGCCCCCCCGAACCCAGTGTATCATATTCAGCAACTTACCCCTGGTGTATCACATCTGGTCCCCCGCCCCCAGTGTATCATATTCAGCAACTTATCCCTGGTGTATCACATCTGGCCCCCCGCCCCCAGTGTATCATATTCAGCAACTTACCCCTGGAGTATCACATCTGGCCCCCCGCCCCCAGTGTATCATATTCAGCAACTTACCCCTGGAGTATCACATCTGGCCCCCCACCCCCAGTGTATCATATTCAGCAACTTACCCCTGGTGTACCACACCTGGCACCCCGAACCCAGTGTATCATATTCAGCAACTTACCCCTGGTGTATCACAACTGGCCCCCCACCCCCAGTGTATCATATTCAGCAACTTACCCCTGGTGTATCACATCTGGCCCCCCTCCCCCAGTGTATCATATTCAGCAACTTACCCCCGGTGTATCACATCTGGCCCCCCGCCCCCAGTGTATCATATTCAGCAACTTACCCCCGGTGTATCACATCTGGCCCCCCGCCCCCAGTGTATCATATTCAGCAACTTACCCCCGGTGTATCACATCTGGCCCCCCGCCCCCAGTGTATCATATTCAGCAACTTACCCCCGGTGTATCACATCTGGCCCCGCGCCCCCAGTGTATCATATTCAGCAACTTACCCCCGGTGTATTACATCTGGCCCCCCGCCCCCAGTGTATCATATTCAGCAACTTACCCCCGGTGTATCACATCTGGCCCCCGCCCCCAGTGTATCATATTCAGCAACTTACCCCTGGAGTATCACATCTGGCCCCCCGCCCCCAGTGTATCATATTCAGCAACTTACCCCTGGTGTACCACACCTGGCCCCCCGAACCCAGTGTATCATATTCAGCAACTTACCCCTGGTGTACCACATCTGGCCCCCCGCCCCCAGTGTATCATATTCAGCAACTTACCCCCGGTGTATCACATTTGGCCCCCCGCCCCCAGTGTATCATATTCAGCAACTTACCCCCGGTGTATCACATCTGGCCCCCCGCCACCCAGTGTATCATATTCAGCAACTTACCCCCGGTGTATCACATCTGGCCCCCCGCCCCCAGTGTATCATATTCAGCAACTTACCCCCGGTGTATCACATCTGGCCCCCTGCCCCCAGTGTATCATATTCAGCAACTTACCCCCGGTGTATCACATCTGGCCCCCCGCCCCCAGTGTATCATATTCAGCAACTTACCCATGGTGTATCACATCTGGCTGCTCCCCCTCCCCCCATGTGTATCACATTCAGGCCGCCGCTACCGGTGTACCATATTCAGCTACTCACCCATGCTGTATCATATCTGGCCTTACCCCCCCACCCCGGTGTATCATATTCAGCTACTCACCCCTGGTGTATCACATCTGTCCCCCTGCCCCCAGTGTATCATATTCAGCAACTTACCCCTGGTGTATCACATCTGGCCCCCCGCCCCCAGTGTATCATATTCAACAACTTACCCCTGGTGTATCACGTCTGGCCCCCTGCCCCCAGTGTATCATATTCAGCAACTTACCCCCGGTGTATCACATCTGGCCCCCCGCCCCCAGTGTATCATATTCAGCAACTTACCACCGGTGTATCACATCTGTCCCCCCGCCCCCAGTGTATCATATTCAGCATCTTACCCCTGGTGTATCACATCTGGCCCCCCGTCCCCAGTGTATCATATTCAGCAACTTACCCCTGGTGTACCACATCTGGCCCCCCGCCCCAAGTGTATCATATTCAGAAACTTACCCCCGGTGTATCACATCTGGCCCCCCGCCCCCAGTGTATCATATTCAGCAACTTACCCCCGGTGTATCACATCTGGCCCCCTGCCACCCAGTGTATCATATTCAGCAACTTACCCCCGGTGTATCACATCTGGCCCCCCGCCCCCAGTGTATCATATTCAGCAACTTACTCCCGGTGTATCACATCTGGCCCCCCGCCCCCAGTGTATCATATTCAGCAACTTACCCCCGGTGTATCACATCTGGCCCCCCGCCCCCAGTGTATCATATTCAGCAACTTACCCCTGGTGTATCACATCTGGCTCCTCCCCCTCCCCCCATGTGTATCACATTCAGGCCGCCGCTACCGGTGTACCATATTCAGCTACTCACCCATGCTGTATCATATCTGGCCTTACCCCCCCACCCCGGTGTATCATATTCAGCTACTCACCCCTGGTGTATCACATCTGTCCCCCCGCCCCCAGTGTATCATATTCAGCAACTTACCCCTGGTGTATCACATCTGGCCCCCCGCCCCCAGTGTATCATATTCAACAACTTACCCCTGGTGTATCACGTCTGGCCCCCCGCCCCCAGTGTATCATATTCAGCAACTTACCCCCGGTGTATCACATCTGGCCCCCCGCCCCCAGTGTATCATATTCAGCAACTTACCACCGGTGTATCACATCTGGCCCCCCGCCCCCAGTGTATCATATTCAGCAACTTACCCCTGGTGTATCACATCTGGCCCCCCGTCCCCAGTGTATCATATTCAGCAACTTACCCCTGGTGTATCACATCTGGCCCCCCGCCCCCAGTGTATCATATTCAGCAACTTACCCCCGGTGTATTACATCTGACCCCCGCCTCCCAGTGTATCATATTCAGCAACTTACCACTGGTGTATCACATCTGGCCCCCCGCCCCCCAGTGTATCATATTCAGCAACTTATCTCTGGTGTATCACATCTGGCCCCCCGCCCCCAGTGTATCATATTCAGCAACTTACACCCGGTGTATCACATCTGGCCCCCCGCCCCCAGTGTATCATATTCAGCAACTTACCCCTGGTGTATCACATCTCGCCCCCCCGAACCCAGTGTATCATATTCAGCAACTTACCCCTGGTGTATCACATCTGGCCCCCCGCCCCCAGTGTATCATATTCAGCATCTTACCCCTGGTGTATCACATATGGCCCCCCGCCCCCAGTGTATCATATTCAGCATCTTACCCCTGGTGTATCACATCTGGCCACCCGCCCCCAGTGTATCATATTCAGCAGCTTACGCCTGGTGTATCACATCTGGCCCCCCGCCCCCAGTGTATCATATTCAGCAGCTTACGCCTGGTGTATCACATCTGGCCCCCCGCCCCCAGTGTATCATATTCAGCAACTTACCCCTGGTGTATCACATCTGGCCCCCCGCCCCCAGTGTATCATATTCAGCAACTTACCCCCGGTGTATCACATCTGGCCCCCCGCCCCCAGTGTATCATATTCAGCAACTTACCCCTGGTGTATCACATCTGGCCCCCAGTGTATCATATTCAGCAACTTACCCCCGGTGTATCACATCTGACCCCCGCCCCCCAGTGTATCATATTCAGCAACTTACCCCTGGTGTATCACATCTGGCCCCCCGCCCCCCAGTGTATCATATTCAGCAACTTATCCCTGGTGTATCACATCTGGCCCCCCGCCCCCCAGTGTATCATATTCAGCAACTTACACCCGGTGTATCACATCTGGCCCCCCGCCCCCAGTGTATCATATTCAGCAACTTACCCCCGGTGTATCACATCTGGCCCCCCGCCCCCAGTGTATCATATTCAGCAACTTACCCCTGGTGTATCACATCTGGCCCCCAGTGTATCATATTCAGCAACATACCCCCGGTGTATCACATCTGACCCCCGCCCCCCAGTGTATCATATTCAGCAACTTACCCCTGGTGTATCACATCTGGCCCCCCAGTGTATCATATTCAGCAACTTATCCCTGGTGTATCACATCTGGCCCCCCGCCCCCCAGTGTATCATATTCAGCAACTTACACCCGGTGTATCACATCTGGCCCCCCGCCCCCAGTGTATCATATTCAGCAACTTACCCCTGGTGTATCACATCTGGCCCCGCGAACCCAGTGTATCATATTCAGCAACTTACCCCTGGTGTATCACATCTGGCCCCCCAGTGTATCATATTCAGCAACTTACCCCTGGTGTATCACATCTGGCCCCCCACTGTATCATATTCAGCAACTTACCCCTGGTGTATCACATCTGGCCCCCCGCCCCCCAGTGTATCATATTCAGCAACTTACGCCTGGTGTATCACATCTGGCCCCCCGCCCCCCAGTGTATCATATTCAGCAACTTACCCCTGGTGTATCACATATGGCCCCCCGCCCCCCAGTGTATCATATTCAGCAACTTACCCCTGGTGTATCACATCTGGCCCCCCACCCCCAGTGTATCATATTCAGCAACTTACCCCTGGTGTGTCACATCTGGCCCCCCGCCCCCAGTGTATCATATTCAGCAACTTACCCCTGGTGTATCACATCTGGCCCCCCGCCACCAGTGTATCATATTCAGCAACTTACCCCCGGTGTATCACATCTGGCCCCCCGCCCCCAGTGTATCATATTCAGCAACTTACCCCCGGTGTATCACATCTGGCCCCCCGCCCCCAGTGTATCATATTCAGCAACTTACCCCCGGTGTATCACATCTGGCCCCCCGCCCCCAGTGTATTATATTCAGCAACTTACCCCCAGTGTATCAAATCTGGCCCCCCACCCCCCAGTGTATCATATTCAGCAACTTACCCCCGGTGTATTTCATCTGGCCCCCCGCCCCCAGTGTATCATATTCAGCAACTTACCCCTGGTGTATCACATCTGGCCCCACGCCCCCAGTGTATCATATTCAGCAACTTACCCCTGGTCTACCACATCTGCCCCCCCCCCGCCCCCAGTGTATCATATTCAGCAACTTACCCCTGGTGTATCACATCTGGCCCCCCGCCCCCAGTGTATCATATTCAGCAACTTACCCCTGGTGTATCACATCTGGCCCCCCGCCCCCAGTGTATCATATTCAGCAACTTACCCCTGGTGTATCACATCTGGCCCCCCGAACCCAGTGTATCATATTCAGCAACTTACCCCTGGTGTATCACATCTGACCCCCGCCCCCCAGTGTATCATATTCAGCAACTTACCCCTGGTGTATCACATCTGGCCCCCCGCCCCCCAGTGTATCATATTCAGCAACTTATCCCTGGTGTATCACATCTGGCCCCCCGCCCCCCAGTGTATCATATTCAGCAACTTACACCCGGTGTATCACATCTGGCCCCCCGCCCCCAGTGTATCATATTCAGCAACTTACCCCCAGTGTATCAAATCTGGCCCCCCGCCCCCCAGTGTATCATATTCAGCAACTTACCCCCGGTGTATTTCATCTGGCCCCCCGCCCCCAGTGTATCATATTCAGCAACTTACCCCTGGTGTATCACATCTGGCCCCACGCCCCCAGTGTATCATATTTAGCAACTTACCCCTGGTCTACCACATCTGCCCCCCCCGCCCCCAGTGTATCATATTCAGCAACTTACCCCTGGTGTATCACATCTGCCCCCCGCCCCCAGTGTATCATATTCAGCAACTTACCCCTGGTGTATCACATCTGGCCCCCCGCCCCCAGTGTATCATATTCAGCAACTTACCCCTGGTGTATCACATCTGGCCCCCCGCCCCCAGTGTATCATATTCAGCAACTTACCCCTGGTGTATCACATCTGGCCCCCCGAACCCAGTGTATCATATTCAGCAACTTACCCCTGGTGTATCACATCTGGCCCCCCGCCCCCAGTGTATCATATTCAGCAACTTACCCCTGGTGTATCACATCTGGCCCCCCGCCCCCAGTGTATCATATTCAGCAACTTACCCCTGGTGTATCACATCTGGCCACCCGCCCCCAGTGTATCATATTCAGCAACTTACCCCCGGTGTATCACATCTGGCCCCCCGCCCCCAGTGTATCATATTCAGCAACTTACCCCCGGTGTATCACATCTGGCCCCCTGCCCCCAGTGTATCATATTCAGCAACTTACCCCTGGTATATCACATCTGGCCCCCCGCCCCCAGTGTATCATATTCAGCAACTTACTCCCGGTGTATCAAATCTGCCCACTGCCCCCAGTGTAACATATTCAGCAACTTACCCCTGGTGTATCACATCTGGCCCCCCGCCCCCAGTGTATCATATTCAGCAACTTACCCCTGGAGTATCACATCTGGCCCCCCGCCCCCAGTGTATCATATTCAGCAATTTACCCCTGGTGTACCACACCTGGCCCCCCGAACCCAGTGTATCATATTCAGCAACTTACCCCTGGTGTATCACATCTGGCCCCCCACCCCCAGTGTATCATATTCAGCAACTTACCCCTGGTGTATCACATCTGGCCCCCCAGTGTATCATATTCAGCAACTTATCCCTGGTGTATCACATCTGGCCCCCCGCCCCCCAGTGTATCATATTCAGCAACTTACACCCGGTGTATCACATCTGGCCCCCCGCCCCCAGTGTATCATATTCAGCAACTTACCCCTGGTGTATCACATCTGGCCCCCCGAACCCAGTGTATCATATTCAGCAACTTACCCCTGGTGTATCACATCTGGCCCCCCAGTGTATCATATTCAGCAACTTACCCCTGGTGTATCACATCTGGCCCCCCGCCCCCCACTGTATCATATTCAGCAACTTACCCCTGGTGTATCACATCTGGCCCCCCGCCCCCCAGTGTATCATATTCAGCAACTTACGCCTGGTGTATCACATCTGGCCCCCCGCCCCCCAGTGTATCATATTCAGCAACTTACCCCTGGTGTATCACATATGGCCCCCCGCCCCCCAGTGTATCATATTCAGCAACTTACCCCTGGTGTATCACATCTGGCCCCCCACCCCCAGTGTATCATATTCAGCAACTTACCCCTGGTGTGTCACATCTGGCCCCCCGCCCCCAGTGTATCATATTCAGCAACTTACCCCTGGTGTATCACATCTGGCCCCCCGCCACCAGTGTATCATATTCAGCAACTTACCCCCGGTGTATCACATCTGGCCCCCCGCCCCCAGTGTATCATATTCAGCAACTTACCCCCGGTGAATCACATCTGGCCCCCCGCCCCCAGTGTATCATATTCAGCAACTTACCCCCGGTGTATCACATCTGGCCCCCCGCCCCCAGTGTATCATATTCAGCAACTTACCCCCAGTGTATCAAATCTGGCCCCCCGCCCCCCAGTGTATCATATTCAGCAACTTACCCCCGGTGTATTTCATCTGGCCCCCCGCCCCCAGTGTATCATATTCAGCAACTTACCCCTGGTGTATCACATCTGGCCCCACGCCCCCAGTGTATCATATTCAGCAACTTACCCCTGGTCTACCACATCTGCCCCCCCCCGCCCCCAGTGTATCATATTCAGCAACTTACCCCTGGTGTATCACATCTGGCCCCCCGCCCCCAGTGTATCATATTCAGCAACTTACCCCTGGTGTATCACATCTGGCCCCCCGCCCCCAGTGTATCATATTCAGCAACTTACCCCTGGTGTATCACATCTGGCCCCCCGAACCCAGTGTATCATATTCAGCAACTTACCCCTGGTGTATCACATCTGACCCCCGCCCCCCAGTGTATCATATTCAGCAACTTACCCCTGGTGTATCACATCTGGCCCCCCGCCCCCCAGTGTATCATATTCAGCAACTTATCCCTGGTGTATCACATCTGGCCCCCCGCCCCCCAGTGTATCATATTCAGCAACTTACACCCGGTGTATCACATCTGGCCCCCCGCCCCCAGTGTATCATATTCAGCAACTTACCCCCAGTGTATCAAATCTGGCCCCCCGCCCCCCAGTGTATCATATTCAGCAACTTACCCCCGGTGTATTTCATCTGGCCCCCCGCCCCCAGTGTATCATATTCAGCAACTTACCCCTGGTGTATCACATCTGGCCCCACGCCCCCAGTGTATCATATTTAGCAACTTACCCCTGGTCTACCACATCTGCCCCCCCTGCCCCCAGTGTATCATATTCAGCAACTTACCCCTGGTGTATCACATCTGCCCCCCGCCCCCAGTGTATCATATTCAGCAACTTACCCCTGGTGTATCACATCTGGCCCCCCGCCCCCAGTGTATCATATTCAGCAACTTACCCCTGGTGTATCACATCTGGCCCCCCGCCCCCAGTGTATCATATTCAGCAACTTACCCCTGGTGTATCACATCTGGCCCCCCGAACCCAGTGTATCATATTCAGCAACTTACCCCTGGTGTATCACATCTGGCCCCCCGCCCCCAGTGTATCATATTCAGCAACTTACCCCTGGTGTATCACATCTGGCCCCCCGCCCCCAGTGTATCATATTCAGCAACTTACCCCTGGTGTATCACATCTGGCCACCCGCCCCCAGTGTATCATATTCAGCAACTTACCCCCGGTGTATCACATCTGGCCCCCCGCCCCCAGTGTATCATATTCAGCAACTTACCCCCGGTGTATCACATCTGGCCCCCTGCCCCCAGTGTATCATATTCAGCAACTTACCCCTGGTATATCACATCTGGCCCCCCGCCCCCAGTGTATCATATTCAGCAACTTACTCCCGGTGTATCAAATCTGCCCACTGCCCCCAGTGTAACATATTCAGCAACTTACCCCTGGTGTATCACATCTGGCCCCCCGCCCCCAGTGTATCATATTCAGCAACTTACCCCTGGTGTATCACATCTCGCCCCCCCGAACCCAGTGTATCATATTCAGCAACTTACCCCTGGTGTATCACATCTGGCCCCCCGCCCCCAGTGTATCATATTCAGCAACTTATCCCTGGTGTATCACATCTGGCCCCCCGCCCCCAGTGTATCATATTCAGCAACTTACCCCTGGAGTATCACATCTGGCCCCCCGCCCCCAGTGTATCATATTCAGCAACTTACCCCTGGAGTATCACATCTGGCCCCCCGCCCCCAGTGTATCATATTCAGCAATTTACCCCTGGTGTACCACACCTGGCCCCCCGAACCCAGTGTATCATATTCAGCAACTTACCCCTGGTGTATCACATCTGGCCCCCCACCCCCAGTGTATCATATTCAGCAACTTACCCCTGGTGTATCACATCTGGCCCCCCGCCCCCAGTGTATCATATTCAGCAACTTACCCCCGGTGTATCACATCTGGCCCCCCGCCCCCAGTGTATCATATTCAGCAACTTACCCCCGGTGTATCACATCTGGCCCCCCGCCCCCAGTGTATCATATTCAGCAACTTACCCCCGGTGTATCACATCTGGCCCCCCGCCCCCAGTGTATCATATTCAGCAACTTACCCCCGGTGTATCACATCTGGCCCCGCGCCCCCAGTGTATCATATTCAGCAACTTACCCCCGGTGTATTACATCTGGCCCCCCGCCCCCAGTGTATCATATTCAGCAACTTACCCCCGGTGTATCACATCTGGCCCCCGCCCCCAGTGTATCATATTCAGCAACTTACCCCTGGAGTATCACATCTGGCCCCCCGCCCCCAGTGTATCATATTCAGCAACTTACCCCTGGTGTACCACACCTGGCCCCCCGAACCCAGTGTATCATATTCAGCAACTTACCCCTGGTGTACCACATCTGGCCCCCCGCCCCCAGTGTATCATATTCAGCAACTTACCCCCGGTGTATCACATCTGGCCCCCCGCCCCCAGTGTATCATATTCAGCAACTTACCCCCGGTGTATCACATCTGGCCCCCCGCCACCCAGTGTATCATATTCAGCAACTTACCCCCGGTGTATCACATCTGGCCCCCCGCCCCCAGTGTATCATATTCAGCAACTTACCCCCGGTGTATCACATCTGGCCCCCCGCCCCCAGTGTATCATATTCAGCAACTTACCCCCGGTGTATCACATCTGGCCCCCCGCCCCCAGTGTATCATATTCAGCAACTTACCCCTGGTGTATCACATCTGGCTCCTCCCCCTCCCCCCATGTGTATCACATTCAGGCCGCCGCTACCGGTGTACCATATTCAGCTACTCACCCATGCTGTATCATATATGGCCTTACCCCCCCACCCCGGTGTATCATATTCAGCAACTTACCCCTGGTGTATCACATCTGGCCCCCCGCCCCCAGTTTATCATATTCAGCAACTTACCCCCGGTGTATCACATCTGCCCCCCCGCCCCCAAGTGTATCATATTCAGCAACTTACCCCTGGTGTATCACATCTGGCCCCCCACCCCTAGTGTATCATATTCAGCAACTTACCCCTGGTGTATCACATCTGGCCCCCCGCCCCCAGTGTATCATATTCAGCAACTTACCCCCGGTGTACCACACCTGGCCCCCCGAACCCAGTGTATCATATTCAGCAACTTACCCCTGGTGTGTCACTTCTGGCCCCCCGCCCCCCAGTGTATCATATTCAGCAACTTACCCCTGGTGTATCACATCTGGCCCCCTGCCCCCCAGTGTATCATATTCAGCAACTTACCCCTGGTGTATCACATCTGGCCCCCCAGTGTATCATATTCAGCAACTTACCCCTGGTGTATCACATCTGGCCCCCCGCCCCCAGTGTATCATATTCAGCAACTTCCCCCTGGTGTGTCACATCTGGCCCCCCGCCCCCAGTGTATCATATTCAGCAACTTACCCCCGGTGTATCACATCGGGCCCCCCGCCCCCAGTGTATCATATTCAGCAACTTACCCCCGGTGTATCACATCTGGCCCCCCGCCCCCCAGTGTATCATATTCAGCAACTTACCCCCGGTGTATATCATCTGGCCCCCCGCCCCCAGTGTATCATATTCAGCAACTTACCCCTGGTGTACCACATCTGCCCCCCCCGCCCCCAGTGTATCATATTCAGCAACTTACCCCTGATGTATCACATCTGCCCCCGCCCCCTGTGTATCATATTCAGCAACTTACCCCTGGTGTATCACATCTGGCCCCCCGCCCCCAGTGTATCATATTCAGCAACTTACCCCTGGTGTATCACATCTGGCCCCCCGCCCCCAGTGTATCATATTCAGCAACTTACCCCTGGTGTACCACATCTGCCCCCCCCGCCCCCAGTGTATCATATTCAGCAACTTACCCCTGATGTATCACATCTGCCCCCCGCCCCCTGTGTATCATATTCAGCAACTTACCCCTGGTGTATCACATCTGGCCCCCCGCCCCCAGTGTATCATATTCAGCAACTTACCCCTGGTGTATCACATCTGGCCTCCCGCCCCCAGTGTATCATATTCAGCAACTTACCCTTGGTGTATCACATCTGGCCCCCCGAACCCAGTGTATCATATTCAGCAACTTACCCCTGGTGTATCACATCTGGCCCCCCGCCCCCAGTGTATCATATTCAGCAACTTACCCCAGGTGTATCACATCTGGCCCCCCGCCCCCAGTGTATCATATTTAGCAACTTACCCCCGTTGTATCACATCTGGCCCCCCGCCCCCAGTGTATCATATTTAGCAACTTACCCCCGTTGTATCACATCTGGCCCCCCGCCCCCAGTGTATCATATTCAGCAACTTACCCCCGGTGTATCACATCTGGCACCCTGCCCCCAGTGTATCATATTCAGCAACTTACCCCCGGTGTTTCACATCTGGCCCCCCGCCCCCAGTGTATCATATTCAGCAACTTACTCCCGGTGTATAAAATCTGCCCACTGCCCCCAGTGTAACATATTCAACATCTTACCCCTGGTGTATCACATCTGGCCCCCCGCCCCCAGTGTATCATATTCAGCAACTTACCCCTGGTGTATCACATCTCGCCCCCCCGAACCCAGTGTATCATATTCAGCAACTTACCCCTGGAGTATGACATCTGGCCCCCTGCCCCCAGTGTATCATATTCAGCAACTTACCCCTGGTGTATCACATCTGGCCCCCCGCCCCCAGTGTATCATAATCAGCAACTTACCCCTGGTGTATCACATCTGGCCTCCCGCCCCCAGTGTATCATATTCAGCAACTTACCCCTGGAGTATCACATCTGGCCCCCCGCCCCCAGTGTATCATATTCAGCAACTTACCCCTGGAGTATCACATCTGGCCCCCCGCCCCCAGTGTATCATATTCAGCAACTTACCCCTGGTGTACCACACCTGGCCCCCTGAACCCAGTGTATCATATTCAGCAACTTACCCCTGGTGTATCACATCTGGCCCCACACCCCCAGTGTATCATATTCAGCAACTTACCCCCGGTGTATCACATCTGGCCCCCCGCCCCCAGTGTATCATATTCAGCAACTTACCCCCGGTGTATCACATCTGGCCCCCCGCCCCCAGTGTATCATATTCAGCAACTTACCCCCGGTGTATCACATCTGGCCACCCGCCACCCAGTGTATCATGTTCAGCAACTTACCCCCGGTGTATCACATCTGGCCCCCCGCCCCCAGTGTATCATATTCAGCAACTTACCCCCGGTGTATCACATCTGGCCCCCCGCCCCCAGTGTATCATATTCAGCAACTTACCCCCGGTGTATCACATCTGGCCCCGCGCCCCCAGTGTATCATATTCAGCAACTTACCCCCGTGTATTACATCTGGCCCCCCGCCCCCAGTGTATCATATTCAGCAACTTACCCCCGGTGTATCACTTCTGGCCCCCCGCCCCCAGTGTATCATATTCAGCAACTTACCCCTGGAGTATCACATCTGGCCCCCCGCCCCCAGTGTATCATATTCAGCAACTTACCCCTGGTGTACCACACCTGGCCCCCTGAACCCAGTGTATCATATTCAGCAACTTACCCCTGGTGTACCACATCTGGCCCCGCGCCCTCAGTGTATCATATTCAGCAACTTACCCCTGGTGTATCACATTTGGCCCCCCACCCCCAGTGTATCATATTCAGCAACTTACCCCTGGTGTATCACATCTGGCCCCCCGCCCCCAGTGTATCATATTCAGCAACTGACCCTTGGTGTATCACATCTGGCCCCCCGCCCCCAGTGTATCATATTCAGCAACTTACCCCTGGTGTATCACATCTGGCCCCCCGCCCCCAGTGTATCATATTCAGCAACTTACCCCTGGTGTATCACATCTGGCCCCCCGCCCCCAGTGTATCATATTCAGCAACTTACCCCTGGTGTATCACATCTGGCCACCCACCCCCAGTTTATCATATTCAGCAACTTACCCCCGTTGTATCACATCTGGCCCCCCGCCCCCAGTGTATCATATTCAGCAACTTACCCCCAGTGTATCACATCTGGCCCCCTGCCCCCAGTGTATCATATTCAGCAACTTACCCCCGGTGTATCACATCTGGCCCCCCGCCCCCAGTGTATCATATTCAGCAACTTACTCCCGGTGTATCAAATCTGCCCACTGCCCCCAGTGTAACATATTCAGCAACTTACCCCTGGTGTATCACATCTGGCCCCCCGCCCCCAGTGTATCATATTCAGCAACTTACCCCTGGTGTATCACATCTCGCCCCCCCGAACCCAGTGTATCATATTCAGCAACTTACCCCTGGTGTACCACACCTGGCCCCCTGAACCCAGTGTATCATATTCAGCAACTTACCCCCGGTGTATCACATCTGGCCCCCCACCCCCAGTGTATTATATTCAGCAACTTACCCCCGGTGTATCACATCTGGCCCCGCGCCCCCAGTGTATCATATTCAGCAACTTACCCCCAGTGTATTACATCTGGCCCCCCGCCCCCAGTGTATCATATTCAGCAACTTACCCCCGGTGTATCACATCTGGCCCCCCCCCCCAGTGTATCATATTCAGCAACTTACCCCTGGAGTATCACATCTGGCCCCCCGCCCCCATTGTATCATATTCAGCAACTTACCCCCGGTGTACCACACCTGGCCCCCCGAACCCAGTGTATCATATTCAGCAACTTACCCCTGGTGTACCACATCTGGCCCCCCGCCCCCAGTGTATCATATTCAGCAACTTACCCCTGGTGTATCACATCTGGCCCCCCGCCCCCAGTGTATCATATTCAGCAACTTACCCCCGGTGTATCACATCTGGCCCCCCGCCCCCAGTGTATCATATTCAGCAACTTACCACCGGTGTATCACATCTGGCCCCCCGCCACCCAGTGTATCATATTCAGCAACTTACCCCCGGTGTATCACATCTGGCCCCCCGCCCCCAGTGTATGATATTCAGCAACTTACCCCCGGTGTATCACATCTGGCCCCGCGCCCCCAGTGTATCATATTCAGCAACCTACCCCCGGTGTATTACATCTGGCCCCCCGCCCCCAGTGTATCATATTCAGCAACTTACCCCCGGTGTATCACATCTGGCCCCCAGTGTATCATATTCAGCACCTTACCCCTGGTGTATCACATCTAGCTCCTCCCCCTCCCCCCATGTGTATCACATTCAGTCCGCCGCTACCGGTGTACCATATTCAGCTACTCACCCATGCTGTATCATATCTGGCCTTACCCCCCCCCCCCGGTGTATCATATTCAGCTACTCACTCCTGGTGTATCACATCTGCCCCCCGCCCCCAGTGTATCATATTCAGCAACTTACCCCTGGTGTATCACATCTGGCCCCCCGCCCCCAGTGTATCATATTCAACAACTTACCCCTGGTGTATCACGTCTGGCCCCCCGCCCCCAGTGTATCATATTCAGCAACTTACCCCCGGTGTATCACATCTGGCCCCCCGCCCCCAGTGTATCATATTCAGCAACTTACCCCCGGTGTATCACATCTGGCCCCCCGCCCCCAGTGTATCATATTCAGCAACTTACCCCTGGTGTATCACATCTGGCCCCCCGTCCCCAGTGTATCATATTCAGCAACTTACCCCTGGTGTATCACATCTGGCCCCCCGCCCCCAGTGTATCATATTCAGCAACTTAGCCCCGGTGTATCACATCTGACCTCCGCCTCCCAGTGTATCATATTCAGCAACTTACCCCTGGTGTATCACATCTGGCCCCCCGCCCCCCAGTGTATCATATTCAGCAACTTATCCCTGGTGTATCACATCTGGCCCCCAGTGTATCATATTCAGCAACTTACACCCGATGTATCACGTCTGGCCCCCCGCCCCCAGTGTATCATATTCAGCAACTTACCCCCAGTGTATCACATCTGGCCCCCCGCCCCCAGTGTATCATATTCAGCAACTTACCCCCGGTGTATCACATCTGGCCCCCCGCCCCCAGTGTATCATATTCAGCAACTTACCCCTGGTGTATCACATCTGGCCCCCCGTCCCCAGTGTATCATATTCAGCAACTTACCCCTGGTGTATCACATCTGGCCCCCCGCCCCCCAGTGTATCATATTCAGCAACTTACCCCTGGTGTATCACATCTGGCCCCCCGCCCCCAGTGTATCATATTCAGCAACTTCCCACTGGTGTGTCACATCTGGCCCCCCGCCCCCAGTGTATCATATTCAGCAACTTACCCCTGGTGTATCACATCTGGCCCCCCTCCCCCAGTGTATCATATTCAGCAACTTACCCCCGGTGTATCACATCTGGCCCCCCGCCCCCAGTGTATCATATTCAGCAACTTACCCCCCGGTGTATCACATCTGGCCCCCCGCCCCAAGTGTATCATATTCAGCAACTTACCCCCGGTGTATCACATCTGGCCCCCCGCCCCCCAGTGTATCATATTCAGCAACTTACCCCCGGTGTATTTCATCTGGCCCCCCGCCCCCAGTGTATCATATTCAGCAACTTACCCCTGGTGTATCACATCTGGCCCCACGACCCCAGTGTATCATATTCAGCAACTTACCCCTGGTGTACCACATCTGCCCCCCCTGCCCCCAGTGTATCATATTCAGCAACTTACCCCGGTGTATCACATCTGCCCCCCGCCCCCAGTGTATCATATTCAGCAACTTACCCCTGGTGTATCACATCTGGCCCCCCGCCCCCAGTGTATCATATTCAGCAACTTACCCCTGGTGTATCACATCTGGCCCCCCGCCCCCAGTGTATCATATTCAGCAACTTACCCCTGGTGTATCACATCTGGCCCCCCGAACCCAGTGTATCATATTCAGCAACTTACCCCTGGTGTATCACATCTGGCCCCCCGCCCCCAGTGTATCATATTCAGCAACTTACCCCTGGTGTATCACATCTGGCCCCCCGCCCCCCAGTGTATCATATTCAGCAACTTACCCCTGGTGTATCACATCTGGCCCCCCGCCCCCAGTGTATCATATTCAGCAACTTACCCCCGGTGTATCACATCTGGCCACCCGCCCCCAGTGTATCATATTCAGCAACTTACCCCCGGTGTATCACATCTGGCCCCCTGCCCCCAGTGTATCATATTCAGCAACTAACCCCCGGTGTATCACATCTGGCCCCCCGCCCCCAGTGTATCATATTCAGCAACTTACTCCCGGTGTATCAAATCTGCCCACTGCCCCCAGTGTAACATATTCAGCAACTTACCCCTGGTGTATCACATCTGGCCCCCCCGCCCCCAGTGTATCATATTCAGCAACGTATCCCTGGTGTATCACATCTCGCCCCCGCGAACCCAGTGTATCATATTCAGCAACTTACCCCTCGTGTATCACATCTGGCCCCCCGCCCCCAGTGTATCATATTCAGCAACTTACCCCTGGAGTATCACATCTGGACCCCCACCCGCAGTGTATCATATTCAGCAACTTACCCCTGGTGTATCACATCTGGCCCCCCGCCCCCAGTGTATCATATTCAGCAACTTACCCCTGGTGTACCACATCTGGCCCCCCGCCCCCAGTGTATCATATTCAGCTACTTACCCCTGGTGTATCACATCTGGCCCCACACCCCCAGTGTATCATATTCAGCAACTTACCCCCGGTGTATCACATCTGGCCCTCCGCCCCCAGTGTATCATATTCAGCAACTTACCCCCGGTGTATCACATCTGGCCCCCCGCCCCCAGTGTATCATATTCAGCAACTTACCCCCGGTGTATCACATCTGGCCCCCCGCTACCCTGTGTATCATATTCAGCAACTTACCCCCGGTGTATCACATCTGGACCTCCGCCCCCATTATATCATATTCAGCAACTTACCCCCGGTGTATCACATCTCTCCCCCCACCCCCAGTGTATCATATTCAGCAACTTACCCCCGGTGTATCACATCTGGCCATGCGCCCCCAGTGTATCATATTCAGCAACTTACCCCCGGTGTATCTCATCTGGCCCCCCGCCCCCAGTGTATCATATTCAGCAACTTACCCCCGGTGTATCTCATCTGGCCCCCTGCCCCCAGTGAATCATATTCAGCAACTTACCCCTGGTGTGTCACATCTGGCCCCCCGCCCCCAGTGTATCATATTCAGCAACTTACCCCGGTGTATCTCATCTGGCCCCCCGCCCCCAGTGAATCATATTCAGCAACTTACCCCTGGTGTATCACATCTGGCCCCCCGCCCCCAGTGTATCATATTCAGCAACTTACCCCTGGTGTATCACATCTGGCCCCCCGCCCCCAGTGAATCATATTCAGCAACTTACCCCTGGTGTATCACATCTGGCTCCTCCCCCTCCCCCCATGTGTATCACATTCAGGCCGCCGCTACCGGTGTACCATATTCAGCTACTCACCCATGCTGTATCATATCTCGCCTTACCCCCCCCCCGGTGTATCATATTCAGCTACTCACCCCTGGTGTATCACATCTGTCCCCCCGCCCCCAGTGTATCATATTCAGCAACTTACCCCTGGTGTATCACATCTGGCCCCCCTTCCCCAGTGTATCATATTCAGCAACATACCCCTGGTGTATCACATCTGGCCCCCCGCCCCCAGTGTATCATATTCAGCAACTTACCCCCGGTGTATCACATCTGGCCCCCCGCCCCCAGTGTATCATAATCAGCAACTTACCCCTGGTGTATCACATCTGGCCCCCCAGTGTATCATATTCAGCAATTTACCCCTGGTGTATCGCATCTGGCCCCCCGCCCCCCAGTGTATCATATTCAGCAACTTACCCCTGGTGTATCACATCTGGCCCCCCGCCCCCCATTGTATCATATTCAGCAACTTACCCCTGGTGTATCACATCTGGCCCCCCGCCCACCAGTGTATCATATTCAGCAACTTACCCCTGGTGTATCACATCTGGCCCCCCGCCCCCAGTGTATCATATTCAGCAACTTACCCCTGGTGTACCACACCTGGCCCCCCGAACCCAGTGTATCATATTCAGCAACTTACCCCTGGTGTACCACATCTGGCCCCCCGCCCCCAGTGTATCATATTCAGCAACTTACCCCTGGTGTATCACATCTGGCCCCCCGCCCCAGTGTATCATATTCAGCAACTTACCCCCGGTGTATCACATCTGGCCCCCCGCCCCCAGTGTATCATATTCAGCAACTTACCCCCGGTGTATCACATCTGGCCCCCCGCCACCCAGTGTATCATATTCAGCAACTTACCCCCGGTGTATCACATCTGGCCCCCCGCTCCCAGTGTATCATATTCAGCAACTTACCCCCGGTGTATCACATCTGGCCCCCCGCCCCCAGTGTATCATATTCAGCAACTTACCCCTGGTGTATCACATCTGGCCCCGCGCCCCCAGTGTTTCATGTTCAGCAACTTACCCCCGGTATATTACATCTGGCCCCCCGCCCCCAGTGTATCATATTCAGCAACTTACCCCCAGTGTATCACATCTGGCCCCCCGCCCCCAGTGTATCATATTCAACAACTTACCCCTGGTGTATCACATCTGGCCCCCCGCCCCCAGTGTTTCATATTAAGCAACTTACCCCTGGTGTACCACATCTGCCCCCCCCCCCGCCCCCAGTGTATCATATTCAGCAACTTACCCCTGGTGTATCACATCTGGCTCCTCCCCCTCCCCCCATGTGTATCACATTCAGGCCGCCGCTACCGGTGTACCATATTCAGCTACTCACCCATGCTGTATCATATCTGGCCTTACCCCCCCCGCCCCCAGTGTATCATATTCAGCTACTCACCCCTGGTGTATCACATCTGTCCCCCCGCCCCCAGTGTATCATATTCAACAACTTACCCCTGGTGTATCACGTCTGGCCCCCCGCCCCCAGTGTATCATATTCAGCAACTTACCCCCAGTGTATCACATCTGGCCCCCCGCCCCCAGTGTATCATATTCAGCAACTTACCCCCGGTGTATCACATCTGGCCCCCCGCCATCAGTGTATCATATTCAGCAACTTACCCCTGGTGTATCACATCTGGCCCCCCGTCCCCAGTGTATCATATTCAGCTACTTACCCCTGGTGTATCACATCTGGCCCCCCGCCCCCCAGTGTATCATATTCAGCAACTTACCCCTGGTGTATCACATCTGGCCCCCCACCCCCAGTGTATCATATTCAGCAACTTAACCCCCCGGTGTATCACATCTGGGCCCCCTGCCCCCAGTGTATCATATTCAGCAACTTACCCCCGGTGTATCACATCTGGCCCCCCGCCCCCAGTGTATCATATTCAGCAACTTACCCCCGGTGTATCACATCTGGCCCCCCGCCCCCCAGTGTATCATATTCAGCAACTTACCCCTGGTGTATTTCATCTGGCCCCCCACCCCCAGTGTATCATATTCAGCAACTTACCCCTGGTGTATCACATCTGGCCCCACGACCCCAGTGTATCATATTCAGCAACTTACCCCTGGTGTACCACATCTGCCCCCCCCCGCCCCCAGTGTATCATATTCAGCAACTTACCCCTGGTGTATCACATCTGCCCCCCGCCCCCAGTGTATCATATTCAGCAACTTACCCCTGGTGTATCACATCTGGCCCCCCGCCCCCAGTGTATCATATTCAGCAACTTACCCCTGGTGTATCACATCTGGCCCCCCGCCCCCAGTGTATCATATTCAGCAACTTACCCCTGGTGTATCACATCTGGCCCCCCGAACCCAGTGTATCATATTCAGCAACTTACCCCTGGTGTATCACATCTGGCCCACCGCCCCCCAGTGTATCATATTCAGCAACTTACCCCTGGTGTATCACATCTGGCCCCCCGCCCCCAGTGTATCATATTCAGCAACTTACCCCCGGTGTATCACATCTGGCCACCCGCCCCCAGTGTATCATATTCAGCAACTTACCCCCGGTGAATCAAATCTGCCCACTGCCCCCAGTGTAACATATTCAGCAACTTACCCCTGGTGTATCACATCTGGCCCCCCCGCCCCCAGTGTATCATATTCAGCAACTTATCCCTGGTGTATCACATCTCGCCCCCGCGAACCCAGTGTATCATATTCAGCAACTTACCCCTCGTGTATCACATCTGGCCCCCCGCCCCCAGTGTATCATATTCAGCAACTTACCCCTGGAGTATCACATCTGGCCCCCCGCCCCCAGTGTATCATATTCAGCAACTTACCCCTGGTGTACCACATCTGGCCCCCCGCCCCCAGTGTATCATATTCAGCTACTTACCCCTGGTGTATCACATCTGGCCCCACACCCCCAGTGTATCATATTCAGCAACTTACCCCTGGTGTATCACATCTGGCCCTCCGCCCCCAGTGTATCATATTCAGCAACTTACCCCCGGTGTATCACATCTGGCCCCCCGCCCCCAGTGTATCATATTCAGCATCTTACCCCCGGTGTATCACATCTGGCCCCCCGCCACCCAGTGTATCATATTCAGCAACTTACCCCCGGTGTATCACATCTGCCCCTCTGCCCCCATTATATCATATTCAGCAACTTACCCCCGGTGTATCACATCTGGCCCCCCGCCCCCAGTGTATCATATTCAGCAACTTACCCCCGGTGTATCACATCTGGCCCCGCGCCCCCAGTGTATCATATTCAGCAACTTACCCCCGGTGTATCTCATCTGGCCCCCCGCCCCCAGTGTATCATATTCAGCAACTTACCCCCGGTGTATCTCATCTGGCCCCCCGCCCCCAGTGAATCATATTCAGCAACTTACCCCTGGTGTATCACATCTGGCCCCCCGCCCCCAGTGTATCATATTCAGCAACTTACCCCCGGTGTATCTCATCTGGCCCCCCGCCCCCAGTGAATCATATTCAGCAACTTACCCCTGGTGTATCACATCTGGCCCCCCGCCCCCAGTGTATCATATTCAGCAACTTACCCCCGGTGTATCACATCTGGCCCCCCGCCCCCAGTGAATCATATTCAGCAACTTACCCCTGGTGTATCACATCTGGCTCCTCCCCCTCCCCCCATGTGTATCACATTCAGGCCGCCGCTACCGGTGTACCATATTCAGCTACTCACCCATGCTGTATCATATCTGGCCTTACCCCCCCCCCGGTGTATCATATTCAGCTACTCACCCCTGGTGTATCACATCTGTCCCCCCGCCCCCAGTGTATCATATTCAGCAACTTACCCCTGGTGTATCACATCTGGCCCCCCGTCCCCAGTGTATCATATTCAGCAACTTACCCCTGGTGTATCACATCTGGCCCCCCGGCCCCAGTGTATCATATTCAGCAACTTACCCCCGGTGTATCACATCTGGCCCCCCGCCCCCAGTGTATCATAATCAGCAACTTACCCCCGGTGTATCACATCTGGCCCCCCGCCCCCAGTGTATCATATTCAGCAACTTACCCCTGGTGTATCACATCTGGCCCCCCACCCCCAGTGTATCATATTCAGCAACTTACCCCTGGTGTATCACATCTGGCCCCCCGCCCCCCAGTGTATCATATTCAGCAACTTACATCCGGTGTATCACATCTTACCCCCCACCCCCAGTGTATCATATTCAGCAACTTACCCCTGGTGTATCACATCTGGCCACCCGCCCCCAGTGTTTCATATTCAGCAACTTACCCCCGGTGTATCACATCTGGCCACCCGCCCCCAGTGTATCATATTCAGCAACTTACCCCCGGTGTATCACATCTGGCCCCCTGCCCCCAGTGTATCATATTCAGCAACTAACCCCCGGTGTATCACATCTGGCCCCCCGCCCCCAGTGTATCATATTCAGCAACTTACTCCCGGTGTATCAAATCTGCCCACTGCCCCCAGTGTAACATATTCAGCAACTTACCCCTGGTGTATCACATCTGGCCCCCCGTCCCCAGTGTATCATATTCAGCAACTTACCCCTGGTGTATCACATCTGGCCCCCCGCCCCCAGTGTATCATATTCAGCAACTTAGCCCCGGTGTATCACATCTGACCTCCGCCTCCCAGTGTATCATATTCAGCAACTTACCCCTGGTGTATCACATCTGGCCCCCCGCCCCCCAGTGTATCATATTCAGCAACTTATCCCTGGTGTATCACATCTGGCCCCCAGTGTATCATATTCAGCAACTTACACCCGGTGTATCACATCTGGCCCCCCGCCCCCAGTGTATCATATTCAACAACTTACCCCCGGTGTATCACGTCTGGCCCCCCGCCCCCAGTGTATCATATTCAGCAACTTACCCCCAGTGTATCACATCTGGCCCCCCGCCCCCAGTGTATCATATTCAGCAACTTACCCCCGGTGTATCACATCTGGCCCCCCGCCCCCAGTGTATCATATTCAGCAACTTACCCCTGGTGTATCACATCTGGCCCCCCACCCCCCAGTGTATCATATTCAGCAACTTACCCCTGGTGTATCACATCTGGCCCCCCGCCCCCAGTGTATCATATTCAGCAACTTCCCACTGGTGTGTGACATCTGGCCCCCCGCCCCCAGTGTATCATATTCAGCAACTTACCCCTGGTGTATCACATCTGGCCCCCCTCCCCCAGTGTATCATATTCAGCAACTTACCCCCGGTGTATCACATCTGGCCCCCCGCCCCCAGTGTATCATATTCAGCAACTTACCCCCCGGTGTATCACATCTGGCCCCCCGCCCCAAGTGTATCATATTCAGCAACTTACCCCCGGTGTATCACATCTGGCCCCCCGCCCCCCAGTGTATCATATTCAGCAACTTACCCCCGGTGTATTTCATCTGGCCCCCCGCCCCCAGTGTATCATATTCAGCAACTTACCCCTGGTGTATCACATCTGGCCCCACGACCCCAGTGTATCATATTCAGCAACTTACCCCTGGTGTACCACATCTGCCCCCCCCGCCCCCAGTGTATCATATTCAGCAACTTACCCCGGTGTATCACATCTGCCCCCCGCCCCCAGTGTATCATATTCAGCAACTTACCCCTGGTGTATCACATCTGGCCCCCCGCCCCCAGTGTATCATATTCAGCAACTTACCCCTGGTGTATCACATCTGGCCCCCCGCCCCCAGTGTATCATATTCAGCAACTTACCCCTGGTGTATCACATCTGGCCCCCCGAACCCAGTGTATCATATTCAGCAACTTACCCCTGGTGTATCACATCTGGCCCCCCGCCCCCAGTGTATCATATTCAGCAACTTACCCCTGGTGTATCACATCTGGCCCCCCGCCCCCCAGTGTATCATATTCAGCAACTTACCCCTGGTGTATCACATCTGGCCCCCCGCCCCCAGTGTATCATATTCAGCAACTTACCCCCGGTGTATCACATCTGGCCACCTGCCCCCAGTGTATCATATTCAGCAACTTACCCCCGGTGTATCACATCTGGCCCCCTGCCCCCAGTGTATCATATTCAGCAACGAACCCCCGGTGTATCACATCTGGCCCCCCGCCCCCAGTGTATCATATTCAGCAACTTACTCCCGGTGTATCAAATCTGCCCACTGCCCCCAGTGTAACATATTCAGCAACTTACCCCTGGTGTATCACATCTGGCCCCCCCGCCCCCAGTGTATCATATTCAGCAACGTATCCCTGGTGTATCACATCTCGCCCCCGCGAACCCAGTGTATCATATTCAGCAACTTACCCCTCGTGTATCACATCTGGCCCCCCGCCCCCAGTGTATCATATTCAGCAACTTACCCCTGGAGTATCACATCTGGACCCCCACCCGCAGTGTATCATATTCAGCAACTTACCCTGGTGTATCACATCTGGCCCCCCGCCCCCAGTGTATCATATTCAGCAACTTACCCCTGGTGTACCACATCTGGCCCCCCGCCCCCAGTGTATCATATTCAGCTACTTACCCCTGGTGTATCACATCTGGCCCCACACCCCCAGTGTATCATATTCAGCAACTTACCCCCGGTGTATCACATCTGGCCCTCCGCCCCCAGTGTATCATATTCAGCAACTTACCCCCGGTGTATCACATCTGGCCCCCCGCCCCCAGTGTATCATATTCAGCAACTTACCCCCGGTGTATCACATCTGGCCCCCCGCTACCCTGTGTATCATATTCAGCAACTTAACCCCGGTGTATCACATCTGGACCTCCGCCCCCATTATATCATATTCAGCAACTTACCCCCGGTGTATCACATCTGGCCCCCCACCCCCAGTGTATCATATTCAGCAACTTACCCCCGGTGTATCACATCTGGCCATGCGCCCCCAGTGTATCATATTCAGCAACTTACCCCCGGTGTATCTCATCTGGCCCCCCGCCCCCAGTGTATCATATTCAGCAACTTACCCCCGGTGTATCTCATCTGGCCCCCTGCCCCCAGTGAATCATATTCAGCAACTTACCCCTGGTGTGTCACATCTGGCCCCCCGCCCCCAGTGTATCATATTCAGCAACTTACCCCCGGTGTATCTCATCTGGCCCCCCGCCCCCAGTGAATCATATTCAGCAACTTACCCCTGGTGTATCACATCTGGCCCCCCGCCCCCAGTGTATCATATTCAGCAACTTACCCCTGGTGTATCACATCTGGCCCCCCGCCCCCAGTGAATCATATTCAGCAACTTACCCCTGGTGTATCACATCTGGCTCCTCCCCCTCCCCCCATGTGTATCACATTCAGGCCGCCGCTACCGGTGTACCATATTCAGCTACTCACCCATGCTGTATCATATCTCGCCTTACCCCCCCCCCGGTGTATCATATTCAGCTACTCACCCCTGGTGTATCACATCTGTCCCCCCGCCCCCAGTGTATCATATTCAGCAACTTACCCCCGGTGTATCACATCTGGCCCCCCGCCCCCAGTGTATCATATTCAGCAACTTACCCCCCGGTGTATCACATCTGGCCCCCCGCCCCAAGTGTATCATATTCAGCAACTTACCCCCGGTGTATCACATCTGGCCCCCCGCCCCCCAGTGTATCATATTCAGCAACTTACCCCCGGTGTATTTCATCTGGCCCCCCGCCCCCAGTGTATCATATTCAGCAACTTACCCCTGGTGTATCACATCTGGCCCCACGACCCCAGTGTATCATATTCAGCAACTTACCCCTGGTGTACCACATCTGCCCCCCCCGCCCCCAGTGTATCATATTCAGCAACTTACCCCGGTGTATCACATCTGCCCCCCGCCCCCAGTGTATCATATTCAGCAACTTACCCCTGGTGTATCACATCTGGCCCCCCGCCCCCAGTGTATCATATTCAGCAACTTACCCCTGGTGTATCACATCTGGCCCCCCGCCCCCAGTGTATCATATTCAGCAACTTACCCCTGGTGTATCACATCTGGCCCCCCGCCCCCAGTGTATCATATTCAGCA
Source organism: Phyllobates terribilis (assembly GCF_046119375.1). Classification (NCBI taxonomy): domain Eukaryota; kingdom Metazoa; phylum Chordata; class Amphibia; order Anura; family Dendrobatidae; genus Phyllobates; species Phyllobates terribilis. The sequence goes on along the minus strand of NW_027362762.1, from coordinate 32,595,210 downwards.
ACTTACCCCCGGTGTATCACATCTGGCCACCTGCCCCCAGTGTATCATATTCAGCAACTTACCCCCGGTGTATCACATCTGGCCCCCTGCCCCCAGTGTATCATATTCAGCAACGAACCCCCGGTGTATCACATCTGGCCCCCCGCCCCCAGTGTATCATATTCAGCAACTTACTCCCGGTGTATCAAATCTGCCCACTGCCCCCAGTGTAACATATTCAGCAACTTACCCCTGGTGTATCACATCTGGCCCCCCCGCCCCCAGTGTATCATATTCAGCAACGTATCCCTGGTGTATCACATCTCGCCCCCGCGAACCCAGTGTATCATATTCAGCAACTTACCCCTCGTGTATCACATCTGGCCCCCCGCCCCCAGTGTATCATATTCAGCAACTTACCCCTGGAGTATCACATCTGGACCCCCACCCGCAGTGTATCATATTCAGCAACTTACCCCTGGTGTATCACATCTGGCCCCCCGCCCCCAGTGTATCATATTCAGCAACTTACCCCTGGTGTACCACATCTGGCCCCCCGCCCCCAGTGTATCATATTCAGCTACTTACCCCTGGTGTATCACATCTGGCCCCACACCCCCAGTGTATCATATTCAGCAACTTACCCCCGGTGTATCACATCTGGCCCTCCGCCCCCAGTGTATCATATTCAGCAACTTACCCCCGGTGTATCACATCTGGCCCCCCGCCCCCAGTGTATCATATTCAGCAACTTACCCCCGGTGTATCACATCTGGCCCCCCGCTACCCTGTGTATCATATTCAGCAACTTAACCCCGGTGTATCACATCTGGACCTCCGCCCCCATTATATCATATTCAGCAACTTACCCCCGGTGTATCACATCTGGCCCCCCACCCCCAGTGTATCATATTCAGCAACTTACCCCCGGTGTATCACATCTGGCCATGCGCCCCCAGTGTATCATATTCAGCAACTTACCCCCGGTGTATCTCATCTGGCCCCCCGCCCCCAGTGTATCATATTCAGCAACTTACCCCCGGTGTATCTCATCTGGCCCCCTGCCCCCAGTGAATCATATTCAGCAACTTACCCCTGGTGTGTCACATCTGGCCCCCCGCCCCCAGTGTATCATATTCAGCAACTTACCCCCGGTGTATCTCATCTGGCCCCCCGCCCCCAGTGAATCATATTCAGCAACTTACCCCTGGTGTATCACATCTGGCCCCCCGCCCCCAGTGTATCATATTCAGCAACTTACCCCTGGTGTATCACATCTGGCCCCCCGCCCCCAGTGAATCATATTCAGCAACTTACCCCTGGTGTATCACATCTGGCTCCTCCCCCTCCCCCCATGTGTATCACATTCAGGCCGCCGCTACCGGTGTACCATATTCAGCTACTCACCCATGCTGTATCATATCTCGCCTTACCCCCCCCCCGGTGTATCATATTCAGCTACTCACCCCTGGTGTATCACATCTGTCCCCCCGCCCCCAGTGTATCATATTCAGCAACTTACCCCCGGTGTATCACATCTGGCCCCCCGCCCCCAGTGTATCATATTCAGCAACTTACCCCCCGGTGTATCACATCTGGCCCCCCGCCCCAAGTGTATCATATTCAGCAACTTACCCCCGGTGTATCACATCTGGCCCCCCGCCCCCCAGTGTATCATATTCAGCAACTTACCCCCGGTGTATTTCATCTGGCCCCCCGCCCCCAGTGTATCATATTCAGCAACTTACCCCTGGTGTATCACATCTGGCCCCACGACCCCAGTGTATCATATTCAGCAACTTACCCCTGGTGTACCACATCTGCCCCCCCCGCCCCCAGTGTATCATATTCAGCAACTTACCCCGGTGTATCACATCTGCCCCCCGCCCCCAGTGTATCATATTCAGCAACTTACCCCTGGTGTATCACATCTGGCCCCCCGCCCCCAGTGTATCATATTCAGCAACTTACCCCTGGTGTATCACATCTGGCCCCCCGCCCCCAGTGTATCATATTCAGCAACTTACCCCTGGTGTATCACATCTGGCCCCCCGAACCCAGTGTATCATATTCAGCAACTTACCCCTGGTGTATCACATCTGGCCCCCCGCCCCCAGTGTATCATATTCAGCAACTTACCCCTGGTGTATCACATCTGGCCCCCCGCCCCCCAGTGTATCATATTCAGCAACTTACCCCTGGTGTATCACATCTGGCCCCCCGCCCCCAGTGTATCATATTCAGCAACTTACCCCCGGTGTATCACATCTGGCCACCTGCCCCCAGTGTATCATATTCAGCAACTTACCCCCGGTGTATCACATCTGGCCCCCTGCCCCCAGTGTATCATATTCAGCAACTAACCCCCGGTGTATCACATCTGGCCCCCCGCCCCCAGTGTATCATATTCAGCAACTTACTCCCGGTGTATCAAATCTGCCCACTGCCCCCAGTGTAACATATTCAGCAACTTACCCCTGGTGTATCACATCTGGCCCCCCCGCCCCCAGTGTATCATATTCAGCAACGTATCCCTGGTGTATCACATCTCGCCCCCGCGAACCCAGTGTATCATATTCAGCAACTTACCCCTCGTGTATCACATCTGGCCCCCCGCCCCCAGTGTATCATATTCAGCAACTTACCCCTGGAGTATCACATCTGGACCCCCACCCGCAGTGTATCATATTCAGCAACTTACCCCTGGTGTATCACATCTGGCCCCCCGCCCCCAGTGTATCATATTCAGCAACTTACCCCTGGTGTACCACATCTGGCCCCCCGCCCCCAGTGTATCATATTCAGCTACTTACCCCTGGTGTATCACATCTGGCCCCACACCCCCAGTGTATCATATTCAGCAACTTACCCCCGGTGTATCACATCTGGCCCTCCGCCCCCAGTGTATCATATTCAGCAACTTACCCCCGGTGTATCACATCTGGCCCCCCGCCCCCAGTGTATCATATTCAGCAACTTACCCCCGGTGTATAACATCTGGCCCCCCGCTACCCTGTGTATCATATTCAGCAACTTACCCCCGGTGTATCACATCTGGACCTCCGCCCCCATTATATCATATTCAGCAACTTACCCCCGGTGTATCACATCTGGCCCCCCACCCCCAGTGTATCATATTCAGCAACTTACCCCCGGTGTATCTCATCTGGCCCCCCGCCCCCAGTGTATCATATTCAGCAACTTACCCCCGGTGTATCTCATCTGGCCCCCTGCCCCCAGTGAATCATATTCAGCAACTTACCCCTGGTGTGTCACATCTGGCCCCCCGCCCCCAGTGTATCATATTCAGCAACTTACCCCCGGTGTATCTCATCTGGCCCCCCGCCCCCAGTGAATCATATTCAGCAACTTACCCCTGGTGTATCACATCTGGCCCCCCGCCCCCAGTGTATCATATTCAGCAACTTACCCCTGGTGTATCACATCTGGCCCCCCGCCCCCAGTGAATCATATTCAGCAACTTACCCCTGGTGTATCACATCTGGCTCCTCCCCCTCCCCCCATGTGTATCACATTCAGGCCGCCGCTACCGGTGTACCATATTCAGCTACTCACCCATGCTGTATCATATCTCGCCTTACCCCCCCCCCGGTGTATCATATTCAGCTACTCACCCCTGGTGTATCACATCTGTCCCCCCGCCCCCAGTGTATCATATTCAGCAACTTACCCCTGGTGTATCACATCTGGCCCCCCTTCCCCAGTGTATCATATTCAGCAACATACCCCTGGTGTATCACATCTGGCCCCCCGCCCCCAGTGTATCATATTCAGCAACTTACCCCCGGTGTATCACATCTGGCCCCCCGCCCCCAGTGTATCATAATCAGCAACTTACCCCTGGTGTATCACATCTGGCCCCCCAGTGTATCATATTCAGCAATTTACCCCTGGTGTATCGCATCTGGCCCCCCAGTGTATCATATTCAGCAACTTACCCCTGGTGTATCACATCTGGCCCCCCGCCCCCCAGTGTATCATATTCAGCAACTTACCCCTGGTGTATCACATCTGGCCCCCCGCCCACCAGTGTATCATATTCAGCAACTTACCCCTGGTGTATCACATCTGGCCCCCCGCCCCCAGTGTATCATATTCAGCAACTTACCCCCGGTGTATCACATCTGGCCCCCCGCCCCCAGTGTATCATATTCAGCAACTTACCCCCGGTGTATCACATCTGGCCCCCCGCCACCCAGTGTATCATATTCAGCAACTTACCCCCGGTGTATCACATCTGGCCCCCCGCCCCCAGTGTATCATATTCAGCAACTTACCCCCGGTGTATCACATCTGGCCCCCCGCCCCCAGTGTATCATATTCAGCAACTTACCCCCGGTGTATCACATCTGGCCCCGCGCCCCCAGTGTATCTTCTTCAGCAACTTACCCCCAGTGTATTACATCTGGCCCCCCGCCCCCAGTGTATCATATTCAGGAACTTACCCCCGGTGTATCACATCTGGCCCCCCGCCCCCAGTGTATCATATTCAGCAACTTACCCCTGGAGTATCACATCTGGCCCCCCGCCCCCAGTGTATCATATTCAGCAACTTACCCCTGGTGTACCACACCTGGCCCCCCGAACCCAGTGTATCATATTCAGCAACTTACCCCTGGTGTACCACATCTGGCCCCCCGCCCCCAGTGTATCATATTCAGCAACTTACCCCTGGTGTATCACATCTGGCCCCCCACCCCCAATGTATCATATTCAGCAACTTACCCCTGGTGTATCACATCTGGCCCCCCGCCCCAGTGTATCATATTCAGCAACTTACCCCCGGTGTATCACATCTGGCCCCCCGCCCCCAGTGTATCATATTCAGCAACTTACCCCCGGTGTATCACATCTGGCCCCCCGCCACCCAGTGTATCATATTCAGCAACTTACCCCCGGTGTATCACATCTGGCCCCCCGCCCCCAGTGTATCATATTCAGCAACTTACCCCCGGTGTATCACATCTGGCCCCCCGCCCCCAGTGTATCATATTCAGCAACTTACCCCTGGTGTATCACATCTGGCCCCGCGCCCCCAGTGTTTCATGTTCAGCAACTTACCCCCGGTATATTACATCTGGCCCCCCGCCCCCAGTGTATCATATTCAGCAACTTACCCCCAGTGTATCACATCTGGCCCCCCGCCCCCAGTGTATCATATTCAACAACTTACCCCTGGTGTATCACATCTGGCCCCCCGCCCCCAGTGTATCATATTCAGCAACTTACCCCTGGTGTATCACATCTGGCTCCTCCCCCTCCCCCCATGTGTATCACATTCAGGCCGCCGCTACCGGTGTACCATATTCAGCTACTCACCCATGCTGTATCATATCTGGCCTTACCCCCCCCCGCCCCCAGTGTATCATATTCAGCTACTCACCCCTGGTGTATCACATCTGTCCCCCCGCCCCCAGTGTATCATATTCAGCAACTTACCCCTGGTGTATCACATCTGGCCCCCCGCCCCCAGTGTATCATATTCAACAACTTACCCCTGGTGTATCACGTCTGGCCCCCCGCCCCCAGTGTATCATATTCAGCAACTTACCCCCAGTGTATCACATCTGGCCCCCCGCCCCCAGTGTATCATATTCAACAACTTACCCCCGGTGTATCACATCTGGCCCCCCGCCATCAGTGTATCATATTCAGCAACTTACCCCTGGTGTATCACATCTGGCCCCCCCCCCCAGTGTATCATATTCAGCAACTTACCCCTGGTGTATCACATCTGGCCCCCCGCCCCCCAGTGTATCATATTCAGCAACTTACCCCTGGTGTATCACATCTGGCCCCCCACCCCCAGTGTATCATATTCAGCAACTTACCCCCGGTGTATCACATCTGGCCCCCCGCCCCCAGTGTATCATATTCAGCAACTTACCCCCCGGTGTATCACATCTGGCCCCCCGCCCCCAGTGTATCATATTCAGCAACTTACCCCCGGTGTATCACATCTGGCCCCCCGCCCCCCAGTGTATCATATTCAGCAACTTACCCCTGATGTATTTCATCTGGCCCCCCACCCCCAGTGTATCATATTCAGCAACTTACCCCTGGTGTATCACATCTGGCCCCACGACCCCAGTGTATCATATTCAGCAACTTACCCCTGGTGTACCACATCTGCCCCCCCCGCCCCCAGTGTATCATATTCAGCAACTTACCCCTGGTGTATCACATCTGCCCCCCGCCCCCAGTGTATCATATTCAGCAACTTACCCCTGGTGTATCACATCTGGCCCCCCGCCCCCAGTGTATCATATTCAGCAACTTACCCCTGGTGTATCACATCTGGCCCCCCGCCCCCAGTGTATCATATTCAGCAACTTACCCCTGGTGTATCACATCTGGCCCCCCGAACCCAGTGTATCATATTCAGCAACTTACCCCTGGTGTATCACATCTGGCCCACCGCCCCCCAGTGTATCATATTCAGCAACTTACCCCTGGTGTATCACATCTGGCCCCCCGCCCCCAGTGTATCATATTCAGCAACTTACCCCCGGTGTATCACATCTGGCCACCCGCCCCCAGTGTATCATATTCAGCAACTTACCCCCGGTGAATCAAATCTGCCCACTGCCCCCAGTGTAACATATTCAGCAACTTACCCCTGGTGTATCACATCTGGCCCCCCCGCCCCCAGTGTATCATATTCAGCAACTTATCCCTGGTGTATCACATCTCGCCCCCGCGAACCCAGTGTATCATATTCAGCAACTTACCCCTCGTGTATCACATCTGGCCCCCCGCCCCCAGTGTATCATATTCAGCAACTTACCCCTGGAGTATCACATCTGGCCCCCCGCCCCCAGTGTATCATATTCAGCAACTTACCCCTGGTGTACCACATCTGGCCCCCCGCCCCCAGTGTATCATATTCAGCTACTTACCCCTGGTGTATCACATCTGGCCCCACACCCCCAGTGTATCATATTCAGCAACTTACCCCTGGTGTATCACATCTGGCCCTCCGCCCCCAGTGTATCATTTTCAGCAACTTACCCCCGGTGTATCACATCTGGCCCCCCGCCCCCAGTGTATCATATTCAGCATCTTACCCCCGGTGTATCACATCTGGCCCCCCGCCACCCAGTGTATCATATTCAGCAACTTACCCCCGGTGTATCACATCTGCCCCTCTGCCCCCATTATATCATATTCAGCAACTTACCCCCGGTGTATCACATCTGGCCCCCCGCCCCCAGTGTATCATATTCAGCAACTTACCCCCGGTGTATCACATCTGGCCCCGCGCCCCCAGTGTATCATATTCAGCAACTTACCCCCGGTGTATCTCATCTGGCCCCCCGCCCCCAGTGTATCATATTCAGCAACTTACCCCCGGTGTATCTCATCTGGCCCCCCGCCCCCAGTGAATCATATTCAGCAACTTACCCCTGGTGTATCACATCTGGCCCCCCGCCCCCAGTGTATCATATTCAGCAACTTACCCCCGGTGTATCTCATCTGGCCCCCCGCCCCCAGTGAATCATATTCAGCAACTTACCCCTGGTGTATCACATCTGGCCCCCCGCCCCCAGTGTATCATATTCAGCAACTTACCCCCGGTGTATCACATCTGGCCCCCCGCCCCCAGTGAATCATATTCAGCAACTTACCCCTGGTGTATCACATCTGGCTCCTCCCCCTCCCCCCATGTGTATCACATTCAGGCCGCCGCTACCGGTGTACCATATTCAGCTACTCACCCATGCTGTATCATTTGTGGCCTTACCCCCCCCCCGGTGTATCATATTCAGCTACTCACCCCTGGTGTATCACATCTGTCCCCCCGCCCCCAGTGTATCATATTCAGCAACTTACCCCTGGTGTATCACATCTGGCCCCCCGTCCCCAGTGTATCATATTCAGCAACTTACCCCTGGTGTATCACATCTGGCCCCCCGGCCCCAGTGTATCATATTCAGCAACTTACCCCCGGTGTATCACATCTGGCCCCCCGCCCCCAGTGTATCATAATCAGCAACTTACCCCCGGTGTATCACATCTGGCCCCCCGCCCCCAGTGTATCATATTCAGCAACTTACCCCTGGTGTATCACATCTGGCCCCCCACCCCCAGTGTATCATATTCAGCAACTTACCCCTGGTGTATCACATCTGGCCCCCCGCCCCCCAGTGTATCATATTCAGCAACTTACATCCGGTGTATCACATCTTACCCCCCACCCCCAGTGTATCATATTCAGCAACTTACCCCTGGTGTATCACATCTGGCCACCCGCCCCCAGTGTTTCATATTCAGCAACTTACCCCCGGTGTATCACATCTGGCCCCCCGCCCCCAGTGTATCATATTCAGCAACTTACCCCTGGTGTATCACATCTGGCCCCCCGCCCCCAGTGTATCATATTCAGCAACTTACCCCCGGTGTATCACATCTGGCCCCCCGCCCCCAGTGTATCATATTCAGCAACTTACTCCCGGTGTATCAAATCTGCCCCCTGTCCCCAGTGTATCATATTCAGCAACTTACCCCTGGTGTATCACATCTCGCCCCCCCGAACCCAGTGTATCATATTCAGCAACTTACCCCTGGTGTATCACATCTGGCCCCCCGCCCCCAGTGTATCATATTCAGCAACTTACCCCTGGAGTATCACATCTGGCCCCCCGCCCCCAGTGTATCATATTCAGCAACTTACCCCTGGTGTATCACATCTGGCCCCCCGCCCCCAGTGTATCATGTTCAGCAACTTACCCCTGGTGTACCACACCTGGCCCCCCGAACCCAGTGTATCATATTCAGCAACTTACCCCTGGTGTACCACATCTGGCCCCCCGCCCCCAGTGTATCATATTCAGCAACTTACCCCTGGTGTATCACATCAGCCCCCCGCCCCCAGTGTATCATATTCAGCAACTTACCCCCGGTGAATCACATCTGGCCCCCCGCCCCCAGTGTATCATATTGAGGAACTTACCCCCGGTGTATCACATCTCTCCCCCCGCCCCCTGTGTATCATATTCAGCAACTTACCCCTGGTGTATCACATCTGCCCCCCGCCCCCAGTGTATCATATTCAGCAACTTACCCCTGGTGTATCACATCTGCCACCCCGCCCCCAGTGTATCATATTCAGCAACTTACCCCTGGTGTATCACATCTGGCCACCCGCCCCCAGTGTATCATATTCAGCAACTTACCCCCGGTGTATCACATCTGGCCCCCCACCCCCAGTGTATCATATTCAGCAACTTACCCCCGGTGTATCACATCTGGCCCCCCGCCCCCAGTGTATCATATTCAGCAACAAACCCCTGGTGTATCAAATCTGCCCCCTGCCCCCAGTGTATCATATTCAGCAACTTACCCCTGGTGTACCACATCTGGCCCCCCGCCCCCAGTGTATCATATTCAGCAACTTACCCCTGGTGTATCACATCTGCCCCCCGACCCCAGTGTATCATATTCAGCAACTTACCCCTGGTGTATCACATCTGGCCCCCCGCCCCCAGTGTATCATATTCAGCAACTTACCCCTGGTGTATCACATCTGGCCCCCCGCCCCCAGTGTATCATATTCAGCAACTTACTCCCGGTGTATCACATCTGGCCCCCCGCCCCCAGTGAATCATATTCAGCAACTTACCCCTGGTGTATCACATCTGGCTCCTCCCCCTCCCCCCATGTGTATCACATTCAGGCCGCCGCTACCGGTGTACCATATTCAGCTACTCACCCATGCTGTATCATATCTGGCCTTACCCCCCCCCCGGTGTATCATATTCAGCAACTTACATCCGGTGTATCACATCTTACCCCCCACCACCAGTGTATCATATTCAGCAACTTACCCCTGGTGTATCACATCTGGCCACCCGCCCCCAGTGTATCATATTCAGCAACTTACCCCCGGTGTATCACATCTGGCCCCCCGCCCCCAGTGTATCATATTCAGCAACTTACCCCCGGTGTATCACATCTGGCCCCCCGCCCCCAGTGTATCATATTCAGCAACTTACCCCCGGTGTATCACATCTGGCCCCCCGCCCCCAGTGTATCATATTCAGCAACTTACTCCCGGTGTATCAAATCTGCCCCCTGTCCCCAGTGTATCATATTCAGCAACTTACCCCTGGTGTATCACATCTCGCCCCCCCGAACCCAGTGTATCATATTCAGCAACTTACCCCTGGTGTATCACATCTGGCCCCCCGCCCCCAGTGTATCATATTCAGCAACTTACCCCTGGAGTATCACATCTGGCCCCCCGCCCCCAGTGTATCATATTCAGCAACTTACCCCTGGTGTATCACATCTGGCCCCCCGCCCCCAGTGTATCATGTTCAGCAACTTACCCCTGGTGTACCACACCTGGCCCCCCGAACCCAGTGTATCATATTCAGCAACTTACCCCTGGTGTACCACATCTGGCCCCCCGCCCCCAGTGTATCATATTCAGCAACTTACCCCCGGTGTATCACATCAGCCCCCCGCCCCCAGTGTATCATATTCAGCAACTTACCCCCGGTGAATCACATCTGGCCCCCCGCCCCCAGTGTATCATATTGAGGAACTTACCCCCGGTGTATCACATCTGGCCCCCCGCCCCCTGTGTATCATATTCAGCAACTTACCCCTGGTGTATCACATCTGCCCCCCGCCCCCAGTGTATCATATTCAGCAACTTACCCCTGGTGTATCACATCTTCCACCCCGCCCCCAGTGTATCATATTCAGCAACTTACCCCTGGTGTATCACATCTGGCCACCCGCCCTCAGTGTATCATATTCAGCAACTTACCCCCGGTGTATCACATCTGGCCCCCCACCCCCAGTGTATCATATTCAGCAACTTACCCCCGGTGTATCACATCTGGCCCCCCGCCCCCAGTGTATCATATTCAGCAACAAACCCCTGGTGTATCAAATCTGCCCCCTGCCCCCAGTGTATCATATTCAGCAACTTACCCCTGGTGTATCACATCTGGCCCCCCACCCCCAGTGTATCATATTCAGCAACTTACCCCTGGTGTATCACATCTGGCCCCCCGCCCCCCAGTGTATCATATTCAGCAACTTACATCCGGTGTATCACATCTTACCCCCCACCCCCAGTGTATCATATTCAGCAACTTACCCCTGGTGTATCACATCTGGCCACCCGCCCCCAGTGTTTCATATTCAGCAACTTACCCCCGGTGTATCACATCTGGCCCCCCGCCCCCAGTGTATCATATTCAGCAACTTACCCCCGGTGTATCACATCTGGCCCCCCGCCCCCAGTGTATCATATTCAGCAACTTACCCCCGGTGTATCACATCTGGCCCCCCGCCCCCAGTGTATCATATTCAGCAACTTACTCCCGGTGTATCAAATCTGCCCCCTGTCCCCAGTGTATCATATTCAGCAACTTACCCCTGGTGTATCACATCTCGCCCCCCGAACCCAGTGTATCATATTCAGCAACTTACCCCTGGTGTATCACATCTGGCCCCCCGCCCCCAGTGTATCATATTCAGCAACTTACCCCTGGAGTATCACATCTGGCCCCCCGCCCCCAGTGTATCATATTCAGCAACTTACCCCTGGTGTATCACATCTGGCCCCCCGCCCCCAGTGTATCATGTTCAGCAACTTACCCCTGGTGTACCACACCTGGCCCCCCGAACCCAGTGTATCATATTCAGCAACTTACCCCTGGTGTACCACATCTGGCCCCCCCGCCCCCAGTGTATCATATTCAGCAACTTACCCCCGGTGTATCACATCAGCCCCCCGCCCCCAGTGTATCATATTCAGCAACTTACCCCCGGTGAATCACATCTGGCCCCCCGCCCCCAGTGTATCATATTGAGGAACTTACCCCCGGTGTATCACATCTGGCCCCCCGCCCCCTGTGTATCATATTCAGCAACTTACCCCTGGTGTATCACATCTGCCCCCTGCCCCCAGTGTATCATATTCAGCAACTTACCCCTGGTGTATCACATCTGCCACCCTGCCCCCAGTGTATCATATTCAGCAACTTACCCCTGGTGTATCACATCTGGCCACCCGCCCCCAGTGTATCATATTCAGCAACTTACCCCCGGTGTATCACATCTGGCCCCCCACCCCCAGTGTATCATATTCAGCAACTTACCCCCGGTGTATCACATCTGGCCCCCCGCCCCCAGTGTATCATATTCAGCAACAAACCCCTGGTGTATCAAATCTGCCCCCTGCCCCCAGTGTATCATATTCAGCAACTTACCCCTGGTGTACCACATCTGGCCCCCCGCCCCCAGTGTATCATATTCAGCAACTTACCCCTGGTGTATCACATCTGCCCCCCGCCCCCAGTGTATCATATTCAGCAACTTACCCCTGGTGTATCACATCTGGCCCCCCGCCCCCAGTGTATCATATTCAGCAACTTACCCCTGGCGTATCACATCTGGCCCCCCGCCCCCAGTGTATCATATTCAGCAACTTACCCCTGGTGTATCACATCTGGCCCCCCGAACCCAGTGTATCATATTCAGCAACTTACCCCTGGTGTATGACATCTGGCCCCCCGCCCCCAGTGTATCATATTCAGCAACTTACCCCTGGTGTATCACATCTGGCCACCCACCCCCAGTGTATCATATTCAGCAACTTACCCCTGGTGTACCGCACCTGGCCCCCCGAACCCAGTGTATCATATTCAGCAACTTACCCCTGGTGTACCACATCTGGCCCCCCGCCCCCAGTGTATCATATTCAGCAACTTACCCCTGGTGTATCACATCAGCCTCCCGCCCCCAGTGTATCATATTCAGCAACTTACCCCCGGTGAATCACATCTGGCCCCCCGCCCCCAGTGTATCATATTCAGGAACTTACCCCCGGTGTATCACATCTGGCCCCCCGCCCCCAGTGTATCATATTCAGAAACTTACCCCCGGTGTATCACATCTGCCCCCCGCCCCCAGTGTATCATATTCAGCAACTAACCCCTGGTGTATCACATCTGCTACCCCGCCCCCAGTGTATCATATTCAGCAACTTACCCCTGGTGTATCACATCTGCCCCCCGCCCCCAGTGTATCATATTCAGCAACTTACCCCTGGTGTATCACATCTGCTACCCCGCCCCCAGTGTATCATATTCAGCAACTTACCCCTGGTGTATCACATCTGGCCACCCGCCCCCAGTGTATCATATTCAGAAACTTACCCCTGGTGTATCACATCTGCCCCCCGCCCCCAGTGTATCATATTCAGCAACTTACCCCTGGTGTATCACATCTGCTACCCCGCCCCCAGTGTATCATATTCAGCAACTTACCCCTGGTGTATCACATCTGGCCCCCCGCCCCCAGTGTATCATATTCAGAAACTTACCCCTGGTGTATCACATCTGCCCCCCGCCCCCAGTGTATCATATTCAGCAACTTACCCCTGGTGTATCACATCTGCTACCCCGCCCCCAGTGTATCATATTCAGCAACTTACCCCTGGTGTATCACATCTGGCCACCCGCCCCCAGTGTATCATATTCAGCAACTTACCCCCGGTGTATCACATCTGGCCCCCCACCCCCAGTGTATCATATTCAGCAACTTACCCCCGGTGTATCACATCTGGCCCCCCGCCACCAGTGTATCATATTCAGCAACTTACCCCCGGTGTATCACATCTGGCCCCCCGCCCCCAGTGTATCATATTCAGCAACTTACCCCCGGTGTATCACATCTGGCCCCCCGCCCCCAGTGTATCATATTCAGCAACTTACCCCCAGTGTATCACATCTGGCCCCCCGCCCCCAGTGTATCATATTCAACAACTTACCCCTGGTGTATCACATCTGGCTCCTCCCCCTCCCCCATGTGTATCACATTCAGGCTGCCGCTACCGGTGTACCATATTCAGCTACTCACCCATGCTGTATCATATCTGGCCTTACCCCCCCCCCGCCCCCAGTGTATCATATTCAGCTACTCACCCCTGGTGTATCACATCTGTCCCCCCGCCCCCAGTGTATCATATTCAGCAACTTACCCCTGGTGTATCACATCTGGCCCCCCGCCCCCAGTGTATCATATTCAACAACTTACCCCTGGTGTATCACGTCTGGCCCCCCGCCCCCAGTGTATCATATTCAGCAACTTACCCCTGGTGTATCACATCTGGCCCCCCGCCCCCAGTGTATCATATTCAGCAACTTACCCCTGGTGTATCACATCTGGCCCCCCGTCCCCAGTGTATCATATTCAGCAACTTACCCCTGGTGTATCACATCTGGCCCCCCGCCCCCCAGTGTATCATATTCAGCAACTTACCCCTGGTGTATCACATCTGGCCCCCCGCCCCCAGTGTATCATATTCAGCAACTTCCCCCTGGTGTGTCACATCTGGCCCCCCGCCCCCAGTGTATCATATTCATCAACTTACCCCTGGTGTATCACATCTGGCCCCCCGCCCCCAGTGTATCATATTCAGCAACTTACCCCCGGTGTATCACATCTGGCCCCCCGCCCCCAGTGTATCATATTCAGCAACTTACCCCCGGTGTATCACATCTGGCCCCCCGCCCCCCAGTGTATCATATTCAGCAACTTACCCCCGGTGTATTTCATCTGGCCCCCCGCCCCCAGTGTATCATATTCAGCAACTTACCCCTGGTGTATCACATCTGGCCCCCCGCCCCCAGTGTATCATATTCAGCAACTTACCCCTGGTGTATCACATCTGGCCCCACGACCCCAGTGTGTCATATTCAGCAACTTACCCCTGGTGTACCACATCTGCCCCCCCCCCCGCCCCCAGTGTATCATATTCAGCAACTTACCCCTGGTGTATCACATCTGCCCCCCGCCCCCAGTGTATCATATTCAGCAACTTACCCCTGGTGTATCACATCTGGCCCCCCGCCCCCAGTGTATCATATTCAGCAACTTACCCCTGGTGTATCACATCTGGCCCCCCGCCCCCAGTGTATCATATTCAGCAACTTACCCCTGGTGTATCACATCTGGCCCCCCGAACCCAGTGTATCATATTCAGCAACTTACCCCTGGTGTATCACATCTGGCCCCCCGCCCCCAGTGTATCATATTCAGCAACTTACCCCTGGTGTATCACATCTGGCCCCCCGCCCCCCAGTGTATCATATTCAGCAACTTACCCCTGGTGTATCACATCTGGCCCCCCGCCCCCAGTGTATCATATTCAGCAACTTACCCCCGGTGTATCACATCTGGCCACCCGCCCCCAGTGTATCATATTCAGCAACTTACCCCCGGTGTATCACATCTGGCCCCCTGCCCCCAGTGTATCATATTCAGCAACTTACCCCCGGTGTATCACATCTGGCCCCCCGCCCCCAGTGTATCATATTCAGCAACTTACTCCCGGTGTATCAAATCTGCCCACTGCCCCCAGTGTAACATATTCAGCAACTTACCCCTGGTGTATCACATCTGGCCCCCCCGCCCCCAGTGTATCATATTCAGAAACTTATCCCTGGTGTATCACATCTCGCCCCCGCGAACCCAGTGTATCATATTCAGCAACTTACCCCTCGTGTATCACATCTGGCCCCCCGCCCCCAGTGTATCATATTCAGCAACTTACCCCTGGTTTATCACATCTGGCCCCCCGCCCCCAGTGTATCATATTCAGCAACTTACCCCTGGTGTATCACATCTGGCCCCCCGAACCCAGTGTATCATATTCAGCAACTTACCCCTGGTGTATCACATCTGGCCCCCCGCCCCCAGTGTATCATATTCAGCAACTTACCCCTGGTGTATCACATCTGGCCCCCCGCCCCCCAGTGTATCATATTCAGCAACTTACCCCTGGTGTATCACATCTGGCCCCCGCCCCCAGTGTATCATATTCAGCAACTTACCCCCGGTGTATCACATCTGGCCACCCGCCCCCAGTGTATCATATTCAGCAACTTACCCCCGGTGTATCACATCTGGCCCCCTGCCCCCAGTGTATCATATTCAGCAACTTACCCCCGGTGTATCACATCTGGCCCCCTGCCCCCAGTGTATCATATTCAGCAACTTACCCCCGGTGTATCACATCTGGCCCCCCGCCCCCAGTGTATCATATTCAGCAACTTACTCCCGGTGTATCAAATCTGCCCACTGCCCCCAGTGTAACATATTCAGCAACTTACCCCTGGTGTATCACATCTGGCCCCCCCGCCCCCAGTGTATCATATTCAGAAACTTATCCCTGGTGTATCACATCTCGCCCCCGCGAACCCAGTGTATCATATTCAGCAACTTACCCCTCGTGTATCACATCTGGCCCCCCGCCCCCAGTGTATCATATTCAGCAACTTACCCCTGGAGTATCACATCTGGACCCCCACCCCCAGTGTATCATATTCAGCAACTTACCCCTGGTGTATCACATCTGGCCCCCCGCCCCCAGTGTATCATATTGAGCAACTTACCCCTGGTGTACCACATCTGGCCCCCCGCCCCCAGTGTATCATATTCAGCAACTTACCCCTGGTGTATCACATCTGGCCCCACACCCCCAGTGTATCATATTCAGCAACTTACCCCTGGTGTATCACATATGGCCCTCCGCCCCCAGTGTATCATATTCAGCAACTTACCCCCGGTGTATCACATCTGGCCCCCCGCCCCCAGTGTATCATATTCAGCAACTTACTCCCGGTGTATCAAATCTGCCCACTGCCCCCAGTGTAACATATTCAGCAACTTACCCCTGGTGTATCACATCTGGCCCCCCCGCCCCCAGTGTATCATATTCAGAAACTTATCCCTGGTGTATCACATCTCGCCCCCGCGAACCCAGTGTATCATATTCAGCAACTTACCCCTCGTGTATCACATCTGGCCCCCCGCCCCCAGTGTATCATATTAAGCAACTTACCCCTGGAGTATCACATCTGGACCCCCACCCCCAGTGTATCATATTCAGCAACTTACCCCTGGTGTATCACATCTGGCCCCCCGCCCCCAGTGTATCATATTGAGCAACTTACCCCTGGTGTACCACATCTGGACCCCCGCCCCCAGTGTATCATATTCAGCAACTTACCCCTGGTGTATCACATCTGGCCCCACACCCCCAGTGTATCATATTCAGCAACTTACCCCTGGTGTATCACATATGGCCCTCCGCCCCCAGTGTATCATATTCAGCAACTTACCCCCGGTGTATCACATCTGGCCCCCCCCGCCCCCAGTGTATCATATTCAGCAACTTACCCCCGGTGTATCACATCTGGCCCCCCGCCACCCAGTGTATCATATTCAGCAACTTACCCCCGGTGTATCACATCTGGCCCTCCGCCCCCATTATATCATATTCAGCAACTTACCC
This sequence comes from Phyllobates terribilis, assembly GCF_046119375.1. Lineage (NCBI taxonomy): Eukaryota > Metazoa > Chordata > Amphibia > Anura > Dendrobatidae > Phyllobates > Phyllobates terribilis. The sequence continues at coordinate 32,577,890 of NW_027362762.1, read as the reverse complement.
CCAGTGTATCACATCTGGCCCCCAGTGTATCATATTCAGCAACTTACCCCCGGTGTATCACATCTGGCCCCGCGCCCCCAGTGTATCATATTCAGCAACTTACCCCCGGTGTATCTCATCTGGCCCCCCGCCCCCAGTGTATCATATTCAGCAACTTACCCCCGGTGTATCTCATCTGGCCCCCCGCCCCCAGTGTATCATATTCAGCAACTTACCCCTGGTGTATCACATCTGGCCCCCCGCCCCCAGTGAATCATATTCAGCAACTTACCCCTGGTGTATCACATCTGGCTCCTCCCCCTCCCCCCATGTGTATCACATTCAGGCCGCCGCTACCGGTGTACCATATTCAGCTACTCACCCATGCTGTATCATATCTGGCCTTACCCCCCCCCCCCCCCGGTGTATCATATTCAGCTACTCACCCCTGGTGTATCACATCTGTCCCCCCGCCCCCAGTGTGTCATATTCAGCAACTTACCCCTGGTGTATCACATCTGGCCCCCCGCCCCCAGTGTATCATATTCAGCAACTTACCCCCGGTGTATCACATCTGGCCCCCCGCCCCCAGTGTATCATAATCAGCAACTTACCCCCGGTGTATCACATCTGGCCCCCCGCCCCCAGTGTATCATATTCAGCAACTTACCCCTGGTGTATCACATCTGGCCCCCCGCCCCCAGTGTATCATATTCAGCAACTTACCCCTGGTGTATCACATCTGGCCCCCCGCCCCCCAGTGTATCATATTCAGCAACTTACATCCGGTGTATCACATCTTGCCCCCCACCCCCAGTGTATCATATTCAGCAACTTACCCCTGGTGTATCACATCTGGCCACCCGCCCCCAGTGTATCATATTCAGCAACTTACCCCCGGTGTATCACATCTGGCCCCCCGCCCCCAGTGTATCATATTCAGCAACTTACCCCCGGTGTATCACATCTGGCCCCCCGCCCCCAGTGTATCATATTCAGCAACTTACCCCCGGTGTATCACATCTGGCCCCCCGCCCCCAGTGTATCATATTCAGCAACTTACTCCCGGTGTATCAAATCTGCCCCCTGTCCCCAGTGTATCATATTCAGCAACTTACCCCTGGTGTATCACATCTCGCCCCCCCGAACCCAGTGTATCATATTCAGCAACTTACCCCTGGTGTATCACATCTGGCCCCCCGCCCCCAGTGTATCATATTCAGCAACTTACCCCTGGAGTATCACATCTGGCCCCCCGCCCCCAGTGTATCATATTCAGCAACTTACCCCTGGTGTATCACATCTGGCCCCCCGCCCCCAGTGTATCATATTCAGCAACTTACCCCTGGTGTACCACACCTGGCCCCCCGAACCCAGTGTATCATATTCAGCAACTTACCCCTGGTGTACCACATCTGGCCCCCCGCCCCCAGTGTATCATATTCAGCAACTTACCCCTGGTGTATCACATCAGCCCCCCACCCCCAGTGTATCATATTCAGCAACTTACCCCCGGTGAATCATATCTGGCCCCCCGCCCCCAGTGTATCATATTGAGGAACTTACCCCCGGTGTATCACATCTGGCCCCCCGCCCCCAGTGTATCATATTCAGCAACTTACCCCCAGTGTATCACATCTGGCCCCCCGCCCCCAGTGTATCATATTCAGCAACTTACCCCTGGTGTATCACATCTGGCCCCCCGCCCCCAGTGTATCATATTCAGCAACTTACCCCTGGTGTATCACATCTGGCCCCCCGCCCCCAGTGTATCATATTCAGCAACTTACCCCTGGTGTATCACATCTGGCCCCCCGTCCCCAGTGTATCATATTCAGCAACTTACCCCTGGTGTATCACATCTGGTCCCCCGCCCCCCAGTGTATCATATTCAGCAACTTACCCCTGGTGTATCACATCTGGCCCCCCGCCACCAGTGTATCATATTCAGCAACTTCCCCCTGGTGTGCCACATCTGGCCCCCCGCCCCCAGTGTATCATATTCAGCAACTTACCCCTGGTGTATCACATCTGGCCCCCTCCCCCAGTGTATCATATTCAGCAACTTACCCCCGGTGTATCACATCTGGCCCCCCGCCCCCAGTGTATCATATTCAGCAACTTACCCCCCGGTGTATCACATCTGGCCCCCCGCCCCCAGTGTTTCATATTCAGCAACTTACCCCCGGTGTATCACATCTGGCTCCCCGCCCCCCAGTGTATCATATTCAGCAACTTACCCCCGGTGTATTTCATCTGGCCCCCCGCCCCCAGTGTATCATATTCAGAAACTTACCCCTGGTGTATCACATCTGGCCCCCCGCCCCCAGTGTATCATATTCAGCAACTTACCCCTGGTGTATCACATCTGGCCCCACGACCCCAGTGTGTCATATTCAGCAACTTACCCCTGGTGTATCACATCTGGCCCCCCGCCCCCAGTGTATCATATTCAGCAACTTACCCCTGATGTATCACATCTGCCCCCCGCCCCCAGTGTATCATATTCAGCAACTTACCCCTGGTGTATCACATCTGGCCCCCCGCCCCCAGTGTATCATATTCAGCAACTTACCCCTGGTGTATCACATCTGGCCCCCCGCCCCCAGTGTTTCATATTCAGCAACTTACCCCTGGTGTATTACATCTGGCCCCCCGAACCCAGTGTATCATATTCAGCAACTTACCCCTGGTGTATCACATCTGGCCCCCCGCCCCCAGTGTATCATATTCAGCAACTTACCCCTGGTGTATCACATCTGGCCCCCCGCCCCCAGTGTATCATATTGAGCAACTTACCCCTGGTGTACCACATCTGGCCCCCCGCCCCCAGTGTATCATATTCAGCAACTTACCCCTGGTGTATTACATCTGGCCCCACACCCCCAATGTATCATATTCAGCAACTTACCCCTGGTGTATCACATATGGCCCTCCGCCCCCAGTGTATCATATTCAGCAACTTACCCCCGGTGTATCACATCTGGCCCCCCGCCCCCAGTGTATCATATTCAGCAACTTACCCCCGGTGTATCACATCTGGCCCCCCGCCACCCAGTGTATCATATTCAGCAACTTACCCCCGGTGTATCACATCTGGCCCTCCGCCCCCATTATATCATATTCAGCAACTTACCCCCGGTGTATCACATCTGGCCCCCCGCCCCCAGTGTATCATATTCAGCAACTTACCCCCGGTGTATCACATCTGGCCCCGCGCCCCCAGTGTATCATATTCAGCAACTTACCCCCGGTGTATCTCATCTGGCCCCCCGCCCCCAGTGTATCATATTCAGCAACTTACCCCCGGTGTATCTCATCTGGCCCCCCGCCCCCAGTGTATCAAATTCAGCAACTTACCCCTGGTGTATCACATCTGGCCCCCCGCCCCCAGTGAATCATATTCAGCAACTTACCCCTGGTGTATCACATCTGGCTCCTCCCCCTCCCCCCATGTGTATCACATTCAGGCCGCCGCTACCGGTGTACCATATTCAGCTACTCACCCATGCTGTATCATATCTGGCCTTACCCCCCCCCCCCCCCCGGTGTATCATATTCAGCTACTCACCCCTGGTGTATCACATCTGTCCCCCCGCCCCCAGTGTGTCATATTCAGCAACTTACCCCTGGTGTATCACATCTGGCCCCCCGCCCCCAGTGTATCATATTCAGCAACTTACCCCCGGTGTATCACATCTGGCCCCCCGCCCCCAGTGTATCATAATCAGCAACTTACCCCCGGTGTATCACATCTGGCCCCCCGCCACCCAGTGTATCATATTCAGCAACTTACATCCGGTGTATCACATCTTGCCCCCCACCCCCAGTGTATCATATTCAGCAACTTACCCCTGGTGTATCACATCTGGCCACCCGCCCCCAGTGTATCATATTCAGCAACTTACCCCCGGTGTATCACATCTGGCCCCCCGCCCCCAGTGTATCATATTCAGCAACTTACCCCCGGTGTATCACATCTGGCCCCCCGCCCCCAGTGTATCATATTCAGCAACTTACCCCCGGTGTATCACATCTGGCCCCCCGCCCCCAGTGTATCATATTCAGCAACTTACTCCCGGTGTATCAAATCTGCCCCCTGTCCCCAGTGTATCATATTCAGCAACTTACCCCTGGTGTATCACATCTCGCCCCCCCGAACCCAGTGTATCATATTCAGCAACTTACCCCTGGTGTATCACATCTGGCCCCCCGCCCCCAGTGTATCATATTCAGCAACTTACCCCTGGAGTATCACATCTGGCCCCCCGCCCCCAGTGTATCATATTCAGCAACTTACCCCTGGTGTATCACATCTGGCCCCCCGCCCCCAGTGTATCATATTCAGCAACTTACCCCTGGTGTACCACACCTGGCCCCCCGAACCCAGTGTATCATATTCAGCAACTTACCCCTGGTGTACCACATCTGGCCCCCCGCCCCCAGTGTATCATATTCAGCAACTTACCCCTGGTGTATCACATCAGCCCCCCACCCCCAGTGTATCATATTCAGCAACTTACCCCCGGTGAATCACATCTGGCCCCCCGCCCCCAGTGTATCATATTGAGGAACTTACCCCCGGTGTATCACATCTGGCCCCCCGCCCCCAGTGTATCATATTCAGCAACTTACCCCCAGTGTATCACATCTGGCCCCCCGCCCCCAGTGTATCATATTCAGCAACTTACCCCTGGTGTATCACATCTGGCCCCCCGCCCCCAGTGTATCATATTCAGCAACTTACCCCTGGTGTATCACATCTGGCCCCCCGCCCCCAGTGTATCATATTCAGCAACTTACCCCTGGTGTATCACATCTGGCCCCCCGTCCCCAGTGTATCATATTCAGCAACTTACCCCTGGTGTATCACATCTGGTCCCCCGCCCCCCAGTGTATCATATTCAGCAACTTACCCCTGGTGTATCACATCTGGCCCCCCGCCACCAGTGTATCATATTCAGCAACTTCCCCCTGGTGTGCCACATCTGGCCCCCCGCCCCCAGTGTATCATATTCAGCAACTTACCCCTGGTGTATCACATCTGGCCCCCTCCCCCAGTGTATCATATTCAGCAACTTACCCCCGGTGTATCACATCTGGCCCCCCGCCCCCAGTGTATCATATTCAGCAACTTACCCCCCGGTGTATCACATCTGGCCCCCCGCCCCCAGTGTATCATATTCAGCAACTTACCCCCGGTGTATCACATCTGGCTCCCCGCCCCCCAGTGTATCATATTCAGCAACTTACCCCCGGTGTATTTCATCTGGCCCCCCGCCCCCAGTGTATCATATTCAGAAACTTACCCCTGGTGTATCACATCTGGCCCCCCGCCCCCAGTGTATCATATTCAGCAACTTACCCCTGGTGTATCACATCTGGCCCCACGACCCCAGTGTGTCATATTCAGCAACTTACCCCTGGTGTACCACATCTGCCCCCCCCGCCCCCAGTGTATCATATTCAGCAACTTACCCCTGGTGTATCACATCTGCCCCCCGCCCCCAGTGTATCATATTCAGCAACTTACCCCTGGTGTATCACATCTGGCCCCCCGCCCCCAGTGTATCATATTCAGCAACTTACCCCTGGTGTATCACATCTGGCCCCCCGCCCCCAGTGTTTCATATTCAGCAACTTACCCCTGGTGTATTACATCTGGCCCCCCGAACCCAGTGTATCATATTCAGCAACTTACCCCTGGTGTATCACATCTGGCCCCCCGCCCCCAGTGTATCATATTCAGCAACTTACCCCTGGTGTATCACATCTGGCCCCCCGCCCCCCAGTGTATCATATTCAGCAACTTACCCCTGGTGTATCACATCTGGCCCCCCGCCCCCAGTGTATCATATTCAGCAACTTACCCCCGGTGTATCACATCTGGCCACCCGCCCCCAGTGTATCATATTCAGCAACTTACCCCCGGTGTATCACATCTGGCCCCCTGCCCCCAGTGTATCATATTCAGCAACTTACCCCCGGTGTATCACATCTGGCCCCCCGCCCCCAGTGTATCATATTCAGCAACTTACTCCCGGTGTATCAAATCTGCCCACTGCCCCCAGTGTAACATATTCAGCAACTTACCCCTGGTGTATCACATCTGGCCCCCCCGCCCCCAGTGTATCATATTCAGAAACTTATCCCTGGTGTATCACATCTCGCCCCCGCGAACCCAGTGTATCATATTCAGCAACTTACCCCTCGTGTATCACATCTGGCCCCCCGCCCCCAGTGTATCATATTCAGCAACTTACCCCTGGAGTATCACATCTGGACCCCCACCCCCAGTGTATCATATTCAGCAACTTACCCCTGGTGTATCACATCTGGCCCCCTGCCCCCAGTGTATCATATTCAGCAACTTACCCCTGGTGTACCACATCTGGCCCCCCGCCCCCAGTGTATCATATTCAGCAACTTACCCCTGGTGTATCACATCTGGCCCCACACCCCCAGTGTATCATATTCAGCAACTTACCCCTGGTGTATCACATCTGGCCCTCCGCCCCCAGTGTATCATATTCAGCAACTTACCCCCGGTGTATCACATCTGGCCCCCCGCCCCCAGTGTATCATATTCAGCAACTTACCCCCGGTGTATCACATCTGGCCCCCCGCCACCCAGTGTATCATATTCAGCAACTTACCCCCGGTGTATCACATCTGGCCCTCCGCCCCCATTATATCATATTCAGCAACTTACCCCCGGTGTATCACATCTGGCCCCCCGCCCCCAGTGTATCATATTCAGCAACTTACCCCCGGTGTATCACATCTGGCCCCGCGCCCCCAGTGTATCATATTCAGCAACTTACCCCCGGTGTATCTCATCTGGCCCCCCGCCCCCAGTGTATCATATTCAGCAACTTACCCCCGGTGTATCTCATCTGGCCCCCCGCCCCCAGTGTATCATATTCAGCAACTTACACCTGGTGTATCACATCTGGACCCCCGCCCCCAGTGAATCATATTCAGCAACTTACCCCTGGTGTATCACATCTGGCTCCTCCCCCTCCCCCCATGTGTATCACATTCAGGCCGCCGCTACCGGTGTACCATATTCAGCTACTCACCCATGCTGTATCATATCTGGCCTTACCCCCCCCCCCGGTGTATCATATTCAGCTACTCACCCCTGGTGTATCACATCTGTCCCCCCGCCCCCATTGTATCATATTCAGCAACTTACCCCTGGTGTATCACATCTGGCCCCCCGTCCCCAGTGTATCATATTCAGCAACTTACCCCTGGTGTATCACATCTGGCCCCCCGCCCCCAGTGTATCATATTCAGCAACTTACCCCCGGTGTATCACATCTGGCCCCCCGCCCCCAGTGTATCATAATCAGCAACTTACCCCCGGTGTATCACATCTGGCCCCCCGCCCCCAGTGTATCATATTCAGCAACTTACCCCTGGTGTATCACATCTGGCCCCCCGCCCCCAGTGTATCATATTCAGCAACTTACCCCTGGTGTATCACATCTGGCCCCCCGCCCCCCAGTGTATCATATTCAGCAACTTACATCCGGTGTATCACATCTTGCCCCCCACCCCAGTGTATCATATTCAGCAACTTACCCCCGGTGTATCAAATCTGCCCCCTGTCCCCAGTGTATCATATTCAGCAACTTACCCCTGGTGTATCACATCTCGCCCCCCCGAACCCAGTGTATCATATTCAGCAACTTACCCCTGGTGTTTCCCATCTGGCCCCCCGCCCCCAGTGTATCATATTCAGCAACTTACCCCTGGAGTATCACATCTGGCCCCCCGCCCCCAGTGTATCATATTCAGCAACTTAACCCTGGTGTATCACATCTGGCCCCCCGCCCCCAGTGTATCATTTTCAGCAACTTACCCCTGGTGTACCACACCTGGCCCCCCGAAACCAGTGTATCATATTCAGCAACTTACCCCTGGTGTACCACATCTGGCCCCCCGCCCCCAGTGTATCATATTCAGCAACTTACCCCTGGTGTATCACATCAGCCCCCCGCCCCCAGTGTATCATATTCAGCAACTTACCCCCGGTGAATCACATCTGGCCCCCCGCCCCCAGTGTATCATATTGAGGAACTTACCCCCGGTGTATCACATCTGGCCCCCCGCCCCCAGTGTATCATATTCAGAAACTTACCCCCGGTGTATCACATCTGCCCCCCGCCCCCAGTGTATCATATTCAGCAACTTACCCCTGGTGTATCACATCTGCCCCCCGCCCCCAGTGTATCATATTCAGCAACTTACCCCTGGTGTATCACATCTGCCACCCCGCCCCCAGTGTATCATATTCAGCAACTTACCCCTTGTGTATCACATCTGGCCACCCGCCCCCAGTGTATCATATTCAGCAACTTACCCCCGGTGTATCACATCTGGCCCCCCACCCCCAGTGTATCATATTCAGCAACTTACCCCCGGTGTATCACATCTGGCCCCCCGCCCCCAGTGTATCATATTCAGCAACAAACCCCTGGTGTCTCAAATCTGCCCCCTGCCCCCAGTGTATCATATTCAGCAACTTACCCCTGGTGTACCACATCTGGCCCCCCGCCCCCAGTGTATCATATTCAGCAACTTACCCCTGGTGTATCACATCTGCCCCCCGCCCCCAGTGTATCATATTCAGCAACTTACCCCCGGTCTATCACATCTGGCCCCCCGCCCCCAGTGTATCATATTCAGCAATTTACCCCTGGTGTATCACATCTGGCCCCCCGCCCCCAGTGTATCATATTCAGCAACTTACCCCTGGTGTATCACATCTGGCCCCCCGAACCCAGTGTATCATATTCAGCAACTTACCCCTGGTGTATGACATCTGGCCCCCCGCCCCCAGTGTATCATATTCAGCAACTTACCCCTGGTGTATCACATCTGCCCCCCGCCCCCAGTGTATCATATTCAGCAACTTACCCCTGGTGTATCACATCTGGCCCCCCGCCCCCAGTGTATCATATTCAGCAACTTACCCCTGGTGTATCACATCTGGCCCCCCGCCCCCAGTGTATCATATTCAGCAACTTACCCCTGGTGTATCACATCTGGCCCCCCGAACCCAGTGTATCATATTCAGCAACTTACCCTTGGTGTATGACATCTGGCCCCCCGCCCCCAGTGTATCATATTCAGCAACTTACCCCTGGTGTATCACATCTGGCCCCCCACCCCCAGTGTATCATATTCAGCAACTTACCCCTGGTGTATCACATCTGGCCACCCGCCCCCAGTGTATCATATTCAGCAACTTACCCCCGGTGTATCACATCTGGCCCCCCGCCCCCAGTGTATCATATTCAGCAACTTACCCCCGGTGTATCACATCTGGCCCCCCGCCCCCAGTGTATCATATTCAGCAACTTACCCCCGGTGTATCACATCTGGCCCCCCGCCCCCAGTGTATCATATTCAGCAACTTACCCCCGGTGTATCACATCTGGCCCCCCGCCCCCAGTGTATCATATTCAGCAACTTACCCCTAGTGTATCACATCTGGCCCCCCGCCCCCAGTGTATCATATTCAGCAACTTACTCCCGGTGTATCAAATCTGCCCCCTGTCCCCAGTGTATCATATTCAGCAACTTACCCCTGGTGTATCACATCTCGCCTCCCCGAACCCAGTGTATCATATTCAGCAACTTAGCCCTGGTGTATCACATCTGGCCCCCCGCCCCCAGTGTATCATATTCAGCAACTTACCCCTGGAGTATCACATCTGGCCCCCCGCCCCCAGTGTATCATATTCAGCAACTTACCCCTGGTGTATCACATCTGGCCCCCCGCCCCCAGTGTATCATATTCAGCAACTTACCCCTGGTGTACCACACCTGGCCCCCCGAACCCAGTGTATCATATTCAGCAACTTACCCCTGGTGTACCACATCTGGCCCCCTGCCCCCAGTGTATCATATTCAGCAACTTACCCCTGGTGTATCACATCTGGCCCCCCACCCCAGTGTATCATATTCAGCAACTTACCCCTGGTGTATCACATCTGGCCCCCCGCCCCCAGTGTATCATATTCAGCAACTTACCCCCGGTGTATCACATCTGGCCCCCCGCCCCCAGTGTATCATATTCAGCAACTTACCCCTGGTGTATCACATCTGCCCCCCGCCCCCAGTGTATCATATTCAGCAACTTACCCCTGGTGTATCACATCTGGCCCCCCGCCCCCAGTGTATCATATTCAGCAACTTACCCCTGGTGTACCACATCTGGCCCCCCGCCCCCAGTGTATCATATTCAGCAACTTACCCCTGGTGTATCACATCTGGCCCCCCGAACCCAGTTTATCATATTCAGCAACTTACCCTTGGTGTATGACATCTGGCCCCCCGCCCCCAGTGTATCATATTCAGCAACTTACCCCTGGTGTATCACATCTGGCCCCCCACCCCCAGTGTATCATATTCAGCAACTTACCCCTGGTGTATCACATCTGGCCACCCGCCCCCAGTATATCATATTCAGCAACTTACCCCCGGTGTATCACATCTGGCCCCCCGCCCCCAGTGTATCATATTCAGCAACTTACCCCCGGTGTATCACATCTGGCCCCCCGCCCCCAGTGTATCATATTCAGCAACTTACCCCCGGTGTATCACATCTGGCCCCCCGCCCCCAGTGTATCATATTCAGCAACTTACCCCTAGTGTATCACATCTGGCCCCCCGCCCCCAGTGTATCATATTCAGCAACTTACTCCCGGTGTATCAAATCTGCCCCCTATCCCCAGTGTATCATATTCAGCAACTTACCCCTGGTGTATCACATCTCTCCCCCCCGAACCCAGTGTATCATATTCAGCAACTTAGCCCTGGTGTATCACATCTGGCCCCCCGCCCCCAGTGTATCATATTCAGCAACTTACCCCTGGAGTATCACATCTGGCCCCCCGCCCCCAGTGTATCATATTCAGCAACTTACCCCTGGTGTATCACATCTGGCCCCCCGCCCCCAGTGTATCATATTCAGCAACTTACCCCTGTTGTACCACACCTGGCCCCCCGAACCCAGTGTATCATATTCAGCAACTTACCCCTGGTGTACCACATCTGGCCCCCCGCCCCCAGTGTATCATATTCAGCAACTTACCCCTGGTGTATCACATCTGGCCCCCCACCCCAGTGTATCATATTCAGCAACTTACCCCTGGTGTATCACATCTGGCCCCCCGCCCCCAGTGTATCATATTCAGCAACTTACCCCCGGTGTATCACATCTGGCCCCCCGCCCCCAGTGTATCATATTCAGCAACTTACCCCTGGTGTATCACATCTGGCCCCCCGCCACCCAGTGTATCATATTCAGCAACTTACCCCCCGTGTATCACATCTGGCTCCCCGCCCCCAGTGTATCATATTCAGCAACTTACCCCCGGTGTATCACATCTGGCCCCTCGCCCCCAGTGTATCATATTCAGCAACTTACCCCCGGTGTATTACATCTGGCCCCCCGCCCCCAGTGTATCATATTCAGCAACTTACCCCTGGTGTATCACATCTGGCCCCCCGCCCCCCAGTGTATCATATTCAGCAACTTACCCCTGGTGTATCACATCTGGCCCCCCGCCCCCAGTGTATCATAATCAGCAACTTACCCCCGGTGTATCACATCTGGCCCCCCGCCCCCAATGTATCATATTCAGCAACTTACCCCTGGTGTATCACATCTGGCCCCCCGCCCCCCAGTGTATCATGTTCAGCAACTTACCCCTGGTGTATCACATCTGGCGCCCCGCCCCCAGTGTATCATATTCAGCAACTTACCCCTGGTGTATCACATCTGGCCCCCCGCCCCCAGTGTATCATATTCAGCAACTTACCCCTGGTGTATCACATCTGGCCCCCCGCCCCCAGTGTATCATATTCAGCAACTTACCCCTGGTGTATCACATCTGGCCCCCCGCCCCCCAGTGTATCATATTCAGCAACTTACCCCTGGTGTATCACATCTGGCCCCCCGCCCCCCAGTGTATCATATTCAGCAACTTACCCCTGGTGTATCACATCTGGCCCCCCGCCCCCCAGTGTATCATATTCAGCAACTTACACCCGGTGTATCACATCTGGCCCCCCGCCCCCCAGTGTATCATATTCAGCAACTTTCCCCTGGTGTATCACATCTGGCCCCCCGCCCCCCAGTGTATCATATTCAGCAACTTTCCCCTGGTGTATCACATCTGGCCCCCCGCCCCCAGTGTATCATATTCAGCAACTTACCCCCGGTGTATCACATCTGGCCCCTCGCCCCCAGTATATCATATTCAGCAACTTACCCCCGGTGTATCACATCTGCCCCCCGCCCCCAGTGTATCATATTCAGCAACTTACCCCTGGTGTATCACATCTGCCCCCCCGCCCCCAGTGTATCATATTCAGCAACTTACCCCTGGTGTATCACATCTGCCCCCCCGCCCCCAGTGTATCATATTCAGCAACTTACCCCTGTTGTATCACATCTGGCCACCCGCCTCCAGTGTATCATATTCAGCAACTTACCCCCGGTGTATCACATCTGGCCCCCCGCCCCCAGTGTATCATATTCAGCAACTTACCCCTGGTGTATCACATCTGGCCCCCCGCCCCCAGTGTATCATATTCAGCAACTTACCCCCGGTGTATCACATCTGCCCCCCGCCCCCAGTGTATCATATTCAGCAACTTACCCCTGGTGTATCATATCTGCCCCCCGCCCCCAGTGTATCATATTGAGCAACTTACCCCTGGTGTATCACATCTGGCCCCCCGCCCCCAGTGTATCATATTCAGCAACTTACCCCTGGTGTATCACATCTGGCCCCCCGCCCCCAGTGTATCATATTCAGCAACTTACCCCCGGTGTATCACATCTGGCCCCCCCTGTATCATATTCAGCAACTTACCCCCGGTGTATTACATCTGGCCCCATGCCCCCAGTATATCATATTCAACAACTTACCCCTGGTGTATCACATCTGGCCCCCCACCCCCAGTGTATCATATTCAGCAACTTACCCCCGATGTATCACATCTGGCCCCCCGCCCCCAGTGTATCATATTCAGCAACTTACCCCCGATGTATCACATCTGGCCCCCCGCCCCCAGTGTATTATTTTCAGCAACTTACCCCCGATGTATTACATCTGGCCCCCCACCCCCAGTGTATCATATTCAGCAACTTACCCCTGGTGTGTCACATCTGGCCCCCCGAGCCCAGTGTATCATATTCAGCAACTTACCCCTGGTGTATCACATCTGGCCCCCCGCCCCCAGTGTATCATATTCAGCAACTTACCCCTGGTGTATCACATCTGGCCCCCTGCCCCCAGTGTATAATTTCAGCAACTTTCCCCCGGTGTATCACATCTGGCCCCCGCCCCCAGTGTATCATATTCAGCAACTTACCCCCGGTGTATCACTTCTGGCCCCCCGCCCCCAGTGTATCATATTCAGCAACTTACCCCTGGTGTATCACATCTGGCCTCCAGCCCCCAGTGTATCATATTCAGCAACTTACCCCTGGTGTATCACATCTGGCCCCCACCCCAGTGTATCATATTCAGCAACTTACCCCTGGTGTATCACATCTGGCCCCCCGCCCCCAGTGTATCATATTCAGCAACTTACCCCTGATGTACCACACCTGGCCCCCCGAACCCAGTGTATCATATTCAGCAACTTACCCCTGGTGTACCACATCTGGCCCCCCGTCCCCAGTGTATCATATTCAGCAACTTACCCCTGGTGTATAACATCTGGCCCCCCACCCCCAGTGTATCATATTCAGCAACTTACCCCTGGTGTATCACATCTGGCCCCCCGCCCCCAGTGTATCATATTCAGCAACTTACCCCTGGTGTATCACATCTGGCCCCCCGCCCCCAGTGTATCATATTCAGCAACTTACCCCCGGTGTATCACATCTGGCCCCCCGCCCCCAGTGTATCATATTCAGCAACTTACCCCCGGTGTATCACATCTGGCCCCCCGCCCCCAGTGTATCATATTCAGCAACTTACCCCTGGTGTATCACATCTGGCCCCCCACCCCCAGTGTATCATATTCAGCAACTTACCCCTGATGTATCACATCTGGCTCCTCCCCCTCCCCCCATGTGTATCACATTCAGGCCGCCGCTACCGGTGTACCATATTCAGCTACTCACCCATGCTGTATCATATCTGGCCTTACCCCCCCCCCCGGTGTATCATATTCAGGTACTCACCCCTGGTGTATCACATCTGTCCCCCCGCCCCCAGTGTATCATATTCAGCAACTTAACCCTGGTGTATCACGTCTGCCCCCCCCCCCAGTGTATGATATTCAGCAACTTACCCCTGGTGTATCACATCTGGCCCCCCGCCCCCCAGTGTATCATATTCAGCAACTTACCCCCGGTGTATCACATCTGGCCCCCCGCCCCCCAGTGTATCATGTTCAGCAACTTACCCCTGGTGTATCACATCTGGCCCCCCGCCCCCCAGTGTATCATATTCAGCAACTTACCCCTGGTGTATCACATCTGGCCCCCCGCCCCCAGTGTATCATATTCAGCAACGTAGCCCTGGTGTATCACATCTGGCCCCCCGCCCCCCAGTGTATCATATTCAGCAACTTACACGCGGTGTATCACATCTGGCCCCCCGCCCCCCAGTGTATCATATTCAGCAACTTTCCCCTGGTGTATCACATCTGGCCCCCCGCCCCCCAGTATATCATATTCAGCAACTTACCCCTGGTGTGTCACATCTGGCCCCCCGCCCCCCAGTGTATCATATTCAGCAACTTACACCCGGTGTATCACATCTGGCCCCCCTCCCCCCAGTGTATCATATTCAGCAACTTTCCCCTGGTGTATCACATCTGGCCCCCCGCCCCCCAGTGTATCATATTCAGCAACTTTCCCCTGGTGTATCACATCTGGCCCCCCGCCCCCAGTGTATCATATTCAGCAACTTACCCCTGGTGTATCACATCTGACCCCTCGCCCCCAGTATATCATATTCAGCAACTTACCCCCGGTGTATCACATCTGCCCCCCGCCCCCAGTGTATCATATTCAGCAACTTACCCCTGGTGTATCACATCTGCCCCCCGCCCCCAGTGTATCATATTCAGCAACTTACCCCTGGTGTATCACATCTGCCCCCCCGCCCCCAGTGTATCATATTCAGCAACTTACCCCTGGTGTATCACATCTGGCCACCCGCCTCCAGTGTATCATATTCAGCAACTTACCCCCGGTGTATCACATCTGGCCCCCCGCCCCCAGTGTATCATATTCAGAAACTTACCCCTGGTGTATCAAATCTGCCCCCTGCCCCCAGTGTATCATATTCAGCAACTTACCCCTGGTGTATAACATCTGGCCCCCCGCCCCCAGTGTATCATATTCAGCAACTTAACCCTGGTGTATCACATCTCGCCCCCCCAAACCCAGTGTATCATATTCAGCAACTTACCCCTGGTGTATCACATCTGGCCTCCAGCCCCCAGTGTATCATATTCAGCAACTTACCCCTGGTGTATCACATCTGGCCCCCCGCCCCCAGTGTATCATATTCAGCAACTTACCCCTGGTGTATCACATCTGGCCCCCCGCCCCCAGTGTATCATATTCAGCAACTTACCCCTGATGTACCACACCTGGCCCCCCGAACCCAGTGTATCATATTCAGCAACTTACCCCTGGTGTACCACATCTGGCCCCCCGCCCCCAGTGTATCATATTCAGCAACTTACCCCTGGTGTATAACATCTGGCCCCCCACCCCCAGTGTATCATATTCAGCAACTTACCCCTGGTGTATCACATCTGGCCCCCCGCCCCCAGTGTATCATATTCAGCAACTTACCCCTGGTGTATCACATCTGGCCCCCCGCCCCCAGTGTATCATATTCAGCAACTTACCCCCGGTGTATCACATCTGGCCCCCCAGTGTATCATATTCAGCAACTTACCCCCGGTGTATCACATCTGGCCCCCCGCCCCCAGTGTATCATATTCAGCAACTTACCCCCGGTGTATCACATCTGGCCCCCCGCCCCCAGTGTATCATATTCAGCAACTTACCCCTGGTGTATCACATCTGGCCCCCCGCCCCCAGTGTATCATATTCAGCAACTTACCCCTGGTGTATGACATCTGGCCCCCCGCCCCCAGTGTATCATATTCAGCAACTTAACCCTGGTGTATCACATCTCGCCCCCCCGAACCCAGTGTATCATATTCAGCAACTTACCCCTGGTGTATCACATCTGGCCCCCCGCCCCCAGTGTATCATATTCAGCAACTTACCCCTGGTGTATCACATCTGGCCCCCCGCCCCCAGTGTATCATATTCAGCAACTTACCCCTGGTGTACCACACCTGGCCCCCCGAACCCAGTGTATCATATTCAGCAACTTACCCATGGTGTATCACATCTGGCTCCTCCCCCTCCCCCCATGTGTATCACATTCAGGCCGCCGCTACCGGTGTACCATATTCAGCTACTCACCCATGCTGTATCATATCTGGCCTTACCCCCCCCCCCCGGTGTATCATATTCAGGTACTCACCCCTGGTGTATCACATCTTCTGTCCCCCCGCCCCCAGTGTATCATATTCAGCAACTTACCCCTGGTGTATCACATCTGGCCCCCCGCCCCCTGTGTATCATATTCAACAACTTACCCCTGGTGTATCACGTCTGGCCCCCCGCCCCCAGTGTATCATATTCAGCAACTTACCCCTGGTGTATCACATCTGGCCCCCCGCCCCCAGTGTATCATATTAAGCAAAATACCCCCGGAGTATCACATCTGGCCCCCCGCCCCCAGTGTATCATATTCAGCAACTTACCCCCGGTGTATCACATCTGGCCCCCCGCCCCCAGTGTATCATATTCAGCAACTTACCCCTGGTGTATCACATCTGGCCCCCCGTCCCCAGTGTATCATATTCAGCAACTTACCCCTGGTGTATCACATCTGGCCCCCCGCCCCCACTGTATCATATTCAGCAACTTACCCGCGTGTGTATCACATCTGGCCCCCCGCCCCCAGTGTATCATAATCAGCAACTTACCCCCGGTGTATCACATCTGGCCCCCCGCCCCCAGTGTATCATATTCAGCAACTTACCCCTGGTGTATCACATCTGGCCCCCGGCCCCCAGTGTATCATATTCAGCAACTTACCCCTGGTGTATCACATCTGGCCCCCCGCCCCCAGTGTATCATATTCAGCAACTTACCCCCGGTGTATCACATCTGGCCCCCCGCCCCCAGTGTATCATATTCAGCAACTTACCCCCGGTGTATCACATCTGGCCCCCCGCCCCCAGTGTATCATATTCAGCAACTTACCCCTGGTGTATCACATCTGGCCCCCCACCCCCAGTGTATCATATTCAGCAACTTACCCCTGGTGTATCACATCTGGCTCCTCCCCCTCCCCCCATGTGTATCACATTCAGGCCGCCGCTACCGGTGTACCATATTCAGCTACTCACCCATGCTGTATCATATCTGGCCTTACCCCCCCCCCCGGTGTATCATATTCAGGTACTCACCCCTGGTGTATCACATCTGTCCCCCCGCCCCCAGTGTATCATATTCAGCAACTTAACCCTGGTGTATCACGTCTGCCCCCCCCCCCAGTGTATGATATTCAGCAACTTACCCCTGGTGTATCACATCTGGCCCCCCGCCCCCCAGTGTATCATATTCAGCAACTTACCCCCGGTGTATCACATCTGGCCCCCCGCCCCCCAGTGTATCATGTTCAGCAACTTACCCCTGGTGTATCACATCTGGCCCCCCGCCCCCCAGTGTATCATATTCAGCAACTTACCCCTGGTGTATCACATCTGGCCCCCCGCCCCCAGTGTATCATATTCAGCAACGTAGCCCTGGTGTATCACATCTGGCCCCCCGCCCCCCAGTGTATCATATTCAGCAACTTACACGCGGTGTATCACATCTGGCCCCCCGCCCCCCAGTGTATCATATTCAGCAACTTTCCCCTGGTGTATCACATCTGGCCCCCCGCCCCCCAGTATATCATATTCAGCAACTTACCCCTGGTGTGTCACATCTGGCCCCCCGCCCCCCAGTGTATCATATTCAGCAACTTACACCCGGTGTATCACATCTGGCCCCCCTCCCCCCAGTGTATCATATTCAGCAACTTTCCCCTGGTTTATCACATCTGGCCCCCCGCCCCCCAGTGTATCATATTCAGCAACTTTCCCCTGGTGTATCACATCTGGCCCCCCGCCCCCAGTGTATCATATTCAGCAACTTACCCCTGGTGTATCACATCTGACCCCTCGCCCCCAGTATATCATATTCAGCAACTTACCCCCGGTGTATCACATCTGCCCCCCGCCCCCAGTGTATCATATTCAGCAACTTACCCCTGGTGTATCACATCTGCCCCCCGCCCCCAGTGTATCATATTCAGCAACTTACCCCTGGTGTATCACATCTGCCCCCCCGCCCCCAGTGTATCATATTCAGCAACTTACCCCTGGTGTATCACATCTGGCCACCCGCCTCCAGTGTATCATATTCAGCAACTTACCCCCGGTGTATCACATCTGGCCCCCCGCCCCCAGTGTATCATATTCAGAAACTTACCCCTGGTGTATCAAATCTGCCCCCAGTGTATCATATTCAGCAACTTACCCCTGGTGTATAACATCTGGCCCCCCGCCCCCAGTGTATCATATTCAGCAACTTAACCCTGGTGTATCACATCTCGCCCCCCCAAACCCAGTGTATCATATTCAGCAACTTACCCCTGGTGTATCACATCTGGCCTCCAGCCCCCAGTGTATCATATTCAGCAACTTACCCCTGGTGTATCACATCTGGCCCCCCGCCCCCAGTGTATCATATTCAGCAACTTACCCCTGGTGTATCACATCTGGCCCCCCGCCCCCAGTGTATCATATTCAGCAACTTACCCCTGATGTACCACACCTGGCCCCCCGAACCCAGTGTATCATATTCAGCAACTTACCCCTGGTGTACCACATCTGGCCCCCCGCCCCCAGTGTATCATATTCAGCAACTTACCCCTGGTGTATAACATCTGGCCCCCCACCCCCAGTGTATCATATTCAGCAACTTACCCCTGGTGTATCACATCTGGCCCCCCGCCCCCAGTGTATCATATTCAGCAACTTACCCCTGGTGTATCACATCTGGCCCCCCGCCCCCAGTGTATCATATTCAGCAACTTACCCCCGGTGTATCACATCTGGCCCCCCAGTGTATCATATTCAGCAACTTACCCCCGGTGTATCACATCTGGCCCCCGCCCCCAGTGTATCATATTCAGCAACTTACCCCCGGTGTATCACATCTGGCCCCCCGCCCCCAGTGTATCATATTCAGCAACTTACCCCTGGTGTATCACATCTGGCCCCCCGCCCCCAGTGTATCATATTCAGCAACTTACCCCTGGTGTATGACATCTGGCCCCCCGCCCCCAGTGTATCATATTCAGCAACTTAACCCTGGTGTATCACATCTCGCCCCCCCGAACCCAGTGTATCATATTCAGCAACTTACCCCTGGTGTATCACATCTGGCCCCCCGCCCCCAGTGTATCATATTCAGCAACTTACCCCTGGTGTATCACATCTGGCCCCCCGCCCCCAGTGTATCATATTCAGCAACTTACCCCTGGTGTACCACACCTGGCCCCCCGAACCCAGTGTATCATATTCAGCAACTTACCCCTGGTGTATCACATCTGGCTCCTCCCCCTCCCCCCATGTGTATCACATTCAGGCCGCCGCTACCGGTGTACCATATTCAGCTACTCACCCATGCTGTATCATATCTGGCCTTACCCCCCCCCCCCGGTGTATCATATTCAGGTACTCACCCCTGGTGTATCACATCTTCTGTCCCCCCGCCCCCAGTGTATCATATTCAGCAACTTACCCCTGGTGTATCACATCTGGCCCCCCGCCCCCTGTGTATCATATTCAACAACTTACCCCTGGTGTATCACGTCTGGCCCCCCGCCCCCAGTGTATCATATTCAGCAACTTACCCCTGGTGTATCACATCTGGCCCCCCGCCCCCAGTGTATCATATTAAGCAAAATACCCCCGGAGTATCACATCTGGCCCCCCGCCCCCAGTGTATCATATTCAGCAACTTACCCCCGGTGTATCACATCTGGCCCCCCGCCCCCAGTGTATCATATTCAGCAACTTACCCCTGGTGTATCACATCTGGCCCCCCGTCCCCAGTGTATCATATTCAGCAACTTACCCCTGGTGTATCACATCTGGCCCCCCGCCCCCACTGTATCATATTCAGCAACTTACCCGCGTGTGTATCACATCTGGCCCCCCGCCCCCAGTGTATCATAATCAGCAACTTACCCCCGGTGTATCACATCTGGCCCCCCGCCCCCAGTGTATCATATTCAGCAACTTACCCCTGGTGTATCACATCTGGCCCCCGGCCCCCAGTGTATCATATTCAGCAACTTACCCCTGGTGTATCACATCTGGCCCCCCGCCCCCAGTGTATCATATTCAGCAACTTACCCCCGGTGTATCACATCTGGCCCCCCGCCCCCAGTGTATCATATTCAGCAACTTACCCCCGGTGTATCACATCTGCCCCCCGCCCCCAGTGTATCATATTCAGCAACTTACCCCTGGTGTATCATATCTGCCCCCCGCCCCCAGTGTATCATATTGAGCAACTTACCCCTGGTGTATCACATCTGGCCCCCCGCCCCCAGTGTATCATATTCAGCAACTTACCCCTGGTGTATCACATCTGGCCCCCCGGCTCCAGTGTATCATATTCAGCAACTTACCCCCGGTGTATCACATCTGGCCCCCCCTGTATCATATTCAGCAACTTACCCCCGGTGTATTACATCTGGCCCCATGCCCCCAGTATATCATATTCAACAATTTACCCCTGGTGTATCACATCTGGCTCCCCGCCCCCAGTGTATCATATTCAGCAACTTGCCCCTGGTGTATCACATCTGGCCCCCCACCCCCAGTGTATCATATTCAGCAACTTACCCCTTGTGTATCACATCTGGCCCCCTGCCCCCAGTGTATCATATTCAGCAACTTACCCCTGGTGTATCACATCTGGCCCCCCACCCCCAGTGTATCATATTCAGCAACTTACCCCTTGTGTATCACATCTGGCCCCCCGCCCCCAGTGTATCATATTCAGCCACTTACCGCTGGTGTGTCACATCTGGCCCCCCGCCCCCAGTGTATCATATTCAGCAACTTACCCCCGATGTATCACATCTGGCCCCCCGCCCCCAGTGTATCATATTCAGCAACTTACCCCCGATGTATCACATCTGGCCCCCCGCCCCCAGTGTATCATTTTCAGCAACTTACCCCCGATGTATTACATCTGGCCCCCCACCCCCAGTGTATCATATTCAGCAACTTATCCCTGGTGTGTCACATCTGGCCCCCCGAGCCCAGTGTATCATATTCAGCAACTTACCCCTGGTGTATCACATCTGGCCCCCCGCCCCCAGTGTATCATATTCAGCAACTTACCCCTGGTGTATCACATCTGGCCCCCTGCCCCCAGTGTATAATTTCAGCAACTTTCCCCCGGTGTATCACATCTGGCCCCCGCCCCCAGTGTATCATATTCAGCAACTTACCCCCGGTGTATCACATCTGGCCCCCCGCCCCCAGTGTATCATATTCAGCAACTTACCCCTGGTGTATCACATCTGGCCTCCAGCCCCCAGTGTATCATATTCAGCAACTTACCCCTGGTGTATCACATCTGGCCCCCACACCAGTGTATCATATTCAGCAACTTACCCCTGGTGTATCACATCTGGCCCCCCGCCCCCAGTGTATCATATTCAGCAACTTACCCCTGATGTACCACACCTGGCCCCCCGAACCCAGTGTATCATATTCAGCAACTTACCCCTGGTGTATCACATCTGGCTCCTCCCCCTCCCCCCATGTGTATCACATTCAGGCCGCCGCTACCGGTGTACCATATTCAGCTACTCACCCATGCTGTATCATATCTGGCCTTACCCCCCCCCCGGTGTATCATATTCAGCTACTCACCCCTGGTGTATCACGTCTGTCCCCCCGCCCCCAGTGTATCATATTCAGCAACTTAACCCTGGTGTATCACGTCTGCCCCCCCCCCAGTGTATGATATTCAGCAACTTACCCCTGGTGTATCACACACTGGGGGGCGGGGGGCCAGATATCATATTCAGCAACTTACCCCCGGTGTATCACATCTGGCCCCCCGCCCCCCAGTGTATCATGTTCAGCAACTTACCCCTGGTGTATCACATCTGGCCCCCCAGTGTATCATATTCAGCAACTTACCCCTGGTGTATCACATCTGGCCCCCCGCCCCCAGTGTATCATATTAAGCAACTTACCCCTGGTGTATCACATCTGGCCCCCCGCCCCCCAGTGTATCATATTCAGCAACTTACACGCGGTGTATCACATCTGGCCCCCCGCCCCCCAGTGTATCATATTCAGCAACTTTCCCCTGGTGTATCACATCTGGCCCCCCGCCCCCCAGTATATCATATTCAGCAACTTACCCCTGGTGTGTCACATCTGGCCCCCCGCCCCCCAGTGTATCATATTCAGCAACTTACACCCGGTGTATCACATCTGGCCCCCCTCCCCCCAGTGTATCATATTCAGCAACTTTCCCCTGGTGTATCACATCTGGCCCCCCGCCTCCCAGTGTATCATATTCAGCAACTTAGCCCCGGTGTATCACATCTGACCCCTCGCCCCCAGTATATCATATTCAGCAACTTACCCCCGGTGTATCACATCTGCCCCCCGCCCCCAGTGTATCATATTCAGCAACTTACCCCTGGTGTATCACATCTGCCCCCCGCCCCCAGTGTATCATATTCAGCAACTTACCCCTGGTGTATCACATCTGCCCCCCCGCCCCCAGTGTATCATATTCAGCAACTTACCCCTGGTGTATCACATCTGGCCACCCGCCTCCAGTGTATCATATTCAGCAACTTACCCCCGGTGTATCACATCTGGCCCCCCGCCCCCAGTGTATCATATTCAGAAACTTACCCCTGGTGTATCAAATCTGCCCCCTGCCCCCAGTGTATCATATTCAGCAACTTACCCCTGGTGTATAACATCTGGCCCCCCGCCCCCAGTGTATCATATTCAGCAACTTAACCCTGGTGTATCACATCTCGCCCCCCCAAACCCAGTGTATCATATTCAGCAACTTACCCCTGGTGTATCACATCTGGCCTCCAGCCCCCAGTGTATCATATTCAGCAACTTACCCCTGGTGTATCACATCTGGCCCCCCGCCCCCAGTGTATCATATTCAGCAACTTACCCCTGGTGTATCACATCTGGCCCCCCGCCCCCAGTGTATCATATTCAGCTACTTACCCCTGGTGTATAACATCTGGCCCCCCACCCCCAGTGTATCATATTCAGCAACTTACCCCTGGTGTATCACATCTGGCCCCCCGCCCCCAGTGTATCATATTCAGCAACTTACCCCTGGTGTATCACATCTGGCCCCCCGCCCCCAGTGTATCATATTCAGCAACTTACCCCCGGTGTATCACATCTGGCCCCCCGCCCCCAGTGTATCATATTCAGCAACTTACCCCCGGTGTATCACATCTGGCCCCCCGCCCCCAGTGTATCATATTCAGCAACTTACCCCCGGTGTATCACATCTGGCCCCCCGCCCCCAGTGTATCATATTCAGCAACTTACCCCTGGTGTATCACATCTGGCCCCCCGCCCCCAGTGTATCATATTCAGCAACTTACCCCTGGTGTATCACATCTGGCCCCCCGCCCCCAGTGTATCATATTCAGCAACTTACCCCTGATGTACCACACCTGGCCCACCGATCCCAGTGTATCATATTCAGCAACTTACCCCTGGTGTACCACATCTGGCCCCCCGCCCCCAGTGTATCATATTCAGCAACTTTCCCCTGGTGTATCACATCTGGCCCCCCGCCCCCCAGTATATCATATTCAGCAACTTACCCCTGGTGTGTCACATTTGGCCCCCCGCCCCCCAGTGTATCATATTCAGCAACTTACACCCGGTGTATCACATCTGGCCCCCCTCCCCCCAGTGTATCATATTCAGCAACTTTCCCCTGGTGTATCACATCTGGCCCCCCGCCCCCCAGTGTATCATATTCAGCAACTTTCCCCTGGTGTATCACATCTGGCCCCCCGCCCCCAGTGTATCATATTCAGCAACTTAGCCCCGGTGTATCACATCTGACCCCTCGCCCCCAGTATATCATATTCAGCAACTTACCCCGGTGTATCACATCTGCCCCCCGCCCCCAGTGTATCATATTCAGCAACTTACCCCTGGTGTATCACATCTGCCCCCCGCCCCCAGTGTATCATATTCAGCAACTTACCCCTGGTGTATCACATCTGCCCCCCCGCCCCCAGTGTATCATATTCAGCAACTTACCCCTGGTGTATCACATCTGGCCACCCGCCTCCAGTGTATCATATTCAGCAACTTACCCCCGGTGTATCACATCTGGCCCCCCGCCCCCAGTGTATCATATTCAGCAACTTACCCCTGGTGTATCAAATCTGCCCCCTGCCCCCAGTGTACCATATTCAGCAACTTACCCCTGGTGTATAACATCTGGCCCCCCGCCCCCAGTGTATCATATTCAGCAACTTAACCCTGGTGTATCACATCTCGCCCCCCCAAACCCAGTGTATCATATTCAGCAACTTACCCCTGGTGTATCACATCTGGCCTCCAGCCCCCAGTGTATCATATTCAGCAATTTACCCCTGGTGTATCACATCTGGCCCCCCACCCCCAGTGTATCATATTCAGCAACTTACCCCTGGTGTATCACATCTGGCCCCCCGCCCCCAGTGTATCATATTCAGCAACTTACCCCTGATGTACCACACCTGGCCCCCCGAACCCAGTGTATCATATTCAGCAACTTACCCCTGGTGTACCACATCTGGCCCCCCGCCCCCAGTGTATCATATTCAGCAACTTACCCCTGGTGTATAACATCTGGCCCCCCACCCCCAGTGTATCATATTCAGCAACTTACCCCTGGTGTATCACATCTGGCCCCCCACCCCCAGTGTATCATATTCAGCAACTTACCCCTGGTGTATCACATCTGGCCCCCCGCCCCCAGTGTATCATATTCAGCAACTTACCCCTGGTGTATCACATCTGGCCCCCCGCCCCCAGTGTATCATATTCAGCAACTTACCCCCGGTGTATCACATCTGGCCCCCCGCCCCCAGTGTATCATATTCAGCAACTTACCCCCGGTGTATCACATCTGGCCCCCCGCCCCCAGTGTATCATATTCAGCAACTTACCCCCGGTGTATCACATCTGGCCCCCCGCTCCCAGTGTATCATATTCAGCAACTTACCCCTGGTGTATCACATCTGCCCCCCGCCCCCAGTGTATCATATTCAGCAACTTACCCCTGGTGTATCACATCTGCCCCCCCGCCCCCAGTGTATCATATTCAGCAACTTACCCCTGGTGTATCACATCTGGCCACCCGCCTCCAGTGTATCATATTCAGCAACTTACCCCCGGTGTATCACATCTGGCCCCCCGCCCCCAGTGTATCATATTCAGAAACTTACCCCTGGTGTATCAAATCTGCCCCCTGTCCCCAGTGTATCATATTCAGCAACTTACCCCTGGTGTATAACATCTGGCCCCCCGCCCCCAGTGTATCATATTCAGCAACTTAACCCTGGTGTATCACATCTCGCCCCCCCAAACCCAGTGTATCATATTCAGCAACTTACCCCTGGTGTATCACATCTGGCCTCCAGCCCCCAGTGTATCATATTCAGCAACTTACCCCTGGTGTATCACATCTGGCCCCCCGCCCCCAGTGTATCATATTCAGCAACTTACCCCTGGTGTATCACATCTGGCCCCCCGCCCCCAGTGTATCATATTCAGCAACTTACCCCTGATGTACCACACCTGGCCCCCCGAACCCAGTGTATCATATTCAGCAACTTACCCCTGGTGTACCACATCTGGCCCCCCGCCCCCAGTGTATCATATTCAGCAACTTATCCCCGGTGTATCACATCTGGCCCCCCGCCCCCAGTGTATCATATTCATCAACTTATCCCCGGTGTATCACATCTGGCCCCCCGCCCCCAGTGTATCATATTCAGCAACTTACCCCCGGTGTATCACATCTGGCCCCCCGCCCCCAGTGTATCATATTCAGCAACTTACCCCTGGTGTATCACATCTGGCTCCTCCCACTCCCCCCATGTGTATCACATTCAGGCCGCCGCTACCGGTGTACCATATTCAGCTACTCACCCATGCTGTATCATATCTGGCCTTACCCCCCCCCCGGTGTATCATATTCAGCTACTCACCCCTGTTGTATCACGTCTGTCCCCCCGCTCCCAGTGTATCATATTCAGCAACTTACCCCTGGTGTATCACGTCTGCCCCCCCCCCCCCCAGTGTATGATATTCAGCAACTTACCCCTGGTGTATTACATCTGGCCCCCCGCCCCCCAGTGTATCATATTCAGCAACTTACACCCGTTGTATCACATCTGGCCCCCCGCCCCCAGTGTATCATATTCAGCAAGTTGCCCCTGGTGTATCACATCTGGCCCCCCGCCCCTCAGTATATCATATTCAGCAACTTTCCCCTGGTGTATCACATCTGGCCCCCCGCCCCCAGTGTATCATATTCAGCAACTTACCCCTGGTGTATCACATCTGGCCCCCCGAACCCAGTGTATCATATTCAGCAACTTACCCCTGGTGTATCACATCTGGCCCCCGCCCCCAGTGTATCATATTCAGCAACTTACCCCTGGTGTATCACATCTGCCCCCCCGCCCCCAGTGTATCATATTCAGCAACTTACCCCCGGTGTATCACATCTGGCCCCCCGCCCCCAGTGTATCATATTCAGCTACTTACCCCCGGTGTATCACATCTGGCCCCCCGCCCCCAGTGTATCATATTCACCAACTTACCCCCGATGTATCACATCTGCCCCCCGCCCCCAGTGTATCATATTCAGCAACTTACCCCTGGTGTATCACATCTGGCCCCCCGCCCCCAAGTGTATCATATTCAGCAACTTACCCCCGGTGTATAACATCTGGCCCCCCGCCCCCAGTGTATCATATTCAGCAACTTACCCCCGGTGTATCACATCTGGCCCCCCGCCCCCCAGTGTATCATGTTCAGCAACTTACCCCTGGTGTATCACATCTGGCCCCCCGCCCCCCAGTGTATCATATTCAGCAACTTACCCCTGGTGTATCACATCTGGCCCCCCGCCCCCAGTGTATCATATTCAGCAACTTACCCCTGGTGTATCACATCTGGCCCCCCGCCCCCCAGTGTATCATATTCAGCAACTTTCCCCTGGTGTATCACATCTGGCCCCCCGCCCCCCAGTGTATCATATTCAGCAACTTACCCCTGGTGTATCACATCTCCCCCCCCGCCCCCCAGTGTATCATATTCAGCAACTTTCCCCTGGTGTATCACATCTGGCCCCCCGCCCCCCAGTATATCATATTCAGCAACTTTCCCCTGGTGTATCACATCTGGCCCCCCGCCCCCAGTGTATCATATTCAGCAACTTACCCCTGGTGTATCACATCTGGCCCCCCGAACCCAGTGTATCATATTCAGCAACTTACCCCTGGTGTATCACATCTGCCCCCCCGCCCCCAGTGTATCATATTCAGCAACTTACCCCTGGTGTATCACATCTGGCCCCCCGACCCCAGTGTATCATATTCAGCAACTTACCCCCGGTGTATAACATCTGGCCCCCCGCCCCCAGTGTATCATATTCAGCAACTTACCCCTGGTGTATCAAATCTGGCCCCCCGCCAGCAGTGTATCATATTCAGCAACTTACCCCTGGTGTATCACATCTGGCCCCCCGCCCCCCAGTGTATCTTATTCAGCAACTTACACCCGGTGTATCACATCTGGCCCCCCGCCCCCCAGTGTATCATATTCAGCAACTTTCCCCTGGTGTATCACATCTGGCCCCCCGCCCCCAGTGTATCATATTCAGCAACTTACCCCTGGTGTATCACATCTGGCCCCCCGCCCCCCAGTATATCATATTCAGCAACTTTCCCCTGGTGTATCACATCTGGCCCCCCGCCCCCAGTGTATCATATTCAGCAACTTACCCCTGGTGTATCACATCTGGCCCCCCGAACCCAGTGTATCATATTCAGCAACTTACCCCTGGTGTATCACATCTGGCCCCCCAAACCCAGTGTATCATATTCAGCAGCTTACCCTGGTTTATCACATCTGGCCCCCGCCCCCAGTGTATCATATTTAGCAACTTACCCCTGGTGTATCACATCTGGCCCACCGCCCCCAGTGTATCATATTCAGCAACTTACCCCCGGTGTATCACATCTGGCCCCCCGCCCCCCAGTGTATCATGTTCAGCAACTTACCCCTGGTGTATCATATCTGGCCCCCCGCCCCCCAGTGTATCATATTCAGCAAATTACCCCTGGTGTATCACATCTGGCCCCCCGCCCCCAGTGTATGATATTCAGCAACTTACCCCTGGTGTATCACATCTGGCCCCCCGCCCCCCAGTGTATCATATTCAGCAACTTACACCCGGTGTATCACATCTGGCCCCCCGCCCCCCAGTGTATCATATTCAGCAACTTTCCCCTGGTGTATCACATCTGGCCCCCCGCCCCCAGTGTATCATATTCAGCAACTTACCCTTGGTGTATCACATCTGGCCCCCCGAATCCAGTGTATCATATTCAGCAACTTACCCCTGGTGTATCACATCTGGCCCCCGCCCCCAGTGTATCATATTCAGCAACTTACCCCTGGTGTATCACATCTGCCCCCCCGCCCCCAGTGTATCATATTCAGCAACTTACCCCGGGTGTATCACATCTGGCCCCCCGCCCCCAGTGTATCATATTCAGCAACTTACCCCCGGTGTATCACATCTGGCCCCCCGCCCCCAGTGTATCATATTCAGCAACTTACCCCCGATGTATCACATCTGCCCCCCGCCCCCGGTGTATCATATTCAGCAACTTACCCCCGGTGTATCACATCTGGCCCCCCGCCCCCCAGTGTATCATATTCAGCAACTTACCCCCGGTGTATCACATCTGGCCCCCCGCCCCCAGTGTATCATATTCAGCAACTTACCCCCGGTGTATCACATCTGGCCCCCCGCCCCCCAGTGTATCATGTTCAGCAACTTACCCCTGGTGTATCACATCTGGCCCCCCGCCCCCCAGTGTATCATATTCAGCAACTTACCCCTGGTGTATCACATCTGGCCCCCCGCCCCCAGTGTATCATATTCAGCAACTTACCCCTGGTGTATCACATCTGGCCCCCCGCCCCCCAGTGTATCATATTCAGCAACTTACACGCGGTGTATCACATCTGGCCCCCCGCCCCCCAGTGTATCATATTCAGCAACTTTCCCCTGGTGCATCACATCTGGCCCCCCGCCCCCCAGTATATCATATTCAGCAACTTTCCCCTGGTGTATCACATCTGGACCCCCGCCCCCAGTGTATCATATTCAGCAACTTACCCCTGGTGTATCACATCTGGCCCCCCGAACCCAGTGTATCATATTCAGCAACTTACCCCTGGTGTATCACATCTGGCCCCCGCTCCCAGTGTATCATATTCAGCAACTTACCCCTGGTGTATCACATCTGCCCCCCCGCCCCCAGTGTATCATATTCAGCAACTTACCCCTGGTGTATCACATCTGGCCCCCCGCCAGCAGTGTATCATATTCAGCAACTTACCCCTGGTGTATCACATCTGGCCCCCCGCCCCCCAGTGTATCTCATTCAGCAACTTACGCCCGGTGTATCAAATCTGGCCCCCCGCCCCCCAGTGTATCATATTCAGCAACTTTCCCCTGGTGTATCACATCTGGCCCCCCGCCCCCCAGTGTATCATATTCAGCAACTTTCCCCTGGTGTATCACATCTGGCCCCCCGAACCCAGTGTATCATATTCAGCAGCTTACCCTGGTGTATCACATCTGGCCCCCGCCCCCAGTGTATCATATTCAGCAACTTACCCCTGGTGTATCACATCTGGCCCACCGCCCCCAGTGTATCATATTCAGCAACTTACCCCCGGTGTATCACATCTGGCCCCCCAGTGTATCATGTTCAGCAACTTACCCCTGGTGTATCATATCTGGCCCCCCGCCCCCCAGTGTATCATATTCAGCAACTTACCCCTGGTGTATCACATCTGGCCCCCCGCCCCCAGTGTATGATATTCAGCAACTTACCCCTGGTGTATCACATCTGGCCCCCAACCCCCCAGTGTATCATATTCAGCAACTTACACCCGGTGTATCACATCTGGCCCCCCGCCCCCCAGTGTATCATATTCAGCAACTTTCCCCTGGTGTATCACATCTGGCCCCCCGCCCCCAGTGTATCATATTCAGCAACTTACCCTTGGTGTATCACATCTGGCCCCCCGAACCCAGTGTATCATATTCAGCAACTTTCCCCTGGTGTATCACATCTGCCCCCGCCCCCAGTGTATCATATTCAGCAACTTACCCCTGGTGTATCACATCTGGCCCCCCGCCCCCAGTGTATCATATTCAGCAACTTATCCCTGGTGTATCTCATCTGGCCCCCCGCCCCAGTGTATCATATTCAGCAACTTACCCCTGGTGTATCACATCTGGCTCCTCCCCCTCCCCCCATGTCTATCACATTCAGCAACTTACCCCTGGTGTATCACATCTGGCTCCTCCCCCTCCCCCCATGTGTATCATATTCAGCAACTTACCCCTGGTGTATCACATCTGGCCCCCCGCCCCCAGTGTATCATATTCAGCAACTTACCCCCGGTGTATCACATCTGGCCCCCCGCCCCCAAGTGTATCATATTCAGCAACTTACCTCTGGTGTATCACATCTGGCCCCCCGCCCCCAGTGTATCATATTCAGCAACTTACCCCTGGTGTATCACATCTGGCCCCCCGCCCCCAATGTATCATATTCAGCAACTTACCCCTGATGTATCACATCTGGCCCCCCACCCCCCACTGTATCATATTCAGCAACTTACCCCTGGTGTATCACATCTGGCCCCCCGCCCCCAGTGTATCATATTCAGCAACTTACCCCTGGTGTATCACATCTGGCCCCCCGCCCCCCAGTGTATCATATTCAGCAACTTACCCCTGGTGTATCACATCTGGCCCCCCGCCCCCCAGTGTATCATATTCAGCAACTTACCCCTGGTGTATCACATCTGGCCCCCTGCCCCCAGTGTATAATTTCAGCAACTTTC
Source organism: Phyllobates terribilis (assembly GCF_046119375.1). Classification (NCBI taxonomy): domain Eukaryota; kingdom Metazoa; phylum Chordata; class Amphibia; order Anura; family Dendrobatidae; genus Phyllobates; species Phyllobates terribilis. Next base: position 32,546,522 of record NW_027362762.1, on the reverse strand, counting down.
CCCTGGTGTATCACATCTGGCCCCCCGCCCCCAGTGTATCATATTCAGCAACTTACACCCGGTGTATCATATCTGCCCCCCCGCCCCCCAGTGTATCATTCAGCAACTTACCCCTGGTGTATCACATCTGGCCCCCCGCCCCCAGTGTATCATATTCAGCAACTTACCACTGGTGTATCACATCTGCCCCCCCGCCCCCAGTGTATCATATTCAGCAACTTACCCCTGGTGTATCACATCTGGCCCCCCGCCCCCAGTGTATCATATTCAGCAACTTACCACTGGTGTATCACATCTGGCCCCCCGCCCCCCCTGTATCATATTCAGCAACTTACCCCCGGTGTATTACATTTGGCCCCACACCCCCAGTGTATCATATTCAGCAACTTACCCCTGGTGTATCACATCTGGCCCCCCTCCCCCAGTGTATCATATTCAGCAACTTGCCCCTGGTGTATCACATCTGGCCCCCCGCCCCCAGTGTATCATATTCAGCAACTTACCCCTTGTGTATCACATCTGGCCCCCCGCCCCCAGTGTATCATATTCAGCAACTTACCCCTGGTGTATCAAATCTGGCCCCCCGCCCCCCAGTGTATCATATTCAGCAACTTACCCCTGGTGTATCACATCTGGCCCCCCGCCCCCAATGTATCATATTCAACAACTTACCCCCGATGTATCACATCTGGCCCCCCGCCCCCAGTGTATAATATTCAGCAACTTACCCCCGATGTTTCACATCTGGCCCCCCACCCCCAGTGTATCATATTCAGCAACTTACCCCCCGTCTATCACATCTGGCCCCGCGCCCCCAGTGTATCATATTCAGCAACTTATCCCTGGTGTATCACATCTGGCCCCCCCGCCCCCAGTGTATCATATTCAGCAACTTACCCCCGGTGTATCACATCTGGCCCCCCACCCCCAGTGTATCATATTCAGCAACTTACCCCCAGTGTATCACATTTGGCCCCCCGTCCCCTGTGTATCATATTCAACAACTTACCCCTGGTGTATCACATCTGGCCCCCCGCCCCCAGTGTATCATATTCAGCAACTTACCCCTGGTGTATCACATCTGGCTCCTCCCCCTCCCCCATGTGTATCATATTCAGCAACTTACACATGGTGTATCACATCTGGCCCCCCGCCCCCAGTGTATCATATTCAGCAACTTACCCCTGGTGTATCACATCTGGCCCCCCGCCCCCCAGTGTATCATATTCAGCAACTTACCCCTGGTGTACCACATCTGGCCCCCCGCCCCCCAGTGTATCATATTCAGCAACTTACCCCTGTTGTATCACATCTAGCCCCCTTCCCCCCAGTGTATCATATTCAGCAACTTACCCCTGGTGTATCACATCTGGCCCCCTGCCCCCAGTGTATAATTTCAGCAACTTTCCCCTGGTGTATCACATCTGGCCCCCCGCCCCCAGTGTATCATATTCAGCAACTTACCCCTGGTGTATCACATCTGGCCCCCCGCCCCCAGTGTATCATATTCAGCAACTTACCCCCGGTGTATCACATCTGGCCCCCCGTCCACAGTGTATCATATTCAGCAACTTACCCCTGGTGTATCAAATCTGGCACCCCCGCCCCCAGTGTATCATATTCAGCAACTTACCCCCCGTGTATCACATCTGGCCCCCCGCCCCCAGTGTATCATATTCAGCAACTTATCCCTGGTGTATCACATCTGGCCCCCCCGCCCCCAGTGTATCATATTCAGCAACTTACCCCCGGTGTATCACATCTGGCCCCCCACCCCCAGTGTATCATATTCAGCAACTTACCCCCGGTGTATCACATCTGGCCCCCCGCCCCCAGTGTATCATATTCAACAACTTACCCCTGGTGTATCACATCTGGCCCCCCGCCCCCAGTGTATCATATTCAGCAACTTACCCCTGGTGTATCACATCTGGCTCCTCCCCCTCCCCCCATGTGTATCACATTCAGCAACTTACCCCTGGTGTATCACATCTGGCTCCTCCCCCTCCCCCCATGTGTATCATATTCAGCAACTTACCCCTGGTGTATCACATCTGGCCCCCCGCCCCCAGTGTATCATATTCAGCAACTTACCCCCGGTGTATCACATCTGGCCCCCCTCCACCAAGTGTGTCATATTCAGCAACTTACCCCTGGTGTATCACATCTGGCCCCCCGCCCCCAGTGTATCATATTCAGCAATTTACCCCTGGTGTATCACATCTGGCCCCCCGCCCCCCAGTGTATCATATTCAGCAACTTACCCCTGGTGTACCACATCTGGCCCCCCGCCCCCCAGTGTATCATATTCTGCAACTTACCCCTGGTGTATCACATCTAGCCCCCTGCCCCCCAGTGTATCATATTCAGCAACTTACCCCTGGTGTATCACATCTGGCCCCCTGCCCCCAGTGTATAATTTAAGCAACTTTCCCCTGGTGTATCACATCTGGCCCCCCGCCCCCAGTGTATCATATTCAGCAACTTACACCCGGTGTATCACATCTGGCCCCCCGCCCCCAGTGTATCATATTCAGCAACTTACCCCCGGTGTATCACATCTGGCCCCCCGCCCCCAGTGTATCATATTCAGCAACTTACCCCTGGTGTATCACATCTGGCCCCCCGCCCCCAGTGTATCATATTCAGCAACTTACCCCTGGTGTATCACATCTGGCCCCCCGACCCCAGTGTATCATATTCAGCAACTTACCCCTGGTGTATCTCATCTGGCCCCCCGCCCCCAGTGTATCATATTCAGCAACTTACCCCCGATGTATCAAATCTGCCCCCCCCCCGCCCCCCAGTGTATCATATTCAGCAACTTACCCCTGGTGTATCACATTTGGCCCCCCGCCCCCAGTGTATCATATTCAGCAACTTACCACTGGTGTATCACATCTGCCCCCCCGCCCCCAGTGTATCATATTCAGCAACTTACCCCTGGTGTATCACATCTGGCCCCCGCCCCCAGTGTATCATATTCAGCAACTTACCCCCGGTGTATCACATCTGGCCCCCCGCCCCCAAGTGTGTCATATTCAGAAACTTACCCCTGGTGTATCACATCTGGCCCCCCGCCCCCAGTGTATCATATTCAGCAACTTATCCCTGGTGTATCACATCTGGTCCCCCGCCCCCCAGTGTATCATATTCAGCAACTTACCCCTGGTGTATCACATCTGGCCCCCCGCCTCCCAGTGTATCATATTCAGCAACTTACCCCTGGTGTATCTCATCTGGCCCCCCGCCCCCAGTGTATCATATTCAGCAACTTACCCCCGATGTATCAAATCTGCCGCCCCCCAGTGTATCATATTCAGCAACTTACCCCTGGTGTATCACATCTGGCCCCCCGCCCCCAGTGTATCATATTCAGCAACTTACCCCTGGTGTATCACATCTGGCCCCCCGACCCCAGTGTATCATATTCAGCAACTTACCCCTGGTGTATCTCATCTGGCCCCCCGCCCCCAGTGTATCATATTCAGCAACTTACCCCCGATGTATCAAATCTGCCCCCCCCCCGCCCCCCAGTGTATCATATTCAGCAACTTACCCCTGGTGTATCACATTTGGCCCCCCGCCCCCAGTGTATCATATTCAGCAACTTACCACTGGTGTATCACATCTGCCCCCCCGCCCCCAGTGTATCATATTCAGCAACTTACCCCTGGTGTATCACATCTGGCCCCCGCCCCCAGTGTATCATATTCAGCAACTTACCCCCGGTGTATCACATCTGGCCCCCCGCCCCCAAGTGTGTCATATTCAGAAACTTACCCCTGGTGTATCACATCTGGCCCCCCGCCCCCAGTGTATCATATTCAGCAACTTACCCCTGGTGTATCACATCTGGTCCCCCGCCCCCCAGTGTATCATATTCAGCAACTTACCCCTGGTGTATCACATCTGGCCCCCCGCCTCCCAGTGTATCATATTCAGCAACTTACCCCTGGTGTATCACATCTGGCTCGACGCCCCCCAGTGTATCATATTCAGCAACTTACCCCTGGTGTATCACATCTAGCCCCCCGCCCCCCAGTGTATCATATTCAGCAACTTACCCCTGGTGTATCACATCTGGCCCCCCTGCCCCCAGTGTATCATATTCAGCAACTTACCCCCCGTGTATCACATCTGGCCCCCCGCCCCCAGTGTATCATATTCAGCAACTTATCCCTGGTGTATCACATCTGGCCCCCCCTCCCCCAGTGTATCATATTCAGCAACTTACCCCCGGTGTATCACTTCTGGCCCCCCGCCCCCAGTGTATCATATTCAGCAACTTACCCCCCGTGTATCACATCTGCCCCCCGCCCCCAGTGTATCATATTCAGCAACTTATCCCTGGTGTATCACATCTGGCCCCCCCGCCCCCAGTGTATCATATTCAGCAACTTACCCCGGTGTATCACATCTGGCCCCCCGCCCCCAGTGTATCATATTCAGCAACTTACCCCTGGTGTATCACATCTGGCCCCCCGCCCCCAGTGTATCATATTCAGCAACTTACCCCTGGTGTATCACATCTGGCCACCCGCCCCCAGTGTATCATATTCAGCAACTTACCCCTGGTGTATCACATCTAGCCCCCCGCCCCCCAGTGTATCATATTCAGCAACTTACCCCTGGTGTATCACATCTGGCCCCCCTGCCCCCAGTGTATCATATTCAGCATCTTACCCCCCGTGTATCACATCTGGCCCCCCGCCCCCAGTGTATCATATTCAGCAACTTACCCCCGGTGTATCACTTCTGGCCCCCCGCCCCCAGTGTATCATATTCAGCAACTTACCCCCCGTGTATCACATCTGCCCCCCGCCCCCAGTGTATCATATTCAGCAACTTATCCCTGGTGTATCACATCTGGCCCCCCCGCCCCCAGTGTATCATATTCAGCAACTTACCCCCGGTGTATCACATCTGGCCCCCTGCCCCCAGTGTATCATATTCAGCAACTTACCCCCGGTGTATCACATCTGCCCCCCGCCCCCAGTGTATCATATTCAGCAACTTACCCCCGGTGTATCACATCTGCCCCCCGCCCCCAGTGTATCATATTCAGCAACTTATCCCTGGTGTATCACATCTGGCCCCCCCTCCCCCAGTGTATCATATTCAGCAACTTACCCCCGGTGTATCACTTCTGGCCCCCCGCCCCCAGTGTATCATATTCAGCAACTTACCCCCCGTGTATCACATCTGCCCCCCGCCCCCAGTGTATCATATTCAGCAACTTATCCCTGGTGTATCACATCTGGCCCCCCCGCCCCCAGTGTATCATATTCAGCAACTTACCCCCGGTGTATCACATCTGGCCCCCTGCCCCCAGTGTATCATATTCAACAACTTACCCCTGGTGTATCACATATGGCCCCCCGCCCCCAGTGTATCATATTCAGCAACTTACCCCTGGTGTATCACATCTGGCTCCTCCCCCTCCCCCCATGTGTATCACATTCAGCAACTTACCCCTGGTGTATCACATCTGGCTCCTCCCCCTCCCCCCATGTGTATCATATTCAGCAACTTACCCCTGGTGTATCACATCTGGCCCCCCGCCCCCAGTGTATCATATTCAGCAACTTACTCCCGGTGTATCACATCTGGCCCCCCGCCCCCAAGTGTATCATATTCAGCAACTTACCCCTGGTGTATCACATCTGGCCCCCCGCCCCCAAGTGTATCATATTCAGCAACTTACCCCTGGTGTATCACATCTGGCCCCCCGCCCCCATTGTATCATATTCAGCAACTTACCCCTGGTGTATCACATCTGGCCCCCCGCCCCCAATGTATCATATTCAGCAACTTACCCCTGGTGTATCACATCTGGCCTCCCGCCCCCCAGAGTATCATATTCAGCAACTTACCCCTGGTGTATCACATCTGGCCCCCCGCCCCCCAGTGTATCATATTCAGCAACTTACCCCTGGTGTATCACATCTGGCCCCCCGCCCCCCAGTGTATCATATTCAGCAACTTACCCCTGGTGTATCACATCTGGCCCCCCGACCCCCAGTGTATCATATTCAGCAACTTACCCCTGGTGTATCACATCTGGCCCCCCACCCCCCAGTGTATCATATTCAGCAACTTACGCCTGGTGTATCACATCTGGCCCCCCGCCCCCCAGTGTATCATATTCAGCAACTTACCCCTGGTGTATCAGATCTGGCCCCCCGCCCCCTGTGTATCATATTCAGCAACTTACCCCTGGTGTATCACATCTGGCCCCCCGCCCCCAAGTGTATCATATTCAGCAACTTACCCCTGGTGTATCACATCTGGCCACCCGCCCCCAGTGTATCATATTCAGCAACTTACCCCTGGTGTATCACATCTAGCCCCCCGCCCCCCAGTGTATCATATTCAGCAACTTACCCCTGGTGTATCACATCTGGCCCCCCTGCCCCCAGTGTATCATATTCAGCAACTTACCCCCCGTGTATCACATCTGGCCCCCCGCCCCCAGTGTATCATATTCAGCAACTTACCCCCGGTGTATCACTTCTGGCCCCCCGCCCCCAGTGTATCATATTCAGCAACTTACCCCCCGTGTATCACATCTGCCCCCCGCCCCCAGTGTATCATATTCAGCAACTTATCCCTGGTGTATCACATCTGGCCCCCCCGCCCCCAGTGTATCATATTCAGCAACTTACCCCCGGTGTATCACATCTGGCCCCCTGCCCCCAGTGTATCATATTCAGCAACTTACCCCCGGTGTATCACATCTGCCCCCCGCCCCCAGTGTATCATATTCAGCAACTTACCCCCGGTGTATCACATCTGCCCCCCGCCCCCAGTGTATCATATTCAGCAACTTATCCCTGGTGTATCACATCTGGCACCCCCTCCCCCAGTGTATCATATTCAGCAACTTACCCCCGGTGTATCACTTCTGGCCCCCCGCCCCCAGTGTATCATATTCAGCAACTTACCCCCCGTGTATCACATCTGCCCCCCGCCCCCAGTGTATCATATTCAGCAACTTATCCCTGGTGTATCACATCTGGCCCCCCCGCCCCCAGTGTATCATATTCAGCAACTTACCCCCGGTGTATCACATCTGGCCCCCTGCCCCCAGTGTATCATATTCAACAACTTACCCCTGGTGTATCACATATGGCCCCCCGCCCCCAGTGTATCATATTCAGCAACTTACCCCTGGTGTATCACATCTGGCTCCTCCCCCTCCCCCCATGTGTATCATATTCAGCAACTTACCCCTGGTGTATCACATCTGGCTCCTCCCCCTCCCCCCATGTGTATCATATTCAGCAACTTACCCCTGGTGTATCACATCTGGCCCCCCGCCCCCAGTGTATCATATTCAGCAACTTACTCCCGGTGTATCACATCTGGCCCCCCGCCCCCAAGTGTATCATATTCAGCAACTTACCCCTGGTGTATCACATCTGGCTCCCCGCCCCCAAGTGTATCATATTCAGCAACTTACCCCTGGTGTATCACATCTGGCCCCCCGCCCCCATTGTATCATATTCAGCAACTTACCCCTGGTGTATCACATCTGGCCCCCCGCCCCCAATGTATCATATTCAGCAACTTACCCCTGGTGTATCACATCTGGCCTCCCGCCCCCCAGAGTATCATATTCAGCAACTTACCCCTGGTGTATCACATCTGGCCCCCCGCCCCCCAGTGTATCATATTCAGCAACTTACCCCTGGTGTATCACATCTGGCCCCCCGCCCCCCAGTGTATCATATTCAGCAACTTACCCCTGGTGTATCACATCTGGCCCCCCGCCCCCCAGTGTATCATATTCAGCAACTTACCCCTGGTGTATCACATCTGGCCCCCCACCCCCCAGTGTATCATATTCAGCAACTTACGCCTGGTGTATCACATCTGGCCCCCCGCCCCCCAGTGTATCATATTCAGCAACTTACCCCTGGTGTATCACATCTGGCCCCCCGCCCCCCAGTGTATCATATTCAGCAACTTACCCCTGGTGTATCACATCTGGCCCCCGCCCCCTGTGTATCATATTCAGCAACTTACCCCTGGTGTATCACATCTGGCCCCCCGCCCCCAAGTGTATCATATTCAGCAACTTACCCCTGGTGTATCACATCTGGCCCCCCGCCCCCAGTGTATGATATTCAGCAACTTACCCCCGGTGTATCACATCTGGCCCCCCGCCCCCAGTGTATCATATTCAGCAACTTACCCCCGGTGTATCACATCTGGCCCCCTGCCCCCAGTGTATCATATTCAGCAACTTACCACTGGTGTATCACATCTGCCCCCCCGCCCCCAGTGTATCATATTCAGCAACTTACCCCTGGTGTATCACATCTGCCCCCCCGCCCCCAGTGTATCATATTCAGCAACTTACCCCTGGTGTATCACATCTGGCCCCCCGCCCCCAGAGTATCATATTCAGCAACTTACCCCTGGTATATCACATCTGGCCCCCCCGCCCCCAGTGTATCATATTCAGCAACTTACCCCCGTGTATCACATCTGGCCCCCCGGCCCCAGTGTATCATATTCAGCAACTTATCCTTGGTGTATCACATCTGGCCCCCCCGCCCCCAGTGTATCATATTCAGCAACTTACCCCCGGTGTATCACATCTGGCCCCCCGCCCCCAGTGTATCATATTCAGCAACTTACCCCTGGTGTATCACATCTGGCCCCCCGCCCCCAATGTATCATATTCAGCAACTTACCCCTGGTGTATCACACCTGGCCCCGCGCCCCCCAGTGTATCATATTTAGAAACTTACCCCTGGTGTATCACATCTGGCCCCCCGCCCCCCAGTGTATCATATTAAGCAACTTACCCCTGGTGTATCACATCTGCACCCCCACCCCCCAGTGTATCATATTCAGCAACTTACCCCTGGTGTATCACATCTGGCCCCCCGCCCCCAGTGTATCATATTCAGCAACTTATCCCTGGTGTATCACATCTGGCCCCCCGCCCCCAGTGTATCATATTCAGCAACTTACCCCCGATGTATCACATCTGGCCCCCCGCCCCCAGTGTATCATATTCAGCAACTTACCCCCGATGTATCACATCTGGCCCCCCGCCCCCAGTGTATCAAATTCAGCAACTTACCCCTGGTGTATTACATCTGGCCCCCCGAGCCCAGTGTATCATATTCAGCAACTTACCCCTGGTGTATCACATCTGGCCCCCCGCCCCCAGTGTATCATATTCAGCAACTTACCCCTGGTGTATCACATCTGGCCCCCTGCCCCCAGTGTATAATTTCAGCAACTTTCCCCTGGTGTATCACATCTGGCCCCCCGCCCCCAGTGTATCATATTCAGCAACTTACATCCGGTGTATCACATCTGCCCCCCCCGCCCCCCAGTGTATCATATTCAGCAAATTACCCCTGTTGTATCACATCTGGCCCCCTGTCCCCAGTGTATCATATTCAGCAACTTACCACTGGTGTATCACATCTGCCCCCCCGCCCCCAGTGTATCATATTCAGCAACTTACCCCCGGTGTATCACATCTGGCCCCCCGCCCCCAGTGTATCATATTCAGCAACTTACCCCTGGTGTATCACATCTGGCCCCCCGCCCCCAATGTATCATATTCAGCAACTTACCCCTGGTGTATCACACCTGGCCCCGCGCCCCCCAGTGTATCATATTTAGAAACTTACCCCTGGTGTATCACATCTGGCCCCCCGCCCCCCAGTGTATCATATTAAGCAACTTACCCCTGGTGTATCACATCTGCACCCCCACCCCCCAGTGTATCATATTCAGCAACTTACCCCTGGTGTATCACATCTGGCCCCCCGCCCCCAGTGTATCATATTCAGCAACTTATCCCTGGTGTATCACATCTGGCCCCCCGCCCCCAGTGTATCATATTCAGCAACTTACCCCCGATGTATCACATCTGGCCCCCCGCCCCCAGTGTATCATATTCAGCAACTTACCCCCGATGTATCACATCTGGCCCCCCGCCCCCAGTGTATCAAATTCAGCAACTTACCCCTGGTGTATTACATCTGGCCCCCCGAGCCCAGTGTATCATATTCAGCAACTTACCCCTGGTGTATCACATCTGGCCCCCCGCCCCCAGTGTATCATATTCAGCAACTTACCCCTGGTGTATCACATCTGGCCCCCTGCCCCCAGTATATAATTTCAGCAACTTTCCCCTGGTGTATCACATCTGGCCCCCCGCCCCCAGTGTATCATATTCAGCAACTTACATCCGGTGTATCACATCTGCCCCCCCCCCGCCCCCCAGTGTATCATATTCAGCAAATTACCCCTGGTGTATCACATCTGGCCCCCTGTCCCCAGTGTATCATATTCAGCAACTTACCACTGGTGTATCACATCTGCCCCCCCGCCCCCAGTGTATCATATTCAGCAACTTACCCCTGGTGTATCACATCTGGCCCCCCGCCCCCAGTGTATCATATTCAGCAACTTACCCCTGGTATATCACATCTGGCCCCCCCGCCCCCAGTGTATCATATTCAGCAACTTACCCCCGGTGTATCACATCTGCCCCCCCGCCCCCAGTGTATCATATTCAGCAACTTATCCCTGGTGTATCACATCTGGCCCCCCCACCCCCAGTGTATCATATTCAGCAACTTACCCCCGGTGTATCACATCTGGCCCCCCGCCCCCAGTGTATCATATTCAGCAACTTACCCCTGGTGTATCACATCTGGCCTTACCCCCCCCCGGTGTATCATATTCAGCTACTCACCCCTGGTGTATCACATCTGGCCCCTCGCCCCCAGTGTATCATATTCAGCAACTTAACCCTGGTGTATCACATCTGGCCCCCCGCCCCCAGTGTATCATATTCAGCAACTTACCCCTGGTGTATCACATCTGGCTCCCCGCCCCCAGTGTATCATATTCAGCAACTTACCCCCGGTGTATCACATCTGGCCCCCCGCCCCCAGTGTATCATATTCAGCAACTTACCCCCGGTGTATCACATCTGGCCCCCCGCCCCCAGTGTATCATATTCAGCAACTTACCCCTGGTGTATCACATCTGGCCCCCCGCCCCCAGTGTATCATATTCAGCAACTTACCACTGGTGTATCACATCTGCCCCCCCGCCCCCAGTGTATCATATTCAGCAACTTACCCCCGGTGTATCACATCTGGCCCCCCGCCCCCAGTGTATCATATTCAGCAACTTACCCCTGGTGTATCACATCTGGCCCCCCGCCCCCAATGTATCATATTCAGCAACTTACCCCTGGTGTATCACACCTGGCCCCGCGCCCCCCAGTGTATCATATTTAGAAACTTACCCCTGGTGTATCACATCTGGCCCCCCGCCCCCCAGTGTATCATATTAAGCAACTTACCCCTGGTGTATCACATCTGCACCCCCACCCCCCAGTGTATCATATTCAGCAACTTACCCCTGGTGTATCACATCTGGCCCCCCGCCCCCAGTGTATCATATTCAGCAACTTATCCCTGGTGTATCACATCTGGCCCCCCGCCCCCAGTGTATCATATTCAGCAACTTACCCCCGATGTATCACATCTGGCCCCCCGCCCCCAGTGTATCATATTCAGCAACTTACCCCCGATGTATCACATCTGGCCCCCAGTGTATCAAATTCAGCAACTTACCCCTGGTGTATTACATCTGGCCCCCCGAGCCCAGTGTATCATATTCAGCAACTTACCCCTGGTGTATCACATCTGGCCCCCCGCCCCCAGTGTATCATATTCAGCAACTTACCCCTGGTGTATCATATCTGGCCCCCTGCCCCCAGTGTATAATTTCAGCAACTTTCCCCTGTTGTATCACATCTGGCCCCCCGCCCCCAGTGTATCATATTCAGCAACTTACATCCGGTGTATCACATCTGGCCCCCCCGCCCCCAGTGTATCATATTCAGCAACTTACCCCTGGTATATCACATCTGGCCCCCCCGCCCCCAGTGTATCATATTCAGCAACTTACCCCCCGTGTATCACATCTGGCCCCCCGCCCCCAGTGTATCATATTCAGCAACTTATCCCTGGTGTATCACATCTGGCCCCCCCACCCCCAGTGTATCATATTCAGCAACTTACCCCCGGTGTATCACATCTGGCCCCCCGCCCCCAGTGTATCATATTCAGCAACTTACCCCTGGTGTATCACATCTGGCTCCCCGCCCCCAGTGTATCATATTCAGCAACTTACCCCCGGTGTATCACATCTGGCCCCCCGCCCCCAGTGTATCATATTCAGCAACTTACCCCTGGTGTATCACATCTGGCCCCCCGCCCCCAGTGTATCATATTCAGCAACTTACCCCTGGTGTATCACATCTGGCCACCCGCCCCCAGTGTATTACATTCAGCAACTTACCCCTGGTGTATCACATCTGGCCCCCCTGCCCCCAGTGTATCATATTCAACAACTTACCCCTGGTGTATCACATATGGCCCCCCGCCCCCAGTGTATCACATTCAGCAACTTACCCCTGGTGTATCACATCTGGCTCCTCCCCCTCCCCCCATGTGTATCACATTCAGCAACTTACCCCTGGTGTATCACATCTGGCTCCTCCCCCTCCCCCCATGTGTATCATATTCAGCAACTTACCCCTGGTGTATCACATCTGGCCCCCCGCCCCCAGTGTATCATATTCAGCAACTTACCCCGGTGTATCACATCTGGCCCCCCGCCCCCAAGTGTATCATATTCAGCAACTTACCCCTGGTGTATCACATCTGGCCCCCCGCCCCCAGTGTATCATATTCAGCAACTTACCCCTGGTGTATCACATCTGGCCCCCCGCCCCCAATGTATCATATTCAGCAACTTACCCCTGGTGTATCACATCTGGCCTCCCGCCCCCAGTGTATCATATTCAGCAACTTACCCCTGGTGTATCACATCTGGCCCCCCGCCCCCCAGTGTATCATATTCAGCAACTTACCCCTGGTGTATCACATCTGGCCCCCCGCCCCCAGTGTATCATATTCAGCAACTTACCCCTGGTGTATCACATCTGGCCCCCCGCCCCCCAGTGTATCATATTCAGCAACTTACCCCTGGTGTATCACATCTGGCCCCCCACCCCCCAGTGTATCATATTCAGCAACTTACGCCTGGTGTATCACATCTGGCCCCCCGCCCCCCAGTGTATCATATTCAGCAACTTACCCCTGGTGTATCACATCTGGCCCCCCGCCCCCTGTGTATCATATTCAGCAACTTACCCCTGGTGTATCACATCTGGCCCCCCGCCCCCAAGTGTATCATATTCAGCAACTTACCCCTGGTGTATCACATCTGGCCCCCCGCCCCCAGTGTATGATATTCAGCAACTTACCCCCGGTGTATCACATCTGGCCCCGCGCCCCCAGTGTATCATATTCAGCAACTTACCCCCGGTGTATCACATCTGGCCCCCTGCCCCCAGTGTATCATATTCAGCAACTTACCACTGGTGTATCACATCTGCCCCCCTGCCCCCAGTGTATCATATTCAGCAACTTACCCCTGGTGTATCACATCTGGCCCCCCGCCCCCAGTGTATCATATTCAGCAACTTACCCCTGGTGTATCACATCTGGCCCCCCACCCCCAGTGTATCATATTCAGCAACTTACCCCTGGTATATCACATCTGGCCCCCCCGCCCCCAGTGTATCATATTCAGCAACTTATCCCTGGTGTATCACATCTGGCCCCCCCGCCCCCAGTGTATCATATTCAGCAACTTACCCCCGGTGTATCACATCTGGCCCCCCGCCCCCAGTGTATCATATTCAGCAACTTACCCCTGGTGTATCACATCTGGCCCCCCGCCCCCAATGTATCATATTCAGCAACTTACCCCTGGTGTATCACACCTGGCCCTGCGCCCCCCAGTGTATCATATTTAGAAACTTACCCCTGGTGTATCACATCTGGCCCCCCGCCCCCCAGTGTATCATATTAAGCAACTTACCCCTGGTGTATCACATCTGCACCCCCACCCCCCAGTGTATCATATTCAGCAACTTACCCCTGGTGTATCACATCTGGCCCCCCGCCCCCAGTGTATCATATTCAGCAACTTATCCCTGGTGTATCACATCTGGCCCCCCGCCCCCAGTGTATCATATTCAGCAACTTACCCCCGATGTATCACATCTGGCCCCCCGCCCCCAGTGTATCATATTCAGCAACTTACCCCTGGTGTATCACATCTGGCTCCCCGCCCCCAGTGTATCATATTCAGCAACTTACCCCCGGTGTATCACATCTGGCCCCCCGCCCCCAGTGTATCATATTCAGCAACTTACCCCCGGTGTATCACGTCTGCCCCCCGCCCCCAGTGTATCATATTCAGCAACTTACCCCTGGTGTATCACATCTGGCCCCCCGCCCCCAGTGTATCATATTCAGCAACTTACTCCTGGTGTATCACATCTGGCCCCCCGCCCCCAGTGTATCATATTCAGCAACTTACCCCTGGTGTATCACATCTGGCCCCCCGCTCCCCCTGTATGATATTCAGCAACTTACCCCCGGTGTATTACATCTGGCCCCCGCCCCCAGTGCATCATATTCAACAACTTACCCCTGGTGTATCACATCTGGCCCCCAGCCCCCAGTGTATCATATTCAGCAACTTACCCCTGGTGTATCACGTCTGGCCCCCCGCCCCCAGTGTATCATATTCAGCAACTTACACCCGGTGTATCACATCTGGCCCGCCCCCCAGTGTATCATATTCAGCAACTTACCCCCGGTGTATTACATCTGGCCCCCGCCCCCAGTGCATCATATTCAACAACTTACCCCTGGTGTATCACATCTGGCCCCCAGTGTATCATATTCAGCAACTTACCCCTGGTGTATCACATCTGGCCCCCCGCCCCCCAGTGTATCATATTCAGCAACTTACCCCTGGTGTATCACATCTGGCCCCCCGCCCCCAGTGTATCATATTCAGCAACTTACCCCTGGTGTATCACATCTGGTCCCCCGCCCCCAGTGTATCATATTCAACAACTTACCCCTGGTGTATCACATCTGGCCCCCCACCCCCAGTGTATCATATTCAGCAACTTACCCCCGGTGTATCACATCTGGCCCCCAGCCCCCAGTGTATCATATTCAGCAACTTACCCCCGATGTATCACATCTGGCCCCCCGCCCCCAGTGTATCATATTCAGCAACTTACCCCTGGTGTATCACATCTGGCCCCCCGCCCCCAGTGTATCATATTCAGCAACTTACCCCTGGTGTATCACATCTGGCCCCCCGCCCCCAGTGTATCATATTCAACAACTCACCCCTGGTGTATCACATCTGGCCCCCCGCCCCCAGTGTATCATATTCAACAACTTACCCCTGGTGTATCACATCTGGCCCCCCGCCCCCAGTGTATCATATTCAGCAACTTAACCCTGGTGTATCACATCTGCCCCCCCGCCCCCAGTGTATCATATTCAACAACTTACCCCTGGTGTATCACATCTGGCCCCCCGCCCCCAGTGTATCATATTCAGCAACTTACCCCTGGTGTATCACGTCTGGCCCCCCGCCCCCAGTGTATCATATTCAGCAACTTACCCCTGGTGTATCACATCTGGCCCCCCGCCCCCAGTGTATCATATTCAGCAACTTACCCCTGGTGTATCACATCTGGCCCCCCGCCCCCAGTGTATTATATTCAGCAACTTACCTTGGTGTATCACATCTGGCCCCCCGCCCCCAGTGTATCATATTCAGCAACTTACCCACGGTGTATCACATCTGGTCCCCCGCCCCCAGTGTATCATATTCAGCAACTTACACCTGGTGTATCACATCTGGCCCCCCGTCCCCAGTGTATCATATTCAGCAACTTATCCCTGGTGTATCACATCTGGCCCCCCGTCCCCAGTGTATCATATTCAGCAACTTACCCCTGGTGTATCACATCTGGCCCCCCGCCCCCAGTGTATCATATTCAGCAACTTACCCCTGGTGTATCACATCTGGCTCCCCGCCCCCAGTGTATCATATTCAGCAACTTACCCCCGGTGTATCACATCTGGCCCCCCGCCCCCAGTGTATCATATTCAGCAACTTACCCCCGGTGTATCACATCTGGTCCCCAGCCCCCAGTGTATCATATTCAGCAACTTACCCCTGGTGTATCACATCTGGCCCCCCGTCCCCAGTGTATCATATTCAGCAACTTACCCCTGGTGTATCACATCTGGCCCCCTGCCCCCCAGTGTATCATGTTCAGCAACTTACCCCTGGTGTATCACATCTGGCCCCCCGCCCCAGTGTATCATATTCAGCAACTTACCCCTGGTGTATCACATCTGGCCCCCCGCCCCCAGTGTATCATGTTCAGCAACTTACCCCTGGTGTATCACATCGGGCCCCCCGCCCCCAGTGTATCATATTCAGCAACTTACCCCTGGTGTATCACATCT
Organism: Phyllobates terribilis; assembly: GCF_046119375.1. NCBI lineage: Eukaryota > Metazoa > Chordata > Amphibia > Anura > Dendrobatidae > Phyllobates > Phyllobates terribilis. Next base: position 32,530,104 of record NW_027362762.1, on the reverse strand, counting down.
GGCCCCCCGCCCCCAGTGTATCATATTCAGCAACTTACCCCCAGTGTATCACATCTGGCCCCCCGCCCCCAGTGTATCATAATCAGCAACTTACCCCTGGTGTATCACATCTGGCCCCCCGCCCCCAGTGTATCATATTCAGCAACTTACCCCTGGTGTATCACATCTGTCCCCCCGCCCCCCAGTGTATCATGTTCAGCAACTTACCCCTGGTGTATCACATCTAGCCCACCGCCCCCAGTGTATCATATTCAGCAACTTACCCCTGGTGTATCACATCTGTCCCCCCGCCCCCAGTGTATCATATTCAGCAACTTACCCCTGGTGTATCACATCTGACCCCCGCCCCTCAGTGTATCATATTCAGCAACTTTCCCCTGGTGTATCACATCTGGCCCCCCGCCCTCCAGTGTATCATATTCAGCAACTTACCCCCGGTGTATCACATCTGGCCCCCCGCCCCCAGTGTATCATATTCAGCAACTTACCCCTGGTGTATCACATCTGGCCCCCCGCCCCCAGTGTATCATATTCAGCAACTTACCCCTGGTGTATCACATCTGGCCACCCGCCCCCAGTGTATCACATTCAGCAACTTACCCCTGGTGTATCACATCTGGCCCCCCTGCCCCCAGTGTATCATATTCAACAACTTACCCCTGGTGTATCACATCTGGCCCCCCGCCCCCAGTGTATCACATTCAGCAACTTACCCCTGGTGTATCACATCTGGCTCCTCCCCCTCCCCCCATGTGTATCACATTCAGCAACTTACCCCTGGTGTATCACATCTGGCTCCTCCCCCTCCCCCCATGTGTATCATATTCAGCAACTTACCCCTGGTGTATCACATCTGGCCCCCCGCCCCCAGTGTATCATATTCAGCAACTTACCGCCGGTGTATCACATCTGGCCCCCCGCCCCCAAGTGTATCATATTCAGCAACTTACCCCTGGTGTATCACATCTGGCCCCCCGCCCCCAGTGTATCATATTCAGCAACTTACCCCTGGTGTATCACATCTGGCCCCCCGCCCCCAATGTATCATATTCAGCAACTTACCCCTGGTGTATCACATCTGGCCTCCCGCCCCCCAGTGTATCATATTCAGCAACTTACCCCTGGTGTATCACATTTGGCCCCCCAGTGTATCATATTCAGCAACTTACCCCTGGTGTATCACATCTGGCCCCCCGCCCCCAGTGTATCATATTCAGCAACTTAACCCTGGTGTATCACATCTGGCCCCCCGCCCCCCAGTGTATCATATTCAGCAACTTACCCCTGGTGTATCACATCTGGCCCCCCACCCCCCAGTGTATCATATTCAGCAACTTACGCCTGGTGTATCACATCTGGCCCCCCGCCCCCCAGTGTATCATATTCAGCAACTTACCCCTGGTGTATCACATCTGGCCCCCCGCCCCCTGTGTATCATATTCAGCAACTTACCCCTGGTGTATCACATCTGGCCCCCCGCCCCCAAGTGTATCATATTCAGCAACTTACCCCCGGTGTATCACATCTGGCCCCCCGCCCCCAGTGTATGATATTCAGCAACTTACCCCCGGTGTATCACATCTGGCCCCCCGCCCCCAGTGTATCATATTCAGCAACTTACCCCCGGTGTATCACATCTGGCCCCCCGCCCCCAGTGTATCATATTCAGCAACTTACCACTGGTGTATCACATCTGCCCCCCCGCCCCCAGTGTATCATATTCAGCAACTTACCCCTGGTGTATCACATCTGGCCCCCCGCCCCCAGTGTATCATATTCAGCAACTTACCCCTGGTGTATCACATCTGGCCCCCCGCCCCCAGTGTATCATATTCAGCAACTTATCCCTGGTGTATCACATCTGGCCCCCCCGCCCCCAGTGTATCATATTCAGCAACTTACCCCCCGTGTATCACATCTGGCCCCCCGCCCCCAGTGTATCATATTCAGCAACTTATCCCTGGTGTATCACATCTGGCCCCCCCGCCCCCAGTGTATCATATTCAGCAACTTACCCCTGGTGTATCACATCTGTCCTCCCGCCCCCAGTGTATCATATTCAGCAACTTACCCCTGGAGTATCACATCTGGCCCCCCGCCCCCAGTGTATCATATTCAGCAACTTACCCCCGGTGTATTACATCTGGCCCCCGCCCCCAGTGCATCATATTCAACAACTTACCCCTGGTGTATCACATCTGGCCCCCAGTGTATCATATTCAGCAACTTACCCCTGGTGTATCACATCTGGCCCCCCGCCCCCCAGTGTATCATATTCAGCAACTTACCCCTGGTGTATCACATCTGGCCCCCCGCCCCCAGTGTATCATATTCAGCAACTTACCCCTGGTGTATCACATCTGGCCCCCCGCCCCCAGTGTATCATATTCAACAACTTACCCCTGGTGTATCACATCTGGCCCCCCTCCCCCAGTGTATCATATTCAGCAACTTACCCCTGGTGTATCACATCTGCTCCCCCCCGCCCCCAGTGTATCATATTCAACAACTTACCCCTGGTGTATCACATCTGGCCCCCCGCCCCCAGTGTATCATATTCAGCAACTTAACCCTGGTGTATCACATCTGGCCCCCCGCCCCCAGTGTATCATATTCAACAACTTACCCCTGGTGTATCACGTCTGGCCCCCCGCCCCCAGTGTATCATATTCAGCAACTTACCCCTGGTGTATCACATCTGGCCCCCCGCCCCCAGTGTATCATATTCAGCAACTTACCCCTGGTGTATCACATCTGGCCCCCCACCCCCAGTGTATCATATTCAGCAACTTACCCCTAGTGTATCACATCTGGCCCCCGCCCCCAGTGTATCATATTCAGCAACTTACCCCCGGTGTATCACAACTGCCCCCCCCGCCCCCAGTGTATCATATTCAGCAACTTACCCCTGGTGTATAACATCCAGCCCCTCACCCCCAGTGTATAACATCCAGCCCCTCACCCCCCAGTGTATAACATCCAGCCCCTCACCCCCCAGTGTATAACATCCAGCCCCTCACCCTCCAGTGTGTAACATCCAGCCCCTCACCCCCCAGTGTATAACATCCAGCCCCTCACCCCCCAGTGTATAACATCCAGCCCCTCACCCTCCAGTGTATAACATCCAGCCCCTCACCCTCCAGTGTGTAACATCCAGCCCCTCACCCCCCAGTGTATAACATCCAGCCCCTCACCCCCCAGTGTATAACATCCAGCCCCTCACCCTCCAGTGTATAACATCCAGCCCCTCACCCCCCAGTGTATAACATCCAGCCCCTCACCCTCCAGTGTATAACATCCAGCCCCTCACCCCCCAGTGTATAACATCCAGCCCCTCACCCTCCAGTGTATAACATCCAGCCCCTCACCCTCCAGTGTACAACATCCAGCCCCTCACCCCCCAGTGTATAACATCCAGCCCCTCACCCCCCAGTGTATAACATCCAGCCCCTCACCCCCCAGTGTATAACATCCAGCCCCTCACCCCCCAGTGTATAACATCCAGCCCCTCACCCCCCAGTGTATAACATCCAGCCCCTCACCCCCCAGTGTATAACATCCAGCCCCTCACCCCCCAGTGTATAACATCCAGCCCCTCACCCTCCAGTGTATAACATCCAGCCCCTCACCCTCCAGTGTATAACATCCAGCCCCTCACCCCCCAGTGTATAACATCCAACCCCTCACCCCCCAGTGTATAACATCCAGCCCCTCACCCTCCAGTGTATAACATCCAGCCCCTCACCCCCCAGTGTGTAACATCCAGCCCCTCACCCTCCAGTGTATAACATCCAGCCCCTCACCCCCCAGTGTATAACATCCAGCCCCTCACCCTCCAGTGTATAACATCCAGCCCCTCACCCTCCAGTGTATAACATCCAGCCCCTCACCCCCCAGTGTATAACATCCAGCCCCTCACCCTCCAGTGTATAACATCCAGCCCCTCACCCCCCAGTGTATAACATCCAGCCCCTCACCCCCCAGTGTATAACATCCAGCCCCTCACCCTCCAGTGTGTAACATCCAGCCCCTCACCCTCCAGTGTATAACATCCAGCCCCTCACCCTCCAGTGTATAACATCCAGCCCCTCACCCCCCAGTGTATAACATCCAGCCCCTCACCCCCCCGTGTATAACATCCAGCCCCTCACCCTCCAGTGTATAACATCCAGCCCCTCACCCCCAGTGTATAACATCCAGCCCCTCACCCCCCAGTGTATAACATCCAGCCCCTCACCCTCCAGTGTATAACATCCAGCCCCTCACCCCCCCAGTGTATAACATCCAGCCCCTCACCCTCCAGTGTATAACATCCAGCCCCTCACCCTCCAGTGTATAACATCCAGCCCCTCACCCTCCAGTGTGTAACATCCAGCCCCTCACCCCCCAGTGTATAACATCCAGCCCCTCACCCCCCAGTGTATAACATCCAGCCCCTCACCCTCCAGTGTATAACATCCAGCCCCTCACCCCCCAGTGTATAACATCCAACCCCTCACCCCCCAGTGTATAACATCCAGCCCCTCACCCCCCAGTGTATAACATCCAGCCCCTCACCCTCCAGTGTATAACATCCAGCCCCTCACCCCCCAGTGTATAACATCCAGCCCCTCACCCCCCAGTGTATAACATCCAGCCCCTCACCCTCCAGTGTATAACATCCAGCCCCTCACCCCCCAGTGTATAACATCCAGCCCCTCACCCCCCAGTGTATAACATCCAGCCCCTCACCCCCCAGTGTATAACATCCAGCCCCTCACCCCCCAGTGTATAACATCCAGCCCCTCACCCCCCAGTGTATAACATCCAGCCCCTCACCCCCCCAGTGTATAACATCCAGCCCCTCACCCCCCAGTGTATAACATCCAGCCCCTCACCCCCCAGTGTATAACATCCAACCCCTCACCCTCCAGTGTATAACATCCAGCCCCTCACCCCCCCCAGTGTATAACCTCCAGCCCCTCACCCTCCAGTGTATAACATCCAGCCCCTCACCCTCCAGTGTATAACATCCAGCCCCTCACCCCCCAGTGTATAACATCCAGCCCCTCACCCTCAAGTGTATAACATCCAGCCCCTCACCCCCCAGTGTATAACATCCAGCCCCTCACCCCCCAGTGTATAACATCCAGTGTATAACATCCAGCCCCTCACCCCCCAGTGTATAACATCCAGCCCCTCACCCCCCAGTGTATAACATCCATCCCCTCACCCCCCAGTGTATAACATCCAGCTCCTCACCCCCCAGTGTATAACATCCAGCCCCTCACCCTCCAGTGTGTAACATCCAGCCCCTCACCCTCCAGTGTGTAACATCCAGCCCCTCACCCTCCAGTGTGTAACATCCAGCCCCTCACCCCCCCAGTGTATAACATCCAGCCCCTCACCCCCCCAGTGTATAACATCCAGCCCCTCACCCCCCAGTGTATAACATCCAGCCCCTCACCCCCCAGTGTATAACATCCAGCCCCTCACCCCCCAGTGTATAACATCCAACCCCTCACCCTCCAGTGTATAACATCCAGCCCCTCACCCCCCAGTGTATAACATCCAGCCCCTCACCCCCCCAGTGTATAACATCCAGCCCCTCACCCCCCAGTGTGTAACATCCAGCCCCTCACCCTCCAGTGTATAACATCCAGCCCCTCACCCCCCAGTGTATAACATCCAGCCCCTCACCTTCCAGTGTATAACATCCAGCCCCTCACCCCCCAGTGTATAACATCCAGCCCCTCACCCCCCAGTGTATAACATCCAGCCCCTCACCCTCCAGTGTATAACATCCAGCCCCTCACCCCCCAGTGTATAACATCCAGCCCCTCACCCCCCAGTGTATAACATCCAGCCCCTCACCCCCCCAGTGTATAACATCCAGCCCCTCACCCCCCAGTGTGTAACATCCAGCCCCTCACCTTTCAGTGTGTAACATCCAGCCCCTCACCCCCCAGTGTATAACATCCAGCCCCTCACCTTCCAGTGTATAACATCCAGCCCCTCACCCTCCGGTGTGTAACATCCAGCCCCTCACCCCCCAGTGTATAACATCCAGCCCCTCACCCCCCAGTGTATAACATCCAGCCCCTCACCCCCCAGTGTATAACATCCAGCCCCTCACCCCCCAGTGTATAACATCCAGCCCCTCACCCTCCAGTGTATAACATCCAGCCCCTCACCCCCCAGTGTATAACATCCAGCCCCTCACCCCCCAGTGTATAACATCCAGCCCCTCACCCCCCAGTGTATAACATCCAGCCCCTCACCCCCCCAGTGTATAACATCCAGCCCCTCACCCTCCAGTGTATAACATCCAGCCCCTCACCCCCCCCAGTGTATAACCTCCAGCTCCTCACCCCCCCAGTGTATAACATCCAGCCCCTCACCCTCCCAGTGTATAACATCCAACCCCTCACCCTCCAGTGTATAACATCCAGCCCCTCACCCCCCAGTGTATAACATCCAGCCCCTCACCCTCCAGTGTATAACATCCAGCCCCTCACCCCCCAGTGTATAACATCCAGCCCCTCACCCCCCAGTGTATAACATCCAGCCCCTCACGCTCCAGTGTATAACATCCAACCCCTCACCCTCCAGTGTATAACATCCAGCCCCTCACCCTCCAGTGTATAACATCCAACCCCTCACCCCCCAGTGTATAACATCCAGCCCCTCACCCCCCAGTGTATAACATCCAGCCCCTCACGCTCCAGTGTATAACATCCAGCCCCTCACCCCCCCAGTGTATAACATCCAGCCCCTCACCCTCCAGTGTATAACATCCAGCCCCTCACGCTCCAGTGTATAACATCCAGCCCCTCACCCCCCCAGTGTATAACATCCAGCCCCTCACCCTCCAGTGTATAACATCCAGCCCCTCACCCTCCAGTGTATAACATCCAGCCCCTCACCCCCCAGTGTATAACATCCAGCCCCTCACCCCCCAGTGTATAACATCCAGCCCCTCACCCTCCAGTGTATAACATCCAGCCCCTCACCCCCCAGTGTATAACATCCAGCCCCTCACCCTCCAGTGTATAACATCCAGCCCCTCACGCTCCAGTGTATAACATCCAACCCCTCACCCTCCAGTGTATAACATCCAGCCCCTCACGCTCCAGTGTATAACATCCAGCCCCTCACCCCCCCAGTGTATAACATCCAGCCCCTCACCCTCCAGTGTATAACATCCAGCCCCTCACCCCCCAGTGTATAACATCCAGCCCCTCACCCTCCAGTGTATAACCTCCAGCCCCTCACCCTCCAGTGTATAACATCCAGCCCCTCACCCTCCAGTGTATAACCTCCAGCCCCTCACCCTCCAGTGTATAACATCCAGCCCCTCACCCCCCAGTGTACAACATCCAGCTGTTATGTTCTGCTACCAAAGCTAAGGAAAGAGAGGAGATCTGTCCCTACTATGAGACTCAGCTGAATCCCTACGATGTAACAGGGAACCTGATCCTGCGATCAGACCTGCTAAAGTCCTAATCTAGTCTGTACGAAGACCTATAGATGTGGGGAGGGAATCCCTACAAGTACTAAGGACTGGGAGGAATATGGGACACCTCCTAACAGAAATAGTAGCAGACAGACGAACAAACAAAATAGATAGAACATAGAGGTCCGTAGACCAAGCAAACTAACAGAGTTAGATACAGAGCACAGGCTAGCTAGAAAGTAGATATACAATGAAGTCCAGCAAAGCCAGAAGGGCGGAGCAGGACTAAATAGGCCAACAAGGTCATGTGACCAGCAAAGGAAAAAAACCTAACAGCAAGGTTCTAACAGTACCCCCCCTTCTAAGAGGATCCTCCGGATCCCCTAGGACCAGGCTTATCAGGAAATCTCCTGTGAAACGCTCTGATAAGTCTGGACGCGGAAACATCATCTGACCTCACCCAAGAGTTATCCTCGGGTCCGAAACCTTTCCAGGCCACAAGATACTGCAAACTACCTCTATACCGTCTAGAGTCAAGGATGCGAGAAATTTCATATTCCCCGTCCTCCACCACCGGAGGAACAGAGGCAGAGGCGTCACCATCCGACACGACAGCTTTTTTTAACAGAGAGACATGAAAGACCGGATTAATTCTCCAGGAGGTAGGAACCTCCAACCTAACAGCAGATTGGTTGACAACCTGAAGCACCTTAAAGGGCCCTACAAACTTGGGACCCAATTTCTTAGAAGGAATCCTCAACCGCAGATTCCTAGAGGACAACCAAACCATGTCACCAACAGCGAACAAAACCTCCTGTCGTTTCCTATCAAAGTAGTCTTTAGATTTTCTGTTGGCCTCCTGAAGATTACCACGCACATCCGTCCAAACTCTTTCCAAATCACCGGAAAAATTCTCCTCCTCAGGCACGGCAGATCCCAACTTGGAGAACGACCCAAACGACGGATGTCTCCCAGAACAACAAAAAAAAGGCGAACAACCAGCAGAAGAAGATGTATGATTGTTCAGAGCAAATTCGGCAAGTGGCAGAAACTCAGACCACCCCTCTTGATTGTCTGCCACAAAACAACGCAAGAACTGCTCAACATCCTGGTTTTTCCTTTCTGTCTGGCCATTAGATTCAGGATGATATCCGGACGAAAACGACAAATGAATTCCCAACCTGTCACAAAAGGCACGCCAAAAACGAGCCACGAACTGAGGACCCCTATCAGAAACAATGTCAGTAGGAACGCCATGAAGTCTGACAATTTCCTTGACAAAGGCCTTAGCGAGAGTTTTAGCGCAGGGCAGTTTGACGAAGGGAACCAAGTGACACATCTTGCTAAAACGGTCCACGACCACCCAGATGACAGTAAAACCCTCAGAGGGGGGAAGGTCAGTTATAAAGTCCATAGCCAAATGTGTCCAAGGAGCACTGGGGACCTCCAAAGGACAAAGCAACCCCGCAGCAGGAGTATGTGAGGACTTAGATCTAGCACATATAGTACATTGGCGCACCCACTTAATGACTTCCTTCTGCCATCCAGGCCACCAAAAACTGCGACCCACCAGTCTCTTGGTCTCAGAGATTCCGGGATGACCTGCCAACCGAGATTCGTGACACTCAACAAACAAATCTCTCCTAAAGGTCCCAGGCACAAACAACCTCCCATGAGGAGTGTTAGATGGGGCATTCTCCTGAGCTTTAAGAATCTCATCTTCCAAAACGGAGTCTAAAGCAGCTATCACAACACCTTCTTGTAAAATGTTTTCCTCTTTCTCAGCACCGACTATGGGAGAAAAACTGCGAGATAAGGCATCCGCCTTAACATTCTTAGTACCAGGGATGTAAGTAACGGAGAAATTAAACCGCGAGAAAAACAGTGCCCACCTAGCCTGACGGGCATTCAGGCGCTTGGCAGCATCAAGATATATCAGATTTTTATGATCCGTAAGAACCTGAACGGGAAATTCCGCACCTTCCAAGAAGTGGCGCCAGTGTTCAAATGCGAGTTTAATAGCCAATAATTCCCGATTACCAATATCGTAATTCAATTCAGTCTCCGAAAATTTTTTTGAAAAAAAGGCACAGGGATGTAATCCATCCCCGTTATCCTGAGACAATACTGCGCCAACCCCCACAGAGGAAGCATCAACCTCAACCAAAAACGGCTTAGTCACATCAGGCTGCATAAGGATGGGAGCAGAGGTGAACCTCTCCTTGAGATACACAAAAGCTTCAATAGCCTCAGAAGACCACTGAACCGCATCAGCACCTTTCCTGGTGAGATCAGTCAGAGGTTTGACAATACTAGAAAAATTTTTTATGAACTTTCTATAGTAATTGGCGAAACCCAAAAACCTCTGTATCGATTTCAAACCAATAGGCCTAGGCCATTCCTGCACAGCCTGAACCTTAACCGGATCCATCTCAAAACCTTTGCTGGAGATAATGTAGCCCAAAAAACTAATTCTCTGTACAGCGAACTCACATTTCTCCAGCTTAGCAAAAAGCGAATTGTCCATTAATAACTGTAATACCTCACGTACGCTCCGCCAATGAGACTCCAGATCCGGCGAATAAATCAAAATGTCATCCAAATACACAACCACATTTTTACCGATCAAAGGTCTAAGGATGTCATTAATCAGATTCTGAAAAAATGCTGGAGCATTAGTAAGACCAAAAGGCATAACCAGATTCTCAAAATGACCCACAGGAGTGTTAAAAGCAGTCTTCCATTCATCACCCTCCTTCATGCGCAACAGATTGTATGCCCCCTTAAGGTCAATTTTAGAGAACCACTTGGCCCCCAATAACTGGTTAAACAGATCAGGAATCAATGGCAGTGGGTAAGGATTGCGTACCGTAATTTTGTTAATCTCACGAAAATCCAGACAAGGACGTAAACCGCCGTCCTTTTTTTTTACAAAAAAAAATCCAACCGCCACAGGAGACTTAGAGGGCCTAATGTGACCGGCGGCCAAACTTGTCTGTATGTATTCCTCCAACGCCTTCCTCTCAGGAATAGTAAGGTTAAATAAACGACTCTTAGGAAGAGTCGCTCCAGGGACAAATTCAATAGAACAATCATAGTCTCTATGGGGAGGCAAAACCTGCGATTCCTTCTCAGAAAAAACTCTCCAAAAATCCTGAATAGGAACAGGCAATTCCCCCCTATCCAAAGCTGCAATACGCCCGTTACAACACTTGTCATAACATTTATGGCTCCAGGATTTAATTTCACTGGTAGACCAATCCAGTACAGGATTGTGAAATTTTAACCAGGGCAAACCCAATATTACTGGAGAAGGCAAGTTATTCAACACTACCAAATCCAATTTCTCATGGTGAACACCATTAATAGTGAGAGGAAATTCACTGACCTTGAGAGTAATATTCTTCAAAGGGGAACCATCCACAGAAACCACAGCAATGGGGGATGACAAAGGTTCAGGTTTTAAATTGAGTTTTTCCACGAATCCCCCATCAATTACATTCAGTGTAGACCCGCAATCAACAAACACCCGAAATTCCATTAATTTTTCCTGAGCAATCGTGGAAGCAGCTAAAAATACACCCTTGGAATTTAAACAGGCAATACGGGCGTGACTGACCATTTTTTTTTCTTTCTTCATACGAAGCTCACAGCCTTTAATCAAATGACCAGATTTTCCGCAATAGAAACACAAGCCTTCAAAAAACGACGGTCTTTTTCTTGAGAGCGAGGTGCCACCGATCCAATCTCCATCGGTTCACCACTGTCAGTACACACATTATCATAACTAGAAACTGACATAGCAGAGGATTTGCTCTCATTAACCCTTGCACGCAGTCTCCTATCCACCCGTATAGCTAATTGCATAGCCTGTTGCAAATCTTCAGGTGTAGGATAAGCAATTAGCAGGTCTTTAACCCTTTCACTGAGCCCAGCAAGAAATAGACTTTTCAGAGCAGAATCGTTCCACCCTGTTTGAGTGGACCAACGACGAAAATGTGTACAATATTTTTCCACATTACCCGATCCTTGTTTTAGACGTCTCAACTCAGTCTCAGCTGATGCGACACGGTCAGGATCATCATATAATAGTCCCAAAGCAGAAAAAAAACTATCCACTGATCTGAAGCATGAATCACTAGGTTGCAAAGAAAAGGCCCACTCCTGAGGCTCTTTGCGCAAAAGTGACATTATGAACCCTACGCGCTGGGATTCATCCCCAGAGGACCTAGGTCTCAAACGAAAATACAATAAGCAAGCATTTTTAAATGAAAAAAATTCTCGGTGTTCACCAAAAAACAAATCCGGCAAACATACCTTAGGCTCCAAGAAATGTGCTCCAGGACAGTTACTCACGTGCTGACGGAGCTCGGCCACTTCCAGAGAGAGTCCCTGCAGGCGATGAACCAAATCCTGAACCGACACCATGATGGAACAGAAAAATCTTTCCTTAGAGAATTTGCAGGCTGGACTTACTGTTATGTTCTGCTACCAGAGCTAAGGAAAGAGAGGAGATCTGTCCCTACTATAGGACTCAGCTGAATCCCTACGATGTAACAGGGAACCTGATCCTGCGATCAGACCTGCTAAAGTCCTAATCTAGTCTGTACGGAGACCTATAGATGTGGGGAGGGAATCCCTACAAGTACTAAGGACTGGGAGGAATATGGGACACCTCCTAACAGAAATAGTAGCAGACAGACGAACAAACAAAATATATAGAACATAGAGGTCCGTAGACCAAGCAAACTAACAGAGTTAGATACAGAGCACAGGCTAGCTAGAAAGTAGATATACAATGAAGTCCAGCAAAGCCAGAAGGGCGGAGCAGGATTAAATAGGCCAACAAAGTCATGTGACCAGCAAAGGAAAAAAACCTAACAGCAAGGTTCTAACACCAGCCCCTCACCCCCCAGTGTATAACATCCAGCCCCTCACCCCCCCCCCCAGTGTATAACCTCCAGCTCCTCACCCCCCCAGTGTATAACATCCAGCCCCTCACCCCCCAGTGTATAACATCCAACCCCTCACCCCCCCCCAGTGTATAACCTCCAGCTCCTCACCCCCCCAGTGTATAACATCCAGCCCCTCACCCTCCAGTGTATAACATCCAGCCCCTCACCCCCCCCCAGTGTATAACCTCCAGCTCCTCACCCCCCCAGTGTATAACATCCAGCCCCTCACCCCCCAGTGTATAACATCCAGCCCCTCACCCCCCAGTGTATAACATCCAGCCCCTCACCCCCCAGTGTATAACATCCAGCCCCTCACCCCCCCAGTGTGTAACATCCAGCCCCTCACCCCCCAGTATATAACATCCAGCCCCTCACCCTCCAGTGTATAACATCCAGCCCCTCACGCTCCAGTGTATAACATCCAGCCCCTCACCCCCCCAGTGTATAACATCCAGCCCCTCACCCTCCAGTGTATAACATCCAGCCCCTCACCCCCAGTGTATAACATCCAGCCCCTCACCCTCCAGTGTACAACATTCAGCCCCTCACCCTCCAGTGTATAACATCCAGCCCCTCACCCTCCAGTGTATAACATCCAGCCCCTCACCCTCCAGTGTATAACATCCAGCCCCTCACCCCCCAGTGTATAACATCCAGCCCCTCACCCCCCAGTGTATAACATCCAGCCCCTCACCCCCCAGTGTACAACATTCAGCCCCTCACCCCCCAGTGTATAACATCCAGCCCCTCACCCCCCAGTGTATAACATCCAGCCCCTCACCCTCCAGTGTACAACATTCAGCCCCTCACCCCCCAGTGTATAACATCCAGCCCCTCACCCTCCAGTGTGTAACATCCAGCCCCTCACCCCCCAGTGTGTAACATCCAGCCCCTCACCCTCCAGTGTACAACATCCAGCCCCTCACCCTCCAGTGTACAACATCCAGCCCCTCACCCTCCAGTGTACAACATCCAGCCCCTCACCCTCCAGTGTATAACATCCAGCCCCTCACCCCCCAGTGTATAACATCCAGCCCCTCACCCTCCAGTGTATAACATCCAGCCCCTCACCCTCCAGTGTATAACATCCAGCCCCTCACCCTCCAGTGTATAACATCCAGCCCCTCACCCTCCAGTGTATAACATCCAGCCCCTCACCCTCCAGTGTATAACATCCAGCCCCTCACCCTCCAGTGTATAACATCCAGCCCCTCACCCTCCAGTGTATAACATCCAGCCCCTCACCCCCCAGTGTATAACATCCAGCCCCTCACCCTCCAGTGTATAACATCCAGCCCCTCACCCCCCAGTGTATAACATCCAGCCCCTCACCCCCCAGTGTATAACATCCAGCCCCTCACCCTCCAGTGTATAACATCCAGCCCCTCACCCCCCAGTGTATAACATCCAGCTCCTCACCCCCCAGTGTATAACATCCAGCCCCTCACCCCCCAGTGTATAACATCCAGCCCCTCACCCCCCAGTGTATAACATCCAGCCCCTCACCCCCCAGTGTGTAACATCCAGCCCCTAACCCCCCAGTGTGTAACATCCAGCTCCTCACCCCCCAGTATATAACATCCAGCCCCTCACCCTCCAGTGTATAACATCCAGCCCCTCACCCCCCAGTATATAACATCCAGCCCCTAACCCCCCAGTGTATAACATCCAGCCCCTCACCCCCCAGTGTGTAACATCCAGCCCCTAACCCCCCAGTGTGTAACATCCAGCTCCTCACCCCCCAGTATATAACATCCAGCCCCTAACCCCCCAGTGTATAACATCCAGCCCCTCACCCTCCAGTGTATAACATCCAGCCCCTCACCCTCCAGTGTATAACATCCAGCCCCTCACCCCCCAGTGTATAACATCCAGCCACTCACCCTCCAGTGTATAACATCCAGCCCCTCACCCCCCAGTGTATAACATCCAGCCCCTCACCCCCCAGTGTGTAACATCCAGCCCCTCACCCCCCAGTGTATAACATCCAGCCCCTCACCCCCCAGTGTACAACATTCAGCCCCTCACCCCCCCAGTGTATAACATCCAGCCCCTCACCCCCCAGTGTATAACATTCAGCCCCTCACCCCCCCAGTGTATAACATCCAGCCCCTCACCCCCCAGTGTATAACATCCAGCCCCTCACCCTCCAGTGTACAACATTCAGCCCCTCACCCCCCAGTGTATAACATCCAGCCCCTCACCCTCCAGTGTGTAACATCCAGCCCCTCACCCCCCAGTGTGTAACATCCAGCTCCTCACCCTCCAGTGTACAACATCCAGCCCCTCACCCTCCAGTGTACAACATCCAGCCCCTCACCCTCCAGTGTATAACATCCAGCCCCTCACCCCCCAGTGTATAACATCCAGCCCCTCACCCCCCAGTGTATAACATCCAGCCCCTCACCCCCCAGTGTATAACATCCAGCCACTCACCCTCCAGTGTATAACATCCAGCCCCTCACCCCCCAGTGTATAACATCCAGCCCCTCACCCCCCAGTGTGTAACATCCAGCCCCTCACCCCCCAGTGTATAACATCCAGCCCCTCACCCCCCAGTGTACAACATTCAGCCCCTCACCCCCCCAGTGTATAACATCCAGCCCCTCACCCCCCAGTGTATAACATTCAGCCCCTCACCCCCCCAGTGTATAACATCCAGCCCCTCACCCCCCAGTGTATAACATCCAGCCCCTCACCCTCCAGTGTACAACATTCAGCCCCTCACCCCCCAGTGTATAACATCCAGCCCCTCACCCTCCAGTGTGTAACATCCAGCCCCTCACCCCCCAGTGTGTAACATCCAGCTCCTCACCCTCCAGTGTACAACATCCAGCCCCTCACCCTCCAGTGTACAACATCCAGCCCCTCACCCTCCAGTGTATAACATCCAGCCCCTCACCCCCCAGTGTATAACATCCAGTCCCTCACCCTCCAGTGTATAACATCCAGCCCCTCACCCCCCAGTGTATAACATCCAGCTCCTCACCCCCCAGTGTATAACATCCAGCCCCTCACCCCCCAGTGTATAACATCCAGCCCCTCACCCTCCAGTGTATAACATCCAGCCCCTCACCCCCCAGTGTATAACATCCAGCCCCTCACCCCCCAGTGTATAACATCCAGCCCCTCACCCCCCAGTGTATAACATCCAGCCCCTCACCCCCCAGTGTATAACATCCAGCCCCTCACCCTCCAGTGTGTAACATCCAGCCCCTAACCCCCCAGTGTGTAACATCCAGCTCCTCACCCCCCAGTGTATAACATCCAGCCCCTCACCCCCCAGTGTATAACATCCAGCCCCTCACCCTCCAGTGTGTAACATCCAGCCCCTCACCCCCCAGTGTGTAACATCCAGCTCCTCACCCTCCAGTGTGTAACATCCAGCCCCTCACCCCCCAGTGTATAACATCCAGCCCCTCACCCCCCAGTGTATAACATCCAGCCCCTCACCCTCCAGTGTATAACATCCAGCCCCTCACCCCCCAGTGTATAACATCCAGCCCCTCACCCTCCAGTGTATAACATCCAGCCCCTCACCCCCCAGTGTATAACATCCAGCCCCTCACCCCCCAGTGTATAACATCCAGCTCCTCACCCCCCCAGTGTATAACATCCAGCCCCTCACCCTCCAGTGTATAACATCCAGCCCCTCACCCCCCAGTGTATAACATCCAGCCCCTCACCCTCCAGTGTATAACATCCAGCCCCTCACCCCCCAGTGTATAACATCCAGCCCCTCACCCCCCAGTGTATAACATCCAGCCCCTCACCCCCCAGTGTATAACATCCAGCTCCTCACCCCCCAGTGTATAACATCCAGCTCCTCACCCTCCAGAGTATAACATCCAGCCCCTCACCCCCCAGTGTATAACATCCAGCCCCTCACCCTCCAGTGTATAACATCCAGCCCCTCACCCCCCAGTGTATAACATCCAGCCCCTCACCCCCCAGTGTATAACATCCATCCCCTCACACCCCAGTGTATAACATCCAGCCCCTCACCCCCCAGTGTATAACATCCAGCCCCTCACCCCCCAGTGTATAACATCCAGCTCCTCACCCCCCAGTGTATAACATCCAGCTCCTCACCCCCCAGTGTATAACATCCAGCTCCTCACCCTCCAGTGTATAACATCCAGCTCCTCACCCCCCAGTGTATAACATCCAGCCCCTCACCCCCCAGTGTATAACATCCAGCCCCTCACCCTCCAGTGTATAACATCCAGCTCCTCACCCCCCAGTGTATAACATCCAGCTCCTCACCCCCCAGTGTATAACATCCAGCCCCTCACCCTCCAGTGTATAACATCCAGCTCCTCACCCCCCAGTGTATAACATCCAGCTCCTCACCCCCCAGTGTGTAACATCCAGCCCCTCACCCCCCAGTGTGTAACATCCAGCCCCTCACCCCCCAGTGTATAACATCCAGCCCCTCACCCCCCAGTGTATAACATCCAGCTCCTCACCCCCCAGTGTATAACATCCAGCCCCTCACCCCCCAGTGTGTAACATCCAGCCCATCACCCCCCAGTGTATAACATCCAGCCCCTCACCCCCCAGTGTATAACATCCAGCCCCTCACCCCCCAGTGTATAACATCCAGCCCCTCACCCCCCAGTGTATAACATCCAGCCCCTCACCCCCCAGTGTATAACATCCAGCCCCTCACCCCCCAGTGTGTAACATCCAGCCCCTAACCCCCCAGTGTGTAACATCCAGCTCCTCACCCCCCAGTGTATAACATCCAGCCCCTCACCCTCCAGTGTATAACATCCAGCCCCTCACCCCCCAGTGTATAACATCCAGCCCCTAACCCCCCAGTGTGTAACATCCAGCTCCTCACCCCCCAGTGTATAACATCCAGCCCCTCACCCTCCAGTGTATAACATCCAGCCCCTCACCCCCCAGTGTATAACATCCAGCTCCTCACCCCCCAGTGTATAACATCCAGCTCCTCACCCCCCACTGTATAACATCCAGCTCCTCACCCCCCAGTGTATAACATCCAGCTCCTCACCCCCCAGTGTATAACATCCAGCCCCTCACCCTCCAGTGTATAACATCCAGCCCCTCACCCCCCAGTGTACAACATCCAACCCCTCACCCTCCAGTGTATAACATCCAGCCCCTCACCCCCCAGTGTATAACATCCAGCCCCTCACCCCCCAGTGTATAACATCCAGCCCCTCACCCCCCAGTGTATAACATCCAGCTCCTCACCCCCCAGTGTATAACATCCAGCTCCTCACCCCCCAGTGTATAACATCCAGCCCCTCACCCCCCAGTGTATAACATCCAGCCCCTCACCCCCCAGTGTATAACATCCAGCCCCTCACCCCCCAGTGTATAACATCCAGCTCCTCACCCCCCAGTGTATAACATCCAGCTCCTCACCCCCCAGTGTATAACATCCAGCTCCTCACCCCCCAGTGTATAACATCCAGCCCCTCACCCTCCAGTGTATAACATCCAGCTCCTCACCCCCCAGTGTATAACATCCAGCCCCTCACCCTCCAGTGTATAACATCCAGCTCCTCACCCCCCAGTGTATAACATCCAGCCCCTCACCCCCCAGTGTATAACATCAGCCCCATCACCCCCCAGTGTATAACATCCAGCCCCTCACCCCCCAGTGTGTAACATCTAGCCCCTCACCCCCCAGTGTATAACATCCAGCCCCTCACCCCCCAGTGTATAACATCCAGCCCCTCACCCTCCAGTGTATAACATCCAGCCCCTCACCCCCCAGTGTATAACATCCAGCCCCTCACCCCCCAGTGTATAACATCCAGCCCCTCACCCCCCAGTGTATAACATCCAGCTCCTCACCCTCCAGTGTATAACATCCAACCCCTCACCCCCAGTGTATAACATCCAGCCCCTCACCCTCCAGTGTATAACATCCAGCTCCTCACCCTCCAGTGTATAACATCCAGCCCCTCACCCCCCAGTGTATAACATCCAGCCCCTCACCCTCCAGTGTATAACATCCAGCCCCTCACCCTCCAGTGTATAACATCCAACCCCTCACCCCCCAGTGTATAACATCCAGCCCCATCACCCCCCAGTGTATAACATCCAGCCCCTCACCCCCCAGTGTATAACATCCAGCCCCTCACCCCCCAGTGTATAACATCCAGCCCCTCACCCCCCAGTGTATAACATCCAGCCCCTCACCCCCCCAGTGTGTAACATCCAGCCCCTCACCCCCCAGTGTATAACATCCAGCCCCTCACCCCCCAGTGTATAACATCCAGCCCCTCACCCCCCAGTGTATAACATCCAGCCCCTCACCCTCCAGTGTATAACATCCAGCCCCTCACCCCCCCAGTGTATAACATCCAGCCCCTCACCCTCCAGTGTATAACATCCAGGCCCTCACTCCCCAGTGTATAACATCCAGCCCCTCACCCCCCAGTGTATAACATCCAGCTCCTCACCCCCCAGTGTATAACATCCAGCTCCTCACCCTCCAGTGTATAACATCCAGCCCCTCACCCTCCAGTGTATAACATCCAGCCCCTCACCCCCCAGTGTATAACATCCAGCCCCTCACCCTCCAGTGTATAACATCCAGCCCCTCACCCCCCAGTGTATAACATCCAGCCCCTCACCCTCCAGTGTATAACATCCAACCCCTCACCCCCCAGTGTATAACATCCAGCCCCATCACCCCCCAGTGTATAACATCCAGCCCCTCACCCCCCAGTGTATAACATCCAGCCCCTCACCCTCCAGTGTATAATATCCAGCCCCTCACCCCCCAGTGTATAACATCCAGCCCCTCACCCCCCCAGTGTGTAACATCCAGCCCCTCACCCCCCAGTGTATAACATCCAGCCCCTCACCCCCCAGTGTATAACATCCAGCCCCTCACCCCCCAGTGTATAACATCCAGCCCCTCACCCTCCAGTGTATAACATCCAGCCCCTCACCCCCCCAGTGTATAACATCCAGCCCCTCACCCTCCAGTGTATAACATCCAGCCCCTCACCCCCCCCAGTGTATAACCTCCAGCTCCTCACCCCCCCAGTGTATAACATCCAGCCCCTCACCCCCCCGTGTATAACATCCAACCCCTCACCCTCCAGTGTATAACATCCAGCCCCTCACCCCCCAGTGTATAACATCCAGCCCCTCACCCCCCAGTGTATAACATCCAGCCCCTCACCCTCCAGTGTATAACATCCAGCCCCTCACGCTCCAGTGTATAACATCCAGCCCCTCACCCCCCCAGTGTATAACATCCAGCCCCTCACCCTCCAGTGTATAACATCCAGCCCCTCACCCCCCAGTGTGTAACATCCAGCCCCTCACCCCCCAGTGTATAACATCCAGCCCCTCACCCCCCAGTGTATAACATCCAGCCCCTCACCCCCCAGTGTGTAACATCCAGCCCCTCACCCCCCAGTGTATAACATCCAGCCCCTCACCCTCCAGTGTATAACATCCAGCCCCTCACCCCCCAGTGTATAACATCCAGCCCCTCACCCCCCAGTGTGTAACATCCAGCCCCTCACCCCCAGTGTATAACATCCAGCCCCTCACCCCCCAGTGTGTAACATCCAGCCCCTCACCCCCCAGTGTATAACATCCAGCCCCTCACCCCCCAGTGTATAACATCCAGCCCCTCACCCTCCAGTGTATAACATCCAGCCCCTCACCCCCCAGTGTGTAACATCCAGCCCCTCACCCCCCAGTGTATAACATCCAGCCCCTCACCCCCCAGTGTATAACATCCATCCCCTCACCCTCCAGTGTATAACATCCAGCCCCTCACCCCCCAGTGTGTAACATCCAGCCCCTCACCCCCCAGTGTATAACATCCAGCTCCTCACCCCCCAGTGTATAACATCCAGCTCCACACCCCCCAGTGTATAACATCCAGCTCCTCACCCCCCAGTGTATAACATCCAGCCCCTCACCCCCCAGTGTATAACATCCAGCTCCTCACCCCCCAGTGTATAACATCCAGCTCCTCACCCCCCAGTGTATAACATCCAGCCCCTCACCCCCCAGTGTATAACATCCAGCCCCTCACCCCCCAGTGTATAACATCCAGCCCCTCACCCTCCAGTGTATAACATCCAGCTCCTGACCCCCCAGTGTATAACATCCAGCCCCTCACCCCCCAGTGTATAACATCCAGCCCCTCACCCCCCAGTGTATAACATCCAGCCCCTCACTCCCCAGTGTATAACATCCAGCCCCTCACCCTCCAGTGTATAATATCCAGCCCCTCACCCCCCAGTGTATAACATCCAGCCCCTCACCCCCCAGTGTATAACATCCAGCCCCTCACCCCCCAGTGTATAACATCCAGCTCCTCACCCCCCCAGTGTATAACATCCAGCCCCTCACCCTCCACTGTATAACATCCAGCCCCTCACCCCCCAGTGTATAACATCCAGCCCCTCACCCTCCAGTGTATAACATCCAGCCCCTCACCCCCCAGTGTATAACATCCAGTGTATAACATCCAGCCCCTCACCCCCCAGTGTATAACATCCAGCCCCTCACCCTACAGTGTATAACATCCAGCCCCTCACCCCCCAGTGTATAACATCCAGCCCCTCACCCCCCAGTGTATAACATCCAGCCCCTCACCCCCCAGTGTATAACATCCAGCCCCTCACCCTCCAGTGTATAACATCCAGCCCCTCACCCTCCAGTGTATAACATCCAGCCCCTCACCCCCCAGTGTGTAACATCCAGCCCCTCACCCCCCAGTGTATAACATCCAGCCCCTCACCCCCCAGTGTATAACATCCAGCCCCTCACCCCCCAGTGTGTAACATCCAGCCCCTCACCCTCCAGTGTATAACATCCAGCCCCTCACCCCCCAGTGTGTAACATCCAGCCCCTCACCCCCCAGTGTATAACATCCAGCCCCTCACCCCCCAGTGTATAACATCCAGCCCCTCACCCCCCAGTGTGTAACATCCAGCCCCTCACCCCCCAGTGTATAACATCCAGCCCCTCACCCCCCAGTGTATAACATCCAGCCCCTCACCCCCCAGTGTGTAACATCCAGCCCCTCACCCCCCAGTGTATAACATCCAGCCCCTCACCCCCCAGTGTATAACATCCAGCCCCTCACCCTCCAGTGTATAACATCCAGCCCCTCACCCCCCAGTGTATAACATCCAGCCCCTCACCCCCCAGTGTATAACATCCAGCCCCTCACCCCCCAGTGTATAACATCCAGCCCCTCACCCTCCAGTGTATAACATCCAGCCCCTCACCCCCCAGTGTATAACATCCAGCCCCTCACCCCCCAGTGTATAACATCCAGCCCCTCACCCTCCAGTGTATAACATCCAGCCCCTCACCCCCCAGTGTATAACATCCAGCCCCTCACCCTCCAGTGTATAACATCCAGCCCCTCACCCTCCAGTGTATAACATCCAGCCCCTCACCCTCCAGTGTATAACATCCAGCCCCTCACCCTCCAGTGTATAACATCCAGCCCCTCACTCCCCAGTGTATAACATCCAGCCCCTCACCCCCCAGTGTATAACATCCAGCTCCTCACCCCCCAGTGTATAACATCCAGCTCCTCACCCCCCAGTGTATAACATCCAGCTCCTCACCCCCCAGTGTATAACATCCAGCTCCTCACCCCCCAGTGTATAACATCCAGCCCCTCACCCTCCAATGTATAACATCCAGCCCCTCACCCCCCAGTGTATAACATCCAGCTCCTCACCCCCCAGTGTATAACATCCAGCTCCTCACCCCCCAGTGTATAACATCCAGCCCCTCACCCCCCAGTGTATAACATCCAGCCCCTCACCCCCCAGTGTATAACATCCAGCCCCTCACTCCCCAGTGTATAACATCCAGCCCCTCACCCTCCAGTGTATAACATCCAGCCCCTCACCCCCCCGTGTATAACATCCAACCCCTCACCCCCCAGTGTATAACATCCAGCCCCTCACCCCCCAGTGTATAACATCCAGCCCCTCACCCTCCAGTGTATAACATCCAACCCCTCACCCTCCAGTGTATAACATCCAACCCCTCACCCCCCAGTGTATAACATCCAGCCCCATCACCCCCCAGTGTATAACATCCAGCCCCTCACCCCCCAGTGTATAACATCCAGCCCCTCACCCTCCAGTGTATAATATCCAGCCCCTCACCCCCCAGTGTATAACATCCAGCCCCTCACCCCCCAGTGTATAACATCCAGCCCCTCACCCCCCAGTGTATAACATCCAGCCCCTCACCCCCCAGTGTATAACATCCAGCCCCTCACCCTCCAGTGTATAACATCCAGCCCCTCACCCCCCCAGTGTATAACATCCTGCCCCTCACC
Source organism: Phyllobates terribilis (assembly GCF_046119375.1). NCBI lineage: Eukaryota > Metazoa > Chordata > Amphibia > Anura > Dendrobatidae > Phyllobates > Phyllobates terribilis. Next base: position 32,507,390 of record NW_027362762.1, on the reverse strand, counting down.
CTCCAGTGTATAACATCCAGCCCCTCACCCCCCCCAGTGTATAACCTCCAGCTCCTCACCCCCCCAGTGTATAACATCCAGCCCCTCACCCCCCCGTGTATAACATCCAACCCCTCACCCTCCAGTGTATAACATCCAGCCCCTCACCCCCCAGTGTATAACATCCAGCCCCTCACCCCCCAGTGTATAACATCCAGCCCCTCACCCTCCAGTGTATAACATCCAACCCCTCACCCCCCCAGTGTATAACATCCAGCCCCTCACCCTCCAGTGTATAACATCCAGCCCCTCACCCCCCAGTGTATAACATCCAGCTCCTCACCCCCCAGTGTATAACATCCAGCCCCTCACCCCCCAGTGTATAACATCCAGCCCCTCACCCCCCAGTGTATAACATCCAGCCCCTCACCCTCCAGTGTATAACATCCAGCCCCTCACGCTCCAGTGTATAACATCCAGCCCCTCACCCCCCAGTGTATAACATCCAGCCCCTCACCCCCCAGTGTATAACATCCAGCCCCTCACCCTCCAGTGTATAACATCCAGCCCCTCACGCTCCAGTGTATAACATCCAGCCCCTCACCCCCCAGTGTATAACATCCAGCCCCTCACCCTCCAGTGTATAACATCCAGCCCCTCACCCCCCAGTGTATAACATCCAGCCCCTCACCCTCCAGTTTATAACATCCAGCCCCTCACCCCCCCAGTGTATAACATCCAGCCCCTCACCCTCCAGTGTATAACATCCAGCCCCTCACCCTCCAGTGTATAACATCCAGCCCCTCACCCCCCAGTGTATAACATCCAGCCCCTCACCCCCCAGTGTATAACATCCAGCCCCTCACCCTCCAGTGTATAACATCCAGCCCCTCACCCCCCAGTGTATAACATCCAGCCCCTCACCCCCCAGTGTATAACATCCAGCTCCTCACCCCCCCAGTGTATAACATCCAGCCCCTCACCCTCCAGTGTATAACATCCAGCCCCTCACCCCCCAGTGTATAACATCCAGCCCCTCACCCTCCATTGTATAACATCCAGCCCCTCACCCCCCAGTGTATAACATCCAGCCCCTCACCCCCCAGTGTATAACATCCAGCCCCTCACCCTACAGTGTATAACATCCAGCCCCTCACCCCCCAGTGTATAACATCCAGCCCCTCACCCCCCAGTGTATAACATCCAGCCCCTCACCCCCCAGTGTATAACATCCAGCCCCTCACCCCCCAGTGTATAACATCCAGCCCCTCACCCCCCAGTGTATAACATCCAGCCCCTCACCCCCCAGTGTATAACATCCAGCCCCTCACCCCCCAGTGTATAACATCCAGCCCCTCACCCCCCAGTGTATAACATCCAGCCCCTCACCCCCCAGTGTATAACATCCAGCCCCTCACCCTCCAGTGTATAACATCCAGCCCCTCACGCTCCAGTGTATAACATCCAGCCCCTCACCCCCAGTGTATAACATCCTGCCCCTCACACCCCAGTGTATAACATCCAGCCCCTCACCCCCCAGTGTGTAACATCCAGCCCCTCACCCCCCAGTGTATAACATCCAGCCCCTCACCCCCCAGTGTATAACATCCAGCCCCTCACCCCCCAGTGTATAACATCCAGCCCCTCACCCCCCAGTGTATAACATCCAGCCCCTCACCCTCCAGTGTATAACATCCAGCCCCTCACCCCCCAGTGTATAACATCCAGCCCCTCACCCTCCAGTGTATAACATCCAGCCCCTCACCCTCCAGTGTATAACATCCAGCCCCTCACCCCCCAGTGTGTAACATCCAGCCCCTCACCCCCCAGTGTGTAACATCCAGCCCCTCACCCCCCAGTATATAACATCCAGCCCCTCACCCTCCAGTGTATAACATCCAGCCCCTCACCCCCCAGTGTGTAACATCCAGCCCCTCACCCCCCAGTGTATAACATCCAGCCCCTCACCCCCCAGTGTATAACATCCAGCCCCTCAACCCCCAGTGTATAACATCCAGCCCCTCACCCCCCAGTGTATAACATCCAACCCCTCACCCCCCAGTGTATAACATCCAGCCCCTCACCCCCCAGTGTGTAACATCCAGCCCCTCACCCCCCAGTGTATAACATCCAGCCCCTCACCCTCCAGTGTATAACATCCAGCCCCTCACCCTCCAGTGTATAACATCCAGCCCCTCACCCTCCAGTGTATAACATCCAGCCCCTCACCCCCCAGTGTATAACATCCAGCCCCTCACCCTCCAGTGTATAACATCCAGCCCCTCACCCCCCAGTGTATAACATCCAGCCCCTCACCCCCCAGTGTATAACATCCAGCCCCTCACCCTCCAGTGTATAACATCCAGCCCCTCACCCTCCAGTGTATAACATCCAGCCCCTCACCCCCCAGTGTATAACATCCAGCCCCTCACCCTCCAGTGTATAACATCCAGCCCCTCACCCTCCAGTGTATAACATCCAGCCCCTCACCCCCCAGTGTATAACATCCAGCCCCTCACCCTCCAGTGTATAACATCCAGCCCCTCACCCCCCAGTGTATAACATCCAGCCCCTCACCCTCCAGTGTATAACATCCAGCCCCTCACCCTCCAGTGTATAACATCCAGCCCATCACCCCCCAGTGTATAACATCCAGCCCCTCACCCCCCAGTGTATAACATCCAGCCCCTCACTCCCCAGTGTATAACATCCAGCCCCTCACCCTCCAGTGTATAACATCCAGCCCCTCACCCCCCAGTGTATAACATCCAGCCCCTCACCCCCCAGTGTATAACATCCAGCTCCTCACCCTCCAGTGTATAACATCCAGCCCCTCACCCTCCAGTGTATAACATCCAGCCCCTCACCCCCCAGTGTATAACATCCAGCCCCTCACCCCCCAGTGTATAACATCCAGCCCCTCACCCTCCAGTGTATAACATCCAGCCCCTCACCCTCCAGTGTGTAACATCCAGCCCCTCACCCTCCAGTGTATAACATCCAGCCCCTCACCCCCCAGTGTATAACATCCAGCCCCTCACCCCCCAGTGTATAACATCCAGCCCCTCACCCTCCAGTGTATAACATCCAGCCCCTCACCCCCCAGTGTATAACATCCAGCCCCTCACCCTCCAGTGTATAACATCCAGCCCCTCACCCTCCAGTGTGTAACATCCAGCCCCTCACCCCCCAGTGTATAACATCCAGCCCCTCACCCCCCAGTGTATAACATCCAGCCCCTCACCCCCCCAGTGTATAACATCCAGCCCCTCACCCTCCAGTGTATAACATCCAGCCCCTCACCCTCCAGTGTATAACATCCAGCCCCTCACCCCCCAGTGTATAACATCCAGCCCCTCACCCCCCAGTGTATAACATCCAGCTCCTCACCCTCCAGTGTATAACATCCAGCCCCTCACCCTCCAGTGTATAACATCCAGCCCCTCACCCCCCAGTGTATAACATCCAGCCCCTCACCCCCCAGTGTATAACATCCAGCCCCTCACCCCCCAGTGTATAACATCCAGCCCCTCACCCCCCAGTGTGTAACATCCAGCCCCTCACCCCCCAGTGTATAACATCCAGCCCCTCACCCCCCAGTGTATAACATCCAGCCCCTCACCCCCCAGTGTATAACATCCAGCCCCTCACCCCCCAGTGTGTAACATCCAGCCCCTCACCCCCCAGTGTATAACATCCAGCCCCTCACCCCCCAGTGTGTAACATCCAGCCCCTCACCCCCCAGTGTATAACATCCAGCCCCTCACCCCCCAGTGTCTAACATCCAGCCCCTCACCCCCCAGTGTGTAACATCCAGCCCCTCACCCCCCAGTGTGTAACATCCAGCCCCTCACCCCCCAGTGTGTAACATGCAGCCCCTCACCCTCCAGTGTATAACATCCAGCCCCTCACCCCCCAGTGTATAACATCCAGCCCCTCACCCCCCAGTGTATAACATCCAGCCCCTCACCCTCCAGTGTATAACATCCAGCCCCTCACCCTCCAGTGTATAACATCCAACCCCTCACCCTCCAGTGTATAACATCCAACCCCTCACCCTCCAGTGTATAACATCCAGCCCCTCACCCCCCAGTGTATAACATCCAGCCCCTCACCCTCCAGTGTATAACACCCAGCCCCTCACCCTCCAGTGTATAACATCCAGCCCCTCACCCTCCAGTGTATAACATCCAGCCCCTCACCCCCCAGTGTATAACATCCAGCCCCTCACCCCCCAGTGTATAACATCCAGCCCCTCACCCCCCAGTGTATAACATCCAGCCCCTCACCCCCCAGTGTATAACATCCAGCCCCTCACCCCCCAGTGTATAACATCCAGCCTCTCACCCCCCCAGTGTATAACATCCAGCCCCTCACCCCCCAGTGTATAACATCCAGCCCCTCACCCTCCAGTGTATAACATCCAGCCCCTCACCCCCCAGTGTATAACATCCAGCCACTCACCCTCCAGTGTATAAGATCCAGCCCCTCACCCTCCAGTGTACAATATCCAGCCCCTCACCCCCCAGTGTGTAACATCCAGCAACTCACCCCCCAGTGTGTAACATCCAGCCCCTCACCCCCCAGTGTATAACATCCAGCCCCTCACCCCCCAGTGTATAACATCCAGCCCCTCACCCCCCAGTGTATAACATCCAGCCCCTCACCCCCCAGTGTATAACATCCAGCCCCTCACCCCCCAGTGTATAACATCCAGCCCCTCACCCTCCAGTGTATAACATCCAGCCCCTCACCCCCCAGTGTATAACATCCAGCCCCTCACCCCCCAGTGTATAACATCCAGCCCCTCACCCCCCAGTGTATAACATCCAGCCCCTCACCCTCCAGTGTATAACATCCAGCCCCTCACCCCCCAGTGTATAACATCCAGCCCCTCACCCTCCAGTGTATAACATCCAGCCCCTCACCCTTCAGTGTATAACATCCAGCCCCTCACCCCCCAGTGTATAACATCCAGCCCCTCACCCTCCAGTGTATAACATCCAGCCCCTCACCCTCCAGTGTATAACATCCAGCCCCTCACCCCCCAGTGTATAACATCCATCCCCTCACCCCCCAGTGTATAACATCCAGCCCCTCACACTCCAGTGTATAACATCCAGCCCCTCACCCCCCAGTGTATAACATCCAGCCCCTCACCCCCCAGTGTGTAACATCCAGCCCCTCACCCCCCAGTGTATAACATCCAGCCCCTCACCCCCCAGTGTGTAACATCCAGCCCCTCACCCCCCAGTGTGTAACATCCAGCCCCTCACCCCCCAGTGTATAACATCCAGCCCCTCACCCCCCAGTGTGTAACATCCAGCCCCTCACCCCCCAGTGTATAACATCCAGCTCCTCACCCCCCAGTGTATAACATCCAGCCCCTCACCCCCAGTGTATAACATCCAGCCCCTCACCCCCCAGTGTGTAACATCCAGCTCCTCACCCCCCAGTGTATAACATCCAGCCCCTCACCCTCCAGTGTATAACATCCAGCCCCTCACCCCCCAGTGTATAACATCCAGCCCCTCACCCTCCAGTGTATAACATCCAGCCCCTCACCCCCCAGTGTATAACATCCAGCCCCTCACCCCCAGTGTATAACATCCAGCCCCTCACCCCCCAGTGTATAACATCCAGCTCCTCACCCCCCAGTGTATAACATCCAGCCCCTCACCCCCAGTGTATAACATCCAGCCCCTCACCCCCCAGTGTATAACATCCAGCTCCTCACCCCCCAGTGTATAACATCCAGCCCCTCACCCTCCAGTGTATAACATCCAGCCCCTCACCCCCCAGTGTATAACATCCAGCTCCTCACCCCCCAGTGTATAACATCCAGCCCCTCACCCCCCAGTGTATAACATCCAGCTCCTCACCCCCCAGTGTATAACATCCAGCCCCTCACCCCCAGTGTATAACATCCAGCTCCTCACCCCCCAGTGTATAACATCCAGCCCCTCACCCCCAGTGTATAACATCCAGCCCCTCACCCCCCAGTGTGTAACATCCAGCTCCTCACCCCCCAGTGTATAACATCCAGCCCCTCACCCTCCAGTGTATAACATCCAGCCCCTCACCCTCCAGTGTATAACATCCAGCCCCTCACCCCCCAGTGTATAACATCCAGCCCCTCACCCCCCAGTGTATAACATCCAGCCCCTCACCCTCCAGTGTATAACATCCAGCCCCTCACCCTCCAGTGTATAACATCCAGCCCCTCACCCCCCAGTGTATAACATCCAGCCCCTCACCCTCCAGTGTATAACATCCAGCCCCTCACCCCCCAGTGTATAACATCCAGCCCCTCACCCTCCAGTGTATAACATCCAGCCCCTCACCCTCCAGTGTATAACATCCAGCCCCTCACCCCCCAGTGTATAACATCCAGCCCCTCACCCTCCAGTGTATAACATCCAGCTCCTCACCCCCCAGTGTATAACATCCAGCCCCTCACCCTCCAGTGTATAACATCCAGCCCCTCACACTCCAGTGTATAACATCCAGCCCCTCACCCTCCAGTGTATAACATCCAGCCCCTCACCCCCCAGTGTATAACATCCAGCCCCTCACCCTCCAGTGTATAACATCCAGCCCCTCACCCCCCAGTGTATAACATCCAGCCCCTCACCCTCCAGTGTATAACATCCAGCCCCTCACCCCCCAGTGTATAACATCCAGCCCCTCACCCTCCAGTGTATAACATCCAGCCCCTCACCCCCCAGTGTATAACATCCAGCCCCTCACCCCCCAGTGTATAACATCCAGCCCCTCACCCCCCAGTGTGTAACATCCAGCCCCTCACCCTCCAGTGTATAACATCCAGCCCCTCACCCTCCAGTGTATAACATCCAGCTCCTCACCCCCCAGTGTATAACATCCAGCCCCTCACCCCCAGTGTATAACATCCAGCCCCTCACCCCCCAGTGTGTAACATCCAGCCCCTCACCCTCCAGTGTGTAACATCCAGCCCCTCACCCTCCAGTGTGTAACATCCAGCCCCTCACCCTCCAGTGTATAACATCCAGCCCCTCACCCTCCAGTGTATAACATCCAGCCCCTCACCCCCCAGTGTATAACATCCAGCCCCTCACCCCCCAGTGTATAACATCCAGCCCCTCACCCTCCAGTGTATAACATCCAGCCCCTCACCCTCCAGTGTGTAACATCCAGCCCCTCACCCTCCAGTGTGTAACATCCAGCCCCTCACCCCCCAGTGTATAACATCCAGCCCCTCACCCCCCAGTGTATAACATCCAGCCCCTCACCCCCCAGTGTATAACATCCAGCCCCTCACCCCCCAGTGTATAACATCCAGCCCCTCACCCTCCAGTGTATAACATCCAGCCCCTCACCCCCCAGTGTATAACATCCAGCCCCTCACCCCCCAGTGTATAACATCCAGCCCCTCACCCTCCAGTGTGTAACATCCAGCCCCTCACCCCCCAGTGTATAACATCCAGCCCCTCACCCTCCAGTGTATAACATCCAGCCCCTCACCCCCCAGTGTATAACATCCAGCCCCTCACCCCCCAGTGTATAACATCCAGCCCCTCACCCTCCAGTGTGTAACATCCAGCCCCTCACCCCCCAGTGTATAACATCCAGCCCCTCACCCTCCAGTGTATAACATCCAGCCCCTCACCCCCCAGTGTATAACATCCAGCCCCTCACCCCCCAGTGTATAACATCCAGCCCCTCACCCTCCAGTGTATAACATCCAGCCCCTCACCCTCCAGTGTATAACATCCAGCCCCTCACCCCCCAGTGTATAACATCCAGCCCCTCACCCCCCAGTGTATAACATCCAGCCCCTCACCCTCCAGTGTATAACATCCAGCCCCTCACCCCCCAGTGTATAACATCCAGCCCCTCACCCCCCAGTGTGTAACATCCAGCCCCTCACCCCCCAGTGTATAACATCCAGCCCCTCACCCGCCAGTGTATAACATCCAGCCCCTCACCCGCCAGTGTATAACATCCAGCCCCTCACCCCCAGTGTATAACATCCAGCCCCTCACCCCCCAGTGTGTAACATCCAGCCCCTCACCCTCCAGTGTATAACATCCAGCCCCTCACCCTCCAGTGTATAACATCCAGCTCCTCACCCCCCAGTGTATAACATCCAGCCCCTCACCCTCCAGTGTATAACATCCAGCCCCTCACCCCCCAGTGTATAGCATCCAGCCCCTCACCCCCCAGTGTGTAACATCCAGCCCCTCACCCCCCAGTGTATGACATCCAGCCCCTCACCCTCCAGTGTATAACATCCAGCCCCTCACCCCCCAGTGTATAACATCCAGCCCCTCACCCTCCCAGTGTATAACATCCAGCCCCTCACCCCCCAGTGTATAACATCCAGCCCCTCACCCTCCAGTGTATAACATCCAGCCCCTCACCCCCCAGTGTATAACATCCAGCCCCTCACCCTCCAGTGTATAACATCCAGCCCCTCACCCCCCAGTGTATAACATCCAGCCCCTCACCCTCCAATGTATAACATCCAGCCCCTCACCCTCCAGTGTATAACATCCAGCCCCTCACCCTCCAGTGTATAACATCCAGCTCCTCACCCCCCAGTGTATAACATCCAGCCCCTCACCCTCCAGTGTATAACATCCAGCCCCTCACCCCCCAGTGTATAACATCCAGCCCCTCACCCTCCAGTGTATAACATCCAGCCCCTCACCCTCCAGTGTATAACATCCAGCCCCTCACCCCCCAGTGTATAGCATCCAGCCCCTCACCCCCCAGTGTGTAACATCCAGCCCCTCACCCCCCAGTGTATGACATCCAGCCCCTCACCCTCCAGTGTATAACATCCAGCCCCTCACCCCCCAGTGTATAACATCCAGCCCCTCACCCTCCCAGTGTATAACATCCAGCCCCTCACCCCCCAGTGTATAACATCCAGCCCCTCACCCCCCAGTGTATAACATCCAGCCCCTCACCCTCCAGTGTATAACATCCAGCCCCTCACCCTCCAGTGTATAACATCCAGCCCCTCACCCCCCAGTGTATAACATCCAGCCCCTCACCCTCCAGTGTATAACATCCAGCCCCTCACACTCCAGTGTATAACATCCAGCCCCTCACCCTCCAGTGTATAACATCCAGCCCCTCACCCCCCAGTGTATAACATCCAGCCCCTCACCCTCCAGTGTATAACATCCAGCCCCTCACCCCCCAGTGTATAACATCCAGCCCCTCACCCTCCAGTGTATAACATCCAGCCCCTCACCCCCCCGTGTATAACATCCAGCCCCTCACCCTCCAGTGTATAACATCCAGCCCCTCACCCCCCAGTGTATAACATCCAGCCCCTCACCCTCCAGTGTATAACATCCAGCCCCTCACCCTCCAGTGTATAACATCCAGCCCCTCACCCCCCAGTGTATAACATCCAGCCCCTCACCCTCCAGTGTATAACATCCAGCCCCTCACCCTCCAGTGTATAACATCCAGCCCCTCACCCCCCAGTGTATAACATCCAGCCCCTCACCCCCCAGTGTATAACATCCAGCCCCTCACCCCCCAGTGTATAACATCCAGCCCCTCACCCCCCAGTGTATAACATCCAGCCCCTCACCCCCCAGTGTATAACATCCAGCCCCTCACCCCCCAGAGTATAACATCCAGCCCCTCACCCCCCAGTGTATAACATCCAGCCCCTCACCCCCCAGTGTATAACATCCAGCCCCTCACCCCCCAGTGTATAACATCCAGCCCCTCACCCCCCAGTGTATAACATCCAGCCCCTCACCCCCCAGTGTATAACATCCAGCCCCTCACCCCCCAGTGTATAACATCCAGCCCCTCACCCCCCAGTGTATAACATCCAGCTCCTCGCCCTCCAGTGTATAACATCCAGCCCCTCACCCTCCAGTGTATAACATCCAGCTCCTCACCCCCCAGTGTATAACATCCAGCCCCTCACCCCCCAGTGTATAACATCCAACCCCTCACCCTCCAGTGTATAACATCCAGCCCCTCACCCTCCAGTGTATAACATCCAGCCCCTCACCCCCCAGTGTATAACATCCAGCCCCTCACCCTCCAGTGTATAACATCCAGCCCCTCACCCCCAGTGTATAACATCCAGCCCCTCACCCTCCAGTGTATAACATCCAGCCCCTCACCCCCAGTGTATAACATCCAGCCCCTCACCCTCCAGTGTATAACATCCAGCCCCTCACCCCCCAGTGTATAACATCCAGCCCCTCACCCTCCAGTGTATAACATCCAGCCCCTCACCCCCCAGTGTATAGCATCCAGCCCCTCACCCCCCAGTGTATGACATCCAGCCCCTCACCCTCCAGTGTATAACATCCAGCCCCTCACCCCCCAGTGTATAACATCCAGCCCCTCACCCTCCCAGTGTATAACATCCAGCCCCTCACCCCCCAGTGTGTAACATCCAGCCCCTCACCCCCCAGTGTATGACATCCAGCCCCTCACCCTCCAGTGTATAACATCCAGCCCCTCACCCCCCAGTGTATAACATCCAGCCCCTCACCCTCCCAGTGTATAACATCCAGCCCCTCACCCCCCAGTGTATAACATCCAGCCCCTCACCCTCCCAGTGTATAACATCCAGCCCCTCACCCCCCAGTGTATAACATCCAGCCCCTCACCCCCCAGTGTATAACATCCAGCCCCTCACCCCCCAGTGTATAACATCCAGCCCCTCACCCCCCAGTGTATAACATCCAGACCCTCACCCTCCAGTGTATAACATCCAGCCCCTCACCCCCCAGTGTATAACATCCAGCTCCTCACCCCCCAGTATATAACATCCAGCCCCTCACCCCCCAGTGTATAACATCCAGCCCCTCACCTTCCAGTGTATAACATCCAGCCCCTCACCCCCCAGTGTATAACATCCAGCCCCTCACCCCCCAGTGTATAACATCCAGCCCCTCACCCCCAGTGTATAACATCCAGCCCCTCACCCCCCAGTGTATAACATCCAGCCCCTCACCCCCCAGTGTATAACATCCAGCCCCTCACCCTCCAGTGTATAACATCCAGCCCCTCACCCCCCAGTGTATAACATCCAGCCCCTCACCCCCCAGTGTATAACATCCAGCCCCTCACCCTCCAGTGTGTAACATCCAGCCCCTCACCCCCCAGTGTATAACATCCAGCCCCTCACCCCCCAGTGTATAACATCCAGCCCCTCACCCCCCAGTGTATAACATCCAGCCCCTCACCCTCCAGTGTATAACATCCAGCCCCTCACCCTCCAGTGTATAACATCCAGCCCCTCACCCCCCAGTGTATAACATCCAGCCCCTCACCCCCCAGTGTATAACATCCAGCCCCTCACCCTCCAGTGTATAACATCCAGCCCCTCACCCTCCAGTGTATAACATCCAGCCCCTCACCCTCCAGTGTATAACATCCAGCCCCTCACCCCCCAGTGTATAACATCCAGCCCCTCACCCCCCAGTGTATAACATCCAGCCCCTCACCCTCCAGTGTATAACATCCAGCCCCTCACCCCCCAGTGTATAACATCCAGCCCCTCACCCCCCAGTGTATAACATCCAGCTCCTCACCCCCAGTGTATAACATCCAGCCCCTCACCCTCCAGTGTATAACATCCAGCCCCTCACCCCCCAGTGTATAACATCCAGCCCCTCACCCCCCAGTGTATAACATCCAGCCCCTCACCCCCCAGTGTATAACATCCAGCCCCTCACCCTCCAGTGTATAACATCCAGCCCCTCACCCCCCAGTGTATAACATCCAGCCCCTCACCCCCCAGTGTATAACATCCAGCCCCTCACCCCCCAGTGTATAACATCCAGCCCCTCACCCTCCAGTGTATAACATCCAGCCCCTCACCCTCCAGTGTATAACATCCAGCCCCTCACCCCCCAGTGTATAACATCCAGCCCCTCACCCCCCAGTGTATAACATCCAGCCCCTCACCCTCCAGTGTATAACATCCAGCCCCTCACCCTCCAGTGTATAACATCCAGCCCCTCACCCTCCAGTGTATAACATCCAGCCCCTCACCCTCCAGTGTATAACATCCAGCCCCTCACCCCCCAGTGTATAACATCCAGCCCCTCACCCCCCAGTGTATAACATCCAGCCCCTCACCCCCCAGTGTATAACATCCAGCCCCTCACCCCCCAGTGTATAACATCCAGCCCCTCACCCCCCAGTGTATAACATCCAGCCCCTCACCCTCCAGTGTATAACATCCAGCCCCTCACCCTCCAGTGTATAACATCCAGCCCCTCACCCCCCAGTGTATAACATCCAGCCCCTCACCCCCCAGTGTATAACATCCAGCCCCTCACCCCCCAGTGTATAACATCCAGCCCCTCACCCCCCAGTGTATAACATCCAGCCCCTCACCCCTCCAGTGTATAACATCCAGCCCCTCACCCCCCAGTGTATAACATCCAGCCCCTCACCCCCCAGTGTATAACATCCAGCCCCTCACCCCCCAGTGTATAACATCCAGCCCCTCACCCCCCAGTGTATAACATCCAGCCCCTCACCCTCCAGTGTATAACATCCAGCCCCTCACCCCCCCAGTGTATAACATCCAGCCCCTCACCCCCCAGTGTATAACATCCAGCCCCTCACCCCTCCAGTGTATAACATCCAGCCCCTCACCCTCCAGTGTATAACATCCAGCCCCTCACCCTCCAGTGTATAACATCCAGCCCCTCACCCCCCAGTGTATAACATCCAGCCCCTCACCCTCCAGTGTATAACATCCAGCCCCTCACCCTCCAGTGTATAACATCCAGCCCCTCACCCCCCAGTGTATAACATCCAGCCCCTCACCCCCCAGTGTATAACATCCAGCCCCTCACCCCCCAGTGTATAACATCCAGCCCCTCACCCTCCAGTGTATAACATCCAGCCCCTCACCCTCCAGTGTATAACATCCAGCCCCTCACCCCCCAGTGTATAACATCCAGCCCCTCACCCCCCAGTGTATAACATCCAGCCCCTCACCCTCCAGTGTATAACATCCAGCCCCTCACCCTCCAGTGTATAACATCCAAGCCCCTTCACCTTCCCCGTGTATAACATCCAGCCCCTCACCCCCCAGTGTATAACATCCAGCCCCTCACCCTCCAGTGTATAACATCCAGCCCCTCACCCTCCAGTGTATAACATCCAGCCCCTCACCCCCCAGTGTATAACATCCAGCCCCTCACCCCCCAGTGTATAACATCCAGCCCCTCACCCTCCAGTGTATAACATCCAGCCCCTCACCCTCCAGTGTATAACATCCAGCCCCTCACCCCCCAGTGTATAACATCCAGCCCCTCACCCCCCAGTGTATAACATCCAGCCCCTCACCCTCCAGTGTATAACATCCAGCCCCTCACCCTCCAGTGTATAACATCCAGCCCCTCACCCCCCAGTGTATAACATCCAGCCCCTCACCCCCCAGTGTATAACATCCAGCCCCTCACCCTCCAGTGTATAACATCCAGCCCCTCACCCCCCAGTGTATAACATCCAGCCCCTCACCCCCCAGTGTATAACATCCAGCCCCTCACCCTCCAGTGTATAACATCCAGCCCCTCACCCCCAGTGTATAACATCCAGCCCCTCACCCCCCAGTGTATAACATCCAGCCCCTCACCCCCCAGTGTATAACATCCAGCCCCTCACCCCCCAGTGTATAACATCCAGCCCCTCACCCCCCAGTGTATAACATCCAGCCCCTCACCCTCCAGTGTATAACATCCAGCCCCTCACCCCCCAGTGTATAACATCCAGCCCCTCACCCCCCAGTGTATAACATCCAGCCCCTCACCCCCCAGTGTATAACATCCAGCCCCTCACCCCCCAGTGTATAACATCCAGCCCCTCACCCTCCCAGTGTATAACATCCACCCCCCCCCTCTCTCTTTTTTTCCCCAGTGTATAACATCCAGCCCCTCACCCCCCAGTGTATAACATCCAGCCCCTCACCCCCCAGTGTATAACATCCAGCCCCTCACCCTCCAGTGTATAACATCCAGCCCCTCACCCCCCAGTGTATAACATCCAGCCCCTCACCCCCCAGTGTATAACATCCAGCCCCTCACCCCCCAGTGTATAACATCCAGCCCCTCACCCCCCAGTGTATAACATCCAGCCCCTCACCCCCCAGTGTATAACATCCAGCCCCTCACCCC